>NC_055692.1:3424967-3754967 GCF_017639745.1 Melanotaenia boesemani
TCTTTATGTAGCTGAAAAAACTTCTGGATCATCCAAGTACTGATTTGACCGAGGCATGAACTAAAGCTTTGTGTGGGAGCAGAGTCCCCTGGTGAGACAGTAACATAGAGCTGAGTGTCAGATTTTTAGTTTCTTTCCATGAGACGAACTAGTGGGAGCATGTATATGCTGAACAATAGGAGGCCCAACATGCAGCCTGGGGGAACTATGAAGATCTTTAGTTGCCAATCAACACAAAATAGTGTCTGGGTTGAGGCGTGGATGAGAGGACCCAAGTTCAGGCTGATGAGGCGGGAGGCAGGCCGGTGCAGGAACAAGGTTTAACGATGACGACGAACAGGAGAAAAACAACGGGTACATGACACGGAGACCAAAAACCCTAAAGTAAAACTCAGACCATAACAAATAGTTTCTGTTTTTCAGGTTAGAAGCATTAGCATCAGCGGTTTTCCTGTGGTCTCCTGTTGATTAACTGACTTAACACACACACACTTCTTTATGGTTTTCTTTTGTTCAGAACATCATATTTGTATTTATACTGTCTTTTTACAAAAACTTTAGTTTTTGCCTGTAGTCTGTTTTATGGGTAGAAATATAATGCTCACTCCAGATACACACAGTTTGAGGAAATATATCAGGAATAGATATTTTGAAATAAATAATTTAATAACTAATAAGACAAAAATGATGTCTTGTTAGTTAGATAATCACGCAAAGAAAAGTAATTAGATCTAAAAAAGATTTATATTTCAAATAATGTCAGAAAATAAACATAATTTTACATTAAAGTCCTAACATCAAAATATTAAAACAACATTTTTGTTTGTTTTGGAGGAAACAGGAAAGCTTCCTCCAGGCTGGTTCCTCCCACTTTAAATTCCATGGACCTATAATGGCTCAATATTTTGTATTTTAATCCTTAAAACATCATTAATCACCGTGAGGATGTTTCGTTGTGACGACAGCGCTGCGACTACTGAGTGGGTCTAAAATGAAGCTGCTGTGTTCTGTGTTGACGCTCATCCAGCCCTTGTTGTCTAATCCAAGGTTTTCCTTCACCAGATTAATAACTCTGCTACAAAACCTCCTAAAGAGAGAGGAATGAGACCTTTATTTATTTAGACCCAATCTTTTTTTAAATCTTTTTTTTCACATTTTCTTTAAAGATTCTAACTATAGTTTGAAAATTATTCTTATTTCTTTAATCCCCAGTAGGGAAACTAAATGATGTAAAACTATGCAAAAACTACATTTGATTATATGAAATGCAGTTTCCTCATATAGCAGCAACAATGTTCATTTTATTTCACTTCGTAATGTAATAAAAGGAGACAGGGACCCCTTCAACCTCAAATTAAGCGAAGTACTTGAAATTAAATTACACTAGACTGAAGATGGAAGTAAACATGAACAGTCCCAGTTATGTCTGAAAACCTGAATAAAATATGATGAAATGGAAAAATGTTCAATGCAAACTTCACACTGACATCTGAAGAACCGAAATTTTAATCAGTCAATTACACATTTCAGGGATTTCTTCCCTCCGAGGTGTCAGTTTAATTTGTCTCACAGACATAAAGCCATATATCTGTCAACACTTAGCTCCTCGAAAGTTTTTTAAAGCTGATATTAACGCCTCGAGGGCCTTTTCAACATGAGGAGAATCAGAAGGCCTTGATCTTTACAACCATTAATAGAAAAAAGACATTGACTCAAGGCGAGGAAGAAACAGAAGGTGGATGAACAGGAAATTTCCAGAATGGAGGATCAGATCGAGGTTCAGAGTCGGTCCTCGCTGCCGTCACTGCTACTTTCCCACGAGGCTGTATGAGGTTGTGTCAGGTATACAATGACCCCTTAGTAAAGAACAAGTCCCTGCAGTGTAGTTTTCTCACTGTAGTATTTTAACCCTTAAAACCTCAAGTCATTTTTTGTTATCTTTTTCCTATCTTTTGTCCTGTTTATATATATATATATATATACATATATATATATATATATATACATATATATATATATATATATGTATATATATATATATATATATATATATATTTATATATATATATGTGTATATATATATATACACACACACACAGTCAGCATCAGACATGATGTTTCTCAGCTGTCAGATTATGAGGATAAAATGATGTAAAATGAATGTATGAATAGATATAGCAGCATAAAGGTCGACCAGAAGAAGAAAGCAGAATTTATTACTAACAGAACTTTGTAGAAAAAAAAAATATTGTTACTGAAACAAACACACAACAGAAACTATTTCCATGTTTCCACTTTTTCCTCATTTCCAGTTATTCCTGCTACTATTTACCTGCTATCCTCACTAAACCAACTCCAGCTCAGCTGCTTTGTGGCGCCACCGTGCATCAGAAACGTCTTCTTGGCTTTATTCCAGCCATAGAGGAGCATTATTTTTCTTCTTTTCACACACACATAGAACTTTCTGCTCACTGGTTGATCTTTGGCTGCTCCTGATTGGACGTTACCGTCAATCTAAGCTCTCTGATTGGTGGAAAGTCTGACAGGAAGTGGCTTCATCATCATGTCCAGGTCTAAATAGAGGTCTCTTAGCAACATAGTAGTGATGGTGATGTTTTTATGATGAAATGTGATAAATAATGCTCTTATCATGGACCAGATAGAGTCTCTGAATATTTTGCAGCTGACATTGAGCCGATTATTAAGCAGAGACAAAGAAAATCATCTTTTTATGATAGTGTTGTATTTTAGGTTGCAGCTGCAGTCATGACAGAGAAAGTCCTCTTCTTTTTAGTCTGGCTTTACGTCTGACTGGAGTTATGCAGGGTTGATTGTTTTTTATGTTGTATTATCTCCTAAAATCTCACGTTTCCTAATAAAGGAAAGATGCATTATTTAAAAACTAAGGAATGCTGTAATAATGGGGAATCTATGGATCCGCTGGCAGAAATTTAAGTGAAACTGAAAGAAAACACTAATAAAATTCCCTTGATCCAAATAAAAAAGAAGATAAGAAGAGGAACAAGATAAAGCCTGGGAGCAGTGTTTTAAAATGATGCTCAGATTGCTTTAATGTGGTATTTAATTGCCCTCTTCCCAAATCAAACTGTTTTATTGGACATGTTTTTCATTTAGGGACATTTAATCATCAAATACTCAAAGAAGACCCCTATTAAAGCTGTAAACTGCCAGCAGAAAAGATGATCTTATTCCTGCTGTTTTCAGATCATTAACTAACACAGAAAAACTTTTTCCAGTCTTCATTTAGCTTCCATCGTTACGCAGAGAGGCAGCACGTCATCGCCACCATGTTAATGCCTTAAATACATTTAAACACAAACAGGATTTCAGTTAGTTATTTAACACAGTTATTCAGCTGTGTGTGTGTGTATAAAATGTGATGTATATGCGAGGCGTAGGTTTGATTTTGACATTGGTAGGGACATAAAGGTGGTCCTCCTGGAAGACAAAGCGGGTTTTGTACTTGGAAGTTGAATTGCAGCATCGTGTAATCGAGTGACCGGACATGAACAAGCAGAGTTTTTAATGTAAAATATTCTGTTCAGAGATGACAACAAGGTTTTATGTGTTTTGTTTCTTGGCTAAACTTAATTATTTCTGTAATTTTATGAGTTGATAGCATATTAGCTTCACATCGATATTGACCAGAAAAGAAAGCAGTTTGCACTACTGTGCAGTCGTCAACATCACAGAACTGTTTTTTAATCACGCAGGCTTAGGCAACAAAAACTAAAATTTGATTGTTGTCATGGTAACTATGGATAGACTTGAACAAAGATGTCAGGTTCACCAAGGCTCCATTTTCTCCTGCTCTTTTATTTCTGGTGTTTTTCTTCAACAGTTCCCTCTGATTGTCTTGATTTTGACATATTCTGGACAAACTTCATCACGTTTTCTATTTCCATGTCTTTTCAGTGCTGGAGCTTCTACTTGTTTCCTTGTGGTTCTGTTTGGAGACTTTCTGCCTCGGTCTCTTCTTCAGAATGATTTTTTTGGGCTTTTGTGAACTTATCGAACTATGCAGCTTTGTGTTTGCTGGCTTTTGTTTAATCTCTGAAACTTGATGAAATGATGAAATGTGCAAAATCTGCATCTGTAGTGAAAACAATCTCCTCACTTTCCTTTTTTTTAGGGTGCCATCGTTATTTTTATGTGTCTTTAATTTATCTGGTTTCTTTATAGTCAATAAGCAATGTATTTAGTTAAGGAGGAACTCGTTCTAATTACTACACATGGTCTAAGCGGTTCATCATGTTTTCTACTGTCGATCTATTAAGAGCTGAGTTCTGGACCATCTTCCCAATCATTTCCTTTCCTGTGGCAGAAACACATTTGAGACTAGATGGATAAATACAGTACTGTTCATTGGCAGTTTCTTTTATGAGGCCACAAATAGTTGGCTTGCAGTGTCATGTTTGCTCCGATATAGGCGTCGTCAGGAGCAGCAATCATCTGATTCATAATGGCCGCCCGTCTGCCTGTCGCCGCCATCTGCTGATCGGCGTCAGGAATATTTTACTCCACTGACACCTGTTATTAATCCAGCTTTGTAAAAGAATGTAGATTTCAGCACTGACAAGACATATTCATAAACAAGTTTTCATCTAACTACCTAACAGTCCAGTGACTTTATTTTAGCCTCATATTCGGTTACAAAGAAAGCTGAAATAGCTGCAGTGTTTTTCTCATGGTGCCTGACTGCCGCTGTGTGTGTGTGTGTGTGTGTGTGTGTGTGTGTCTTTTTTTGTATGTGCCTGGAAAGTCTTTGCCACTAAAATAATCTGTGTTGAAGGCAGATGGGCAGTATGTGGTGTCCTCACAGAGCTTTACTAAATATGGACAGAGCTGCGATAGATTAAAATGAGCACCTGGCCCTGCAGCAGCTAACCGAATTAGTTCACATGCTGAAACAAAGTTCGGGAAGAAGGAAGCTGCACTAGAGGTGATAAGAATACAGTGGAAGGCTTTCCAAATACACAACTGCAGTCACTGAATGAGAACAAGACCATGTAAAAGCTGCTAGTTTAAAGATGTAAGAAAGACATAAAACCAGGAAAAGTTTATAAAACTGCCTGGAAGTGAGTCTAGCAAAGGTATGACGCTCAGGGCTGTCATTCAACTCTGGTTAAAACCTAAATTCTTTCCCTCTCAAAAATAACTTCATGTCGCTGTTTCCCACCTCAGTTGCTCTCTTCATTTTCACTCTAATGCTTTTTATTTTTTAAGGGTAATAAGAGTTTTCTATTACATCTTCTATTAGTTCGAAGTAGCTGCCCCTGCCTTCCTACTGATTAAAAGTAAAGTAGTTTTTTCCTGTCTGTCTCAGCTGGAAGTCCATGCCTCTCATGCCTCACAGTCAGTAACAGGATTACTCTGCAGCTCATCTTATTCATTAGGAATGCATTATTCTTAAAACAGCAGCATTTTTGTCTGAAAAGGGAAATTTTGTTGAAAACAGCCACAGATATCTGACCAGACAGGCACTAAGTGGGGATTTAAAACTCACTCGTCCTAGGAGCAATTCTCTTAAGTACACAGTGTTCTGTAGAGCCGTGTTTGACTGGAATCAGCTGCCAGGATGTGCTAACATTACAGTTACTGCAGATGACCTCATGAACATCTTGCTTCAAAGTGAGACTTTGTTTTTCTTTAATTATTGATGTAAAGTTTAATCTCATTACTGTATGTTTAAAGATATTATTCTTGGTATTTTAAACGTATTTCAAAATTTTCTTACTGCTGCTACTACTACTTTCTGTAGTTACGATTTCTTTCTTTTTTCGGGGAGACCCCAGGAAGACTAGCGGCCAGTAAATGGGCAGCTAATGGGGATCCTAATAATATCACAACAATAAAACTATATATAGGGCAGAAAAAGATACCTGTCTACCTAATCTATTACCAGTTTATATTGAAAACTGATATGATATGAATTATGATATAGCACAAAAGTCAGTTTCAGCAGCTTAAACAACACTTGGAGCGAGGTGCAGCAGGAACAAAAGGTATCCACCAGGGGCAGAAGACAAGGATCAGATTGTGTACAACAGGGTTTTGAACAGTTTTTTTTTACCATAAAGTGATGCTAAAGGTCTCAGAAATGATGATACGTGCAGCAAAAAAAGGCTGAAAAGCTCTGAACAGCTGCAGAGTCAAAGGTCATTCTCTGCTAGTGTCTGAACTACTGTTCATATCTTTTATGGTATATCATCATTACCAGGTAATACAAGAGCAATATGCAGATGTTCGTGCATCATCACACCCAAGAAAGAAGTTTTGTTTTTTCTCTCTAACTCGGCTGATAATGTTTGAAGCTTTGAAAACTTCACTCAAGGAAAAGTCCAGGTTGAGGGGCTCAAACATGAATCTGTGCATCCAAACAGGTTCGGTTGTTACTTCTTTTATAACTTCTTTACTATTTTTAACACGTTTTCAAACCCAGAAGCTGCAGCGCTGCACGGTGTGACACTGAATTCTTGATCTCGGCTCTCCCTGATGGTCATGTTTGCTTTTTGAGTTATGGAGCCGGAGTGGAATAAAATTCCTCCGCTGCTGAAAGTTTCCAGAAATCGTTGACATTTGCAGGCCGACTTAAAGATTCATGGAAAGGCTGACCTCTGTCAGCCTCCTGTTCATTGATTTAGGATTCTCTTTATTGCTCTAGACTTGCATGTTTAAACTCAGCACAGAGAATATTGCGTCAACTTGCCATCTTACCTGACGGAGCTGAAAGAACAAGGATTTCCAGCGAACTCCATCACCGACAAACTCCATGTATAGTTCATGTTTTGTATGATGAGCTTTTCATTTGTGCAGCAAGTTATAACTGAGCTTCAACAAGCAAAGGATCAAAAGCACCATTTTTGTGTTATATTTGTCATTGTATTCCCACTTCAAAATAAAAAAATGTCCTTAATTATTCAAATGACAATATTAGAATTTTCTAAGGTAAAAGAAAAAGGTTAAAGGGATTCAATGATGATGTTTATTGAAATTACGAAGGTAGGGCCTGGAAAAAGTTTGCTCCTCAGTCAGGTCTCATTTTAATTAACGTTTCTGAGGCTTTGTTCAAGCAGCTTCTTCACTAATTCCTTCAGCTGAAAGGAAACTTGAGGCATTAACTTTAGCAATTAGGTGAGCCTGGAGCTGAGTGATTATCTTGTGTCCTTGTGAATATTAATAAGAACATCGGTGGATTTTTCAAACATTAAAGGGGTAGTTTTCTGGACCAAGCATTGACTGGAAATGACATGTAACACTTTACATGTGATCCACATGTGAAATAATGTGGATCACATGTGGAAATGTGGTCTTGGAATATTTTGCTTCACATGTGATCCACATTTGATTCAAGTTATTTTTCCTTATTCTCAGAAATCTAAAATCTGTGGAAAGCCTGTAGATGCCTGGAAACTCCAGCTGCCATCATTACGGCTGTGTGTGTGTGTGTGTTGCATTTACTTGACAAATAGTGACATCAAATTGCTCTTTGCAGTGGTTCAAGTTTGAGGCAAAGTAATTTTTTCAGCTGTTTAACTACTGTTGACAAAAGTCTGTAATAAACTTAAAGGACGACCACTTCATCAGCTCGTTAACACAAATAGCGAATCAGCCAATCACATCTAGTCTTGTAGACATGATGAAGACGACGTCCTGAAGTTCAGAGTGAGGATGAAGGAAAGACCACACCGTGTCTCCTGCCAGCTAAGAACAGGAAACTGAGGCTACAATTCACACACACTCACCAACACTGGACAATAGAAGATGGAGAAACGTTGCTGGTCTGATGAGTCTCCATTTCAGCTCCACATTCAGATGCTCGGCTCAGAATCTGCTGGAAACATGAAAACATGGATCCATCCTGCGTTAGATCGATGGCATTTCCTTCCCCTTCAGGCTGACCAAGCCCACAGCGTAGCATCTTCTGATGCTACTTCCAGCAGGATGTTGCACCATGTCACAAAGCTCAAGACAAGCTTTCTGTCATTTGTGTGGTTTTTTAGGAAAAGTTCTCCAGACTTCTTTGAGGTCTTTCCAGAGCTTTTTTTTGGATGTTTGCTGCCTTGTTCTGTTTCCTGTCAGGATGATCCCACAATGCTTAATGATGTGGAAGCAGTAACTCTCTCTCTCTATATATATATATATATATATATATATATGTAAAATCTCACCAAGTTCTGACTTAATAATCGTTGTTTTATTGTTTTAACAGCTGTGGGACTTTTTAATCTGTGGAATTTCTGAGTATCATCTGTAGTTAGATTTTAATCACATCTTAAATTTCTGTAATAAATTTCTTCTTTTAAGGTGCTTTTCATTTTTTAAATAATCATGTTATAAGAGGTGTCAGAGTCCTGAGCCGTTTTGGGTTCATGGGCATTAAACTTGCTCATTTTGTTAGTTGCATTAACAGAAAATCTAACAAGGCTGGATTAGTTTGTGCAAATCTACGTTTGAAATTGTCCCGCTACCTGTAATATTTAAATAAAGTTTAAGCATTTTGCTCTTGAGTCAGTAAAATATGAAAATGTTAATTTCTTACATCTTTTTAAAGGTTTTTTAAAAATGTCCCGTACTCCTCCAAAGCTAACATCGTTTTCTGTGTTTGTTTTCGGAGGTGTTGCTTGATTTCATCATCACAAAGCTCATGAGCCTGCAGCTGTGAAACTGTGATCATTTTATCCAGACGTGCCTGTAATCTGGTTTCTTTTTAAATAAACTCATCTAACTCGATCCCTCAGGCTAGTTTTCATTCTGACTCTGATCGTCATGTTTCAGCTTCTGCTCATCACATTCCGTAGAGATCTTAAATCTCTACCAAGAACTCCAACTTACCCACATTTTGATTCCAAATGACCTAAATTTATTGTGACGTAACGGCCTGTAAGGGAAGGGAAATGATGGAGCTGGTATTCCAGTCATGCTTCATCCTCATCGTAATTGCTGCTGTCAGTTCTGTTTCATGATAGCTTCTGCCAAATAATTAGCCCGGCACTGTGCTCACTGGGGGAAGAGAGAGTACATGGCTGACTACTTCTTGACTTGTTTCCCAGTGAAGTCGCTCACCACGGCACAGTTTGCTGGTTGGCTTCCCTCCATAAAGACCTTAGGAGTTCAGCACATTACATCAAAGGTGCAGGAGTCCTAGTTTTGTGTCTACAGGTAGATAAGCTGCAGCTGCATGAATTCACAGGCTGAACGGATAATAAAACAAACTGCCAGCCTTTCGGGCGATAAGACTACACATCTGGAAATTGTTTTCAGACAGGTAGGCCTGTATATCTGTATGCAGAGGTAGATTAATTAACCAAAAACAAAAGAGTAAATCTCTTTAACAAGTCTGTGTGGTGCTGAATCACATTTTTATTGCTATATTTGTGCTCTGTTAGACAAATTATGTAGGACAGGAGATTTGCTCAATCATAAAAGCTGTCATGCTTAATTAAGGGGTATGATGCATGTATGCAGCGATAATATAGGTTACGAGGGGAATACTACATGAAGATATTTAGCTGGAAAGCAGTGCAGGTTTAGGTATGTGGTTGAGCTTATTTGTGCATGCAAATGACTCCAGCTCATAAAGAGCAACAAGATCAAGGAAGCCACCAGGGAAACCTAAAGTTCCAGAATAAGAAACAGCCCACCCCCCAAAAGGAGAAAACTAATCAACAAAGAGACACAGAAGGCCTTTAACAGAGAAATATAAACACGTCCAGTCTCAACACGGAAACGATGAGTCACCTGAAAATAAGAGAGAATTTGAATACCTGGGAAAAGAGGGATGAGGAGATGTTTGTGTTACTGCCTGGCTCTCAAAATAAATGCTGAAATGGCTAATTTGTGGATTGTACTTATCAAAAAACACAAAGAAGAATGCTAGAGGAAAAGTTTCTGATACACGGTGTTTCTCACCAACAGCCCAGTCTCACCACAAAACAGATAATAGAACAACAATAGAAAAGAATGTTGTCAGAATAACTCTTGGTTAATGTGCATGCGTAGCACAGAAAACTGCAAATGAGTCTTCAGTTCAGACTCTGATGCTCAGGAACTGCGTCGGCTTAGGTCGACCGTGACGCCACAAGTTAGTTTAGTGTATTATGTTAACTGAACATTGCTCAAGTTCATCTCTTGCATGACTAAACTTGAGGGGAAATGCACTTAAAAACTCAGATGACATGTACTTATAACAGTTTTTTTTTCTGTTAATCTTTTTGCAGGTGAGGCCGTAATGTTGTTTAAACACATATTATCAGCTTATTAGCATCCAGCGCCGCCTCCCAAACTACCTGAGATTTAACGTGTAATGATTAACTTTGAAATAACTTTTGCTAAATAAAACATTAAATATCATAGAGGAATACATAGCTATGACATAAAGTAGTTAAAACCTACAGATAAGGCGACGGCTATTCTGACAACCGACAACACCGGCAGCTTCTTCTTCTCCTTCAGTCTGAGCTGGGAACACATGAGGTGCTGCGGCATGTTTGTAGTATTATTATATTTTATTTTGGCTTTAAACAACTGGAGTAAGTTTTGTCTAGGCCTTGTCCGTTCTCATGTCCATATAAAACACACATGTTTCCAACCACTCACCTTCAGTAAATGTCACCCTCTGTAACAGAGGCTGAAAGGCTAGCTGCTGCTTTCCTGCTGCTTCTGTTGATTACTGTTTGCTGCCTGGACACTTCAGGGGGACGGACAGGTCCCCCTAAAGATAGGATTTAAATTTCAGAAAGACAACAACCAGAACCCAGCTGTGCATCTGCAGATCATCCTGAAAATGGCTTTACGCCGACTCCACATCCAGCCTGGAACATCTTGAACATCTTGAGCCAAACACAATGGGAGAGGCAGATATTCATGGTTGTTCATCACATAAACAAATGCCAGTTATTTTAGATTAAAAAGATTAGGTAGTGTGATGGTTAGCACCGTAGCCTCACAGCAAGATCACTGGTTCAAGCTTCGGCTGGAGAGGAGGTTGAAGTGTGGAGTTTGCAGGTTCTCTCTGGGTACGCCAGCTTCCATCCAAAGACATGCATGTTAGGGACCAGGCTTGAGGACAATATTAACCTAAGGCCCACTGTCCT
Source organism: Melanotaenia boesemani (assembly GCF_017639745.1). NCBI lineage: Eukaryota > Metazoa > Chordata > Actinopteri > Atheriniformes > Melanotaeniidae > Melanotaenia > Melanotaenia boesemani. The sequence goes on from NC_055692.1 coordinate 3,436,085, forward strand.
GCAGGTATGAGATGTCTCCCTGCTGCAACATACCTGATTCAAATTAAATGGATCTCTGTCAAGCTCTGCACAAGTCTGCTGTTGAGTCATTAGTTTAAGTCAGGCATGATGAAGCAGGGAAACATTGAAAGTGTGCAGGACGGTGGGCCTCAAGGACCGGAGTCAGAGATCCCTGCTCTAATGGACTGGCCACCTGTCCAGGTGTACCGGCCTCTCTTGCTGGGATAAGCTCCAGATTACCTGTGGCCCTGAATTGGAATAAGAGGTATAGAAAATGAATAAATAAACAAATGTTGGCAGGATAGTTAGCAAACATGCTAAATCAGCTGTGATGCACAGAATAAGTTTTCTGCTTTTAGTTGATTACAGACTGTAACTGATATTTTTCCACACTATGTGCACCCAGAAGTCATAACCCACAAAATAACATCAGTGTTTAGCTAACAGAATATTTAAATGAAATGTTATTGTGTTCAGCAGCAGCTAAATGTGAGCTGCAGTAAAGTTTGGAAAACTTCATAAAAATTGAATCTATGTTGCTTTAAAGTCATGATAATAAAACAGCTGCTGTGGGTTTGTTCAGTCTCCACGATGTGTTCAGATTATCAGTTGCCCTGCAGGGTAGCAACCTCGGCACAGTCGGTCTCCTGCAGCATCGTTTCTCGCTGTGTTTACATTGCAGAAGCATATTGCTGGTGGTGGCGGGGAGTGTGTGTGAAGCTCTGCAATGTGCACTGATTCTCACCAAAAACAAACTGATAGATAATTTAATAAAAAAGAAAGTAGACAAAAACCTTCACAAAAGATCCTGGTGGAGCAAAAAACCCAATTATAGAGCTGGGAGAGGGAAGATTGGATTACACACAAACACACAAACACACAAACACATCCATACGGGTGCACTTTGGCCAATTCAGCTTCTTTTAACAAAAGCCATGCTCCACTTATCCTAATCAAGACCGTAATAGCACACAGAGTGGAGGAACTTTGGTGTCTTTGGGTTTTTAATAAATTTGACTTCTGCACCTGCTTAAGCCTTGACCACACACACACACACACACACACACACACACACACACACGGCTGGTTGTTTTGTGGCTTGAAAAGTGAAATGTATGGTCATGTTGTAAAGCCCGACATACGCTGTTAATCCTCTTTGTGGTTTCCTGTGAAGACTGTCTGCCTGTAAAGCCTCTTTCTGGTAATCTGATGGCAGGCTTCCTGCAGCGTATGGTTCCCACGTGTTGAACACCAAATGTTGTTTCTCTGTAAACTATGTCAGTAAAAATAAAGCGTACGACAATGACATGAGACAAAGACGAAGCAACAGTATTTTCACTTTGAAAGACTGCTGATCATAAAATGCGAGTTAACGCTGAGATTTGTGGCCTGTCCCAGTGGAAGTCTGCGAATGACGTGTGCATGCATGAAGCCACTGCAGGCTGAAACGTGAATGTAAAATCAGTAGATCTAAACATATTTAGCCTTTTTTTTATTTCCTTTTTGTGTCTCCCACCATATTATCCCCCTCTCCTGCAGAACCCATTACAATTACATGGCCAATCATTTAGCTACTTTCAGTTGGTTTAGGATAGCCAGCAGCTGCTTTCCTTACTGAGTTCAGGAAATGGACATTTGTTCAGAATGTTCTTGCTGTGAATGAGCTGGATACTTTGCTTTTAGCCATTAGAGATCATCCCGGCTACATTTCCTTTAAGAGAAAGAGAAAACATGGCTGAACAGTAATGAGCATCTTGTTAATGAAAAATGAAACTTTTTCCTGATAGCACCTTATGATTGCAATGCCTTGTGGGCACTTTAAAGATTCGCTATGTAACTTTCAGACCTTAAAACTGCGTTTCTGACTTGCTTGGTGTGACAACGACATTTATTATGCCACATTTCTGGAACCATTGCTGCCCAGCAGCTTTCTGAGGCTGAGAAACTGTGCACAGTGTTTTATTCTGGGATGCTGTGTGGCGTTGCCGCTGCGTTCTGCTTCACACAACGCATCACATGCTAGAAAGCGGATATCAACACATCACTTGCTTTAATCAGCACCATGGCTGATTCATCAAAGAAACACAAGAGGACATTAACAGAGGAAGAGAGGGAAAAAAGAGAGAAAGACACAGAACAAGAGATAAGATAGGAGTCAAGATAAGTCTTTTTCTGGCTGGAGAGATGTCTGGGTACAGCCAGGATGCAGGATGGAGCCAAATTAGCCGTCGAGCGGGGCGCACCACCGTGAAAATCTGTCAAAGTTCAGTAGTGTGTCTTTAAGTACAAGCACTTTGAATACTTTTATTTTAAGGCAGGTTCAACCACTTCTGTCTTTTTTTTAACTGTTATTTATTTTGTATTGTTTATAGTTTAAATGATGTTTTGTGGATGTAAAATTTGTGTGCTGCTTCTTGGAAATTAGCATCTTGCTAAATCCAACATATTTCTAGCAATGCATTACAATCATGAACGTGTACTGCCCCATCCAGAAAAACCCAAAACAAATGTACAGAAAACGGTCTGTGGGCTATGCAGGCCGATACGGCCACAAGCTAAAAATCAGCATCACCATTTAAAATAATCACATTTGAAGCAGACTGAGAAGCCGTCACGTTTTTTCCCAAAAGCCTGAATTTATCTTTGATCTGTTTGCATTGTTGCTGCTGACGCCTCACATTTATTATATTATATTATATTATATTATATTATATTATATTATATTATTATTATATTATATTATATTATATTATATTATATTATTATTGTTATTATATTATATAATGTTAAATTATATTATATAATATTACATTATATTATATTATATTATATTATTATTGTTATTATATTATATAATGTTAAATTATATTATATAATATTACATTATATTATATTATATTATATTATATTATATTATATTATTATTATTATTATTATTATATTATATAATGTTAAATTATATTATATAATATTACATTATATTATATTATATTATATTATATTATATTATATTATATTATATTATATTGTATTATATTATATTATATTGTATTGTATTGTATTGTATTGTATTGTATTGTATTGTATTATATTATATTATTATTATTATTATATTATATAATGTTAAATTATATTATATTATATTATATTGTATTGTATTGTATTGTATTGTATTATATTATATTATTATTATTATTATTATATTATATAATGTTAAATTATATTATATAATATTACATTATATCATATTATATTGTATTATATTATATTATATTATATTATATTATATTATATTATATTGTATTGTATTGTATTGTATTATATTATTATTATTATTATATTATATAATGTTAAATTATATTATATTATATTATATTGTATTGTATTGTATTGTATTGTATTATTATTATTATTATATTATATAATGTTAAATTATATTATATTATATTATATTATATTATATTATATTATATTATATTATATTATATTATTATTATTATTATATTATATAATGTTAAATTATATTATATAATATTACATTATATTATATTATATTATATTGTATTGTATTGTATTGTATTGTATTGTATTATATTATTATTATTATTATATTATATAATGTTAAATTATATTATATTATATTATATTATATTATATTATTATTATTATTATTATTATTATTATATTATATAATGTTAAATTATATTATATAATATTACATTATATTATATTATATTATATTATATTATATTATATTATATTGTATTATATTATATTATATTATATTATATTATATTGTATTGTATTGTATTGTATTATATTATATTATATTATTATTATATTATATAATGTTAAATTATATTATATAATATTACATTATATTATATTATATTGTATTATATTATATTATATTATATTATATTGTATTGTATTGTATTGTATTATATTATTATTATTATTATATTATATAATGTTAAATTATATTATATTATATTTTATTATATTGTATTGTATTGTATTGTATTGTATTATTATTATTATTATATTATATAATGTTAAATTATATTATATTATATTATATTATATTATATTATATTATATTATATTATATTATATTATATTATATTATATTATATTATTGCCAGTTACAATGAGGCAAAGGCTGAACTCAGAAGGTGAGAGTGAGAGAAAAGCATCATGTGCAGGATCTCATTAGAAGAGTGCTGACCCACAGGAAAAGTGGGTGAGTGTTTGTGGACGACACTGCTGAGCACTGTGTGCAGCTGTGTTGGTTCCCTGCAGCTTCACAGCCAGCGTACTCGCTGTTTGCCACCTTCCACTTATCTCTGCTTTATTTGCCTTCTCCTCATCTGCACACGCTGACTCCCTCTTACCAAATGACATGTTATTTTTGTTCTGTGGCTCAGTGGGCGGATCCTGGTGTTGAACTAAATCAGGGCTACTCATTTCAGTCCTCCAGCAGGTTTTCCATGCATCCCTGCTCCAACACGCCTGACTCAATGAGTTAATGAGTCATTGTTCAGAACTTGATAGGCTGTTAGATCCATTTAGTTGGATTTAGGTGTGTTGAAGCACATGGAAAACCTGCTGGATTGTGGCCCTATTCGGACCAAACTGAGCAGCCCAGAACTAAATGATGGCGCACACACACATGCAGCAGGTCTGCTCACACAGACGACGGTGGGTCTCGTTTCCTGTGTCAGGTTCCCTGAAGCTGCTTAAGCTGTCAGAGAGTTGTCCCCCTGGTAATCAATACGTCCTCATCCTGAGTGTGTGTGCCAGTGATGGGCGCTCGGTCTGCTGGTTTTACAGCCATAAAGAGCGATGGGCAAACTTCCTGCTCTTGGTTTATGAGCTTTAGATTTAGTTTTTATCATCTGCTGCTTCCTGAACTCACGGCATCATATTTCTTGGAGCAGATGTAGCTGCTGTGAAAGTGTCTTTTACTGCACTCAGCTTCCTAAATTCATGTACTTTCCCATCCTGGATATTTTTCTTTCTTTTCCAACAGGAACAAACTAATTGCTTCTTCATTTTGAGGCAATGACTTGCAGTAAAATCACACTTAAAAGAGCAGTTACACATGCTGTATAAGCCTGATTGGTCCAGCAAACAGCGTGGATGTGAGATGGTAACAAAGAGCTCAGGAGGCAGAGCTCAGGCATCTTTGGGACATTTTTCAGTTTCTTTTTATGGTGCCTTGACACACTATTACATCATTAATTTTGAGCAGGGGCAGAGGTAAAAACTGCTCCACTAATGGAACAGTGATGCTGTATGAATGAATCTTGTCTCTTATCGCTGCGTCACGATGCAAAGTTTTCCTTTATAATGTTTTGGGAAATGTTACAAAGGCATTGTTTAAAAAGTTGATATCAGATTAGAAGCTTTCTTCTGAAATAATTCTCCAGAAACTTGGCTGCCCGGTGGTGTGGTGGTTAGCACCGTCGCCTCTTCTTTCTGCAGGCATGTTTCCTCCAGCTGTTTTTGAGCCATTTACATCTCCAGCTTTTTACAGACGTGTCTGCCTCAGATTCAGAATGAGGCGATTACTGCGTTTTGTTTCATTTATATTTTACACTGTGTGCCATCTTTTTGGGAACTGAAGTTGTAGAATTAAGACTGTTTTATGTTCTCTTCTTTACAAAAAGAAAGAAATATGATGGAAGACAGCTGGCTAGAAATGTGCAACATGACTCTGGTTACTCGCGAGCGGGTATGCAGGCTTGAGTGCCGGGCAGTAACGCTGCCAACAGGACATCCTTTGACCTTTCCCCTTTCCTTCTGCCTCATGGATCTGAAGTTACAAAAGCAGTTTCATGAAACATTATCCAGCTGGAGCATGGTCCGCTCACTCTGGCCTTACGTTAAAATCTTTCTCAGTCTCAAATCGCTGGTCACACTGAAGCTGGGAGACAGAGGGCTGCTCTGAGCATCATCCAACATGACTTTCACCGTACCTGAGCAAAAAGCACATGCATTATTTAACGTGGCCATGGGCTGAGTCTGACCTGCAGCAGGATTCACACGGCCTCTAATGCACTTTCCCTCTTGTTCTGGAGAATGCATCAGAGAAACATTAAAGAACCACCATGGGCTTGTTTAGTTATCAACATCTATGAATTATTTACCTGTTGTTGTGTTTGTCTAAAATGGTTTGTACTGCTACATGCTGGTGCTTGGTGTTAGAGGTGAAACATGCTAACTGGAGGGAGGATAATGTCTATACAGCATCCGAGCCGGCCGAACGCTGTGGGCAGGCAGCAGCAACAAAACAGCAACAAATTGGATAGATTTGTCAAACATGTTTGTTTTATTATGCAACGTGGCTTCGCCATGAAGCCTTTTTAAATGAATGCAAATGAGTTTTGTCAGATGTGAGGAATCTATAACTGAAAAGCAGATAATAAATGAGACGGATCCTCCGAATTGAGCACAATGAAAGGAAGAGAAGTCCTCAGACTGAACGTCAGCAGCATGAATTATGTATCACTGCAGGCCTGGAGATGAAAAGTGGGATTTGATTTAGTTCACCTGCATCTCAGCCAGTGTAATTTTTTATGTCTTTATTTTTGGGCTCTTCTCACTCTGAATTCCCACTTGTTTGATTGTGAAAACAATTGTTTCTTTCAATTTCTATCTTTTTACCCATCAAAAGTCAATCAAAGCCCCTCGGAACTGCAGTGGGGATGTCAGGGCAGTGTTAAAACTCTTGGTTAGAGCAGCATTGAAATAACGTGCGCTGAGACAGAAGAGGAGAGTTATTGAGTGAAATGCTTCTGTTTGGGAAATAAAAAAGCTTGCTACGTTTGGTGTTGGCATACATTCCTTTTGTCATGTGTTTCTTTGACTTAGCACTCTTAAAAACTATGGGTGTGTATTTCTTTTCTTCACCCTCCCATAAGCGGCAGCAGCTGGTCCTTCGGTCTGGAAGAACCGAACCAGTTTGGTTCCACTTGAAGCACAAAATCAAATAACTGCAGAAGTCTTTGGTTTCAGGTTTGGTATAAATCAGAAATACTCTCACCGGCAATTTTATTAGTTTCACCTGTTGAATTAGTTGTTAAATAAACATTCAGCTAATCACATGGCAGCAGGTCACATTTAGTCAAGCAGACGTGGTAAAGATGACTTTCTGAAGTTCAAACTGAGCATCAGAATGAGGAAGAAAGAGGATTTACGTGACTTTGAATGTGGCATAGTTGTTGGTCTGAGTATTTACTGGGATTTTCACACACAACCATCTCCAGGGTTTCCAGAGATGGTCTGAAGAAGAGAAAATAAGGTCTGCAGAACAGCATCTCTGAACACACAACACGTCCAGCCTGGAAGCAGATGGGCTCCAGCAGCAGAAGACACACCGGGTGCCTCCTGCCAGCTAAGAACAGGAAACTGAGGCTACAATTCACACACACTCACCAACACTGGACAATAGAAGATGGAGAAACGTTGCTGGTCTGATGAGTCTCCATTTCAGCTCCACATTCAGATGCTAGACTCAGAATCTGCCGGAAACATGAAAACATGGATCCATCCTGCGTTGGATCGATGGCATTTCCTTCCCCTTCAGGCTGACCAAGCCCACAGTGTAGCATCTTCATCCAGCAGGATGCTTTGGATCAACGCTACTCCAACGGCCTCCACAGCCACCAGATCTCAGTCCAGTAGAGCAGCTTTGGGATGTGGTGGAACGGGAGATTCTCATCATGGATGCAGCCGACAAACCTGCAGCAACTGTGTGATGCTGTCATGTTAATATGGAGAAAACCTCTGAGGAAGGTTTCCACCACCTGCTTCATCTGTTACACCAGGATTAAGACAGTTCTGGAGGACAAAAGGGTCCAACCTGGTACTAGAAGGTGGAACTGATAAAGTAGACAATGAGTGTATATTTTATTTAGTTTTATTTATGAATCTGTTCTTTCACAAATCCCACTCTTGGTTTTCTGAACATGACTACATGTCTTTAGTGTTAATATTTCTCCTCTTGGTGGACATTGACTCTTTCAGCCCATCTGTATGATGATCCAGAACCCATTACATGGTGATATTGGGCTGCAGAAGTGACAGCAGTCATGGCAGGGCGAGGGCAGACAGCTAGATTTATGGGTGTTGGGAGGCCAACCATCAGCCAGTCATTTGTCATGTCCCACCAGCAGGTTCCCTAATTAGACCTGAGGCATGAGGGGGAAAGTTGAATCAATGAGCTAAGTCACAACACCGTCTTTTCCCCAAGTGAATCTATGAACTTATTAGCATAACAATGCTAACCCTATGGCAGAGCACACACAGCCCTCCTGCTTTACATGCAGATTCATCACCGCTTCACAGCTTCGTATTGGTGGTCAAATGATGGATAACACACAAACCTGCCACAGAAATTCATGATTAGACCTTTAAACCAAGAGAACTGTCTCCTCTTTGTAAGTGCTTTGACTTTTTGCCAAAACTTCAATTAAATCAGGCTTTTTGGCATACACGGTGACAGCTTTAGGTGTCCTTCAGGTACACAGCACAGCTCGGCTCGTTTTCACAGCTCGCCTCAGGAAAAATCAGCACACTGTCACCCGAGCAGCACCGAGGGTGCCGATAGGATGAAGCAATTAAACAGCAGCAAAGGAATACATTAGAATTCATTGAGGAAAGGATTTATTTGAGAAAAAACTAATAGAACAACACAGCTGTTGCCCTCTAAAATTAGAAATGTTAACACTCATTTTTGAGCATGAATATTCAGAATGATGAGGAGGCTGTTCGTGAGCAGCTGGTGATAATAAGGAAGTGCTTTGTCGTCACATGACAGCATGAAATAGCTGCACTGTTCCGCACCTTTAAGTGTTGCAGCTTGCAGTTGTATAGATAACTAGGCTTTCCTTTCTAAGCTGAAACATTCAGAAACTCACAAGGCAGAACTAAAATACCACATTCAACGAAGTAAAATCCGAACGTTTCCTTCACAAACAGCACAGTTACGTTACAAAGACGACTTTGCTTAATGTCTAATCAACTTTTACATGCTGTAGAAAAATCTACCTTAGGTTGAAAAGTCTGTCCATCCATTGTCTATATCAGGGACCGGCAAGTTCAGTCCTAGAGAGCTGCAGTCCTGCAGGTTTGAGATGTTTCCCTTCTATCACACCTGATTCTAATTAAATGGATCCAACAGCTTAGGTTCTGCCCTGTGACCACTGATCTGAGTCAAGTGTGTCAAAGCAGGTAAACATCTAAAACCTACAGGACAGTGGCCCTTCAGAACCAGTGTCCTGTAAGTTTTAGACGTTTCCCTGAACCAACACACCTGATTCCAATGTAATGGATCCAATAGCTTATGTTCTGCACAATAACACATTAGTTTGAGTCCATGTGTTGAAGCAGGTAAACATCTAAAACCTGCACAACCCTAACACTCGAGGATGTTTCCTGCCTCAACACACCTGATTCAAATCAAATGGATCAAATGGCTGAATTTCCTCATCGGCATGTCTTTCATCTCTGCAGAGGCCTGCTAACGAGACATTCATTTGTGTTGGAGAAGGGATGCATCTAAAAGCTGCAGGATAGGACTTGTGCACTCCTGGTCTACAATAAGCTAGGCTGACCACCACTTCATGTTACTTAAAGCGGATGTCACAACACATGAGTACAATCAGTACAAGTTGAGGCAATAGTCTATTTTATTTTTGCATTTTTTGGTTTATCCTGAAATAAATAAATCAGTCACCAGTATTTGTTGCTAAGTGGCATTTTACTGGTGGTTTGTTGAGCTAATTTCCATCAAAATGAACTCAGCGTGATATCTATTAATCTGGAACCCTCTAAGGCAGGGGTAGCCAACGTCGGTCCTCGAGAGCACCAATCCGGCAGGTTTTCCAGATTTCCCTGCTCCAGCACACCTGACTCAAATTAAATGGATCCAACAGCCTATAAAGATCTCCACAATGACTTGTTTAGTTTACGTCAGGTGTGTTGGAGCACGGAAATCTGGAAAACCTGCAGGATTGGTGCCCTCGAGGACCGACGTTGACTACCCCTGCTCTCAGGAATGACACAAGCTAGGGCTGGGCGATATGGCCTAAAAATAAAATCTCAGATTTTTTATAACCAAATCCGATTTCCGATTTTAATAGATTTTTTTTCCTTTTCTTTTACAAAACATAAATAAACTTATTAAAAACATTCATTTGTTTATATAGATGAATGCTAGCAAAAATAAAGCATATAATGTCATAGCTCTTCCACGACTTCATATCTTACATTTAAATATGCAACACAATGCATCCGTGATCTCTTTCCATCTGGATCCTTATCATACAGGATCCACTGCAGAAATAATTCCCCTGGTGAAGGTTGTCTCTTAACTAGTGTTTGTGGGTTAAGTTGATTTCTGCATCTCGTAGAGAGCAGCATTTCTCACTGCAGTTAAACGCACAACTAAATCCCAGGCGTGAGTGAAGGGTCACTTTACTGAAAATCTGTCAGACAAACACCGTTCTGGTGTGGAGGGAGGGCTAAGTCTGCTGCTAACTAACTATAGGAAAAAAATCCCGATTTTCAAAAAAATTTATCTCCAGAAATGGAAAATTCGATTTATCGATTTTATCGATTAATCGCCCAGCCCTAACACAAGCCATCTTAAACCTCAGTTTTTGCTAATCATTTGATTGCATGTCACAGATTTAATGCCACTAAAGGCCCATTGCTTGAGCTGTTATGAATTCATTTGTGGCACTTGCACATAAATTGTAAATGTTTTGAGTTATTTGCTTGCAACACAGACGTTTTTCTGTCAGTGCGAAGGGAAATCATCGTCACTCCCATTGAATGAATGAAACTCGGCCCATTTTAACACCTCTTGTAAATATAAGTGCATGTTTTTTGTGTGTTTTGTCTGTTAATATAAAGTTGCGTTGACCGAAGCAGAGTTATTGCCGTCATCAGTCTGCGGCAGGTATATTTCTCACATCCTGAGAAGGACTCTTTATCAGCTTTTATTTCTCAGTTTTTTCCCCAACTTTAGCTAAATTACGTTTCGCCTGCTTGGCAGGTTGCCTTTCTTCACACTTCTTTCTTTTAAATGAGAGAACCAACGAATGCAATAGACAGTTAAATGAAACAGTTTGATTTAGCCTTTTCTTCTCGATTAGATTTTTATTTATTTAGCTTCTTAAACCAGTGTTAGACCAACCAATCACATCCTTTTTTTTAATCTAAGGAGAACAGACTATAAGATGCATTTTGTTTGCGATGCAATTAGTGAGACACACTACTCACTGGGAACTTTCCTGTGTGATCACAGTTTGGTGATTTTGACAGATGCATCCCTTTCATCCCTTTACTTTCCACTCAACTTAAGTCCATTTTGCTTTCTGTGCATGATGGTAAGAGGCTATTCTGCAGCATAACAGGGGAACTTCCACCAGAAAGCAGGTGCTGGTTTGTATCAGAGCTGAAAAGATGAAAATGCTGAAATATTTTCATCAGTAAAACTGCAACACAAACCTGAACACATTTAATATAAGGAGGGGTGTAAATCACAAGTTTGATCCTAATACGATGTTATATCAAGTCGAGGGATAAGGATTCCATGTTTGAACATGTTGCAGCAGGCTGTAGGGGAAGATCATTTTCTTAAACTTTTACTTCATGTGTAACCTTGATTTTAAAACTCAATGTCCAAGAAATGTGGAGGAACTTGTGCTGTTCTTGCTGTTTAAACAGTCTTTAGTTCTTCATTGGCAGAGCTATTTCCACATTATGACAGTGGAACAGGCTTGGGGAGGAACACCAGCGATGTCCAAATATCCGCATATTTAAATCAATAGATACAGATGTGGTACTCAAACAGTACAGAAACACGGAGGAGTTCTCGTCATCACAAGGTGATGATGGCTGCTCAAACCTTCATCAAACCTTCCCTTTGATTCAGTCCTTCATCCTGAGCTGCATTAGGAGACAGTGCAGAGGAAAACCTCCATCAGAACCAGAACCAGGAAGGAAAACCTCCATCAGAGCCAGAACCAGGAAGGACCTCCATCAGAGCCAGAACCAGGGAGGGAAACCTCCATCAGGGCCAGAACCAGGGAGGGACCTCCATCAGAACCAGAACCCGGGAGGGACCTCCATCAGAGCCAGAACCAGGGAGGGACCTCCATCAGAGCCAGAACCAGGGAGGGACCTCCATCAGAGCCAGAACCAGGGAGGGAAACCTCCATCAGGGCCAGAACCAGGGAGGGACCTCCATCAGAGCCAGAACCAGGGAGGGACCTCCATCAGAGCCAGAACCAGGGAGGGACCTCCATCAGAGCCAGAACCAGGGAGGGACCTCCATCAGAGCCAGAACCAGGGAGGAAAGGCTCAGAACCAGATTCTGCCTGGACCAGAGCAGAATGGACTTTCTGTGAGAAAGAAGGCCTCTTTAATTTCTGATTTAACAGCGAGGGGATAAATATTGTGGGTTTCCTTTTCACATTATGAGTTGCTTCTTTTCTTATATGAACCTAATTAGTCTGGACAGACAGACATGGAGGGAAACGCTCATGGACAAGCATCAGACGCCATTTCAACCACATGTGCAGTTCTTTGTATTTGTTTGTGTACAGATACTTTTGACTAGAATAAGCACCGATTCTGTCAGGGTGTGAAAATCTGACAGAATCGGATTGAAAGATCGGATGAGATCTTTTCATATTAGTTACGGATATGACTCGGGGGGGGGGCTCACATCCCGACTGGCTGTAATTCAGCTTCTGAGTGTTTTTTCTGTTCATTTGTTCAGTCTCAATCTAAACCTCAGCTCCTGCCGTCAGAGCAGCTTGCAGGATGTATGACTGTGTGAAAGTTGTGGATCTATTTTTTCTGTAGGAAATTGGAGACTTGCAGCCACGTTGGCTGGGCTGCCTCGGTTCTAAATCAAACCTAAAGCGGATATCTTTCTCCAGGGGGTGGAGGGGATACAATAAGCCCTCAGCTCCTTAGACACTTAATCAACAAATCTCAGGTATGGGTCCCTGTAGGGGACATTCTCACTGGGAGAATGGGAAGAATGGCCACTACCATTCACACCGATGTCAGTTGTACAGCAGCCGAGGCTCATAATGTCAGAACATGGATTTAGAAATGAATGCAACCTTTGTCCCCCTGAGACCTGAACTGAAATAGACAAAGTCATGCCGCTCAGTCCAGTCAGTCCCTTTTATTAGTCGCTGCCGAACTAATTATACACACCTCTATTAACAGCAAGCTACTGACATGAATGGCAGCCCAGAGCCATAAGAGGAATACCTGAATGCACACAGGCTTATAATTAACCCAGGTGACCCCATTTCCTAATTTATGTTGAGACAATCCAAATTATTTTACAAGATAAATATGCACCTACAGCTGAAGACATTCTACATTCAGCTAATTCAGACTAGTGGCATTTAAAATTATAATAAATGTTGATTGAACAATATATTTGGAGCTTACTCTGTGTGAACATTTGTTGGGATGAAAGCTTACGGGTTGCTGAGGAGGTGGAATGCTGGGAGGAAGAAGCATGCAGCATGCAGCAGCAGAGTTATGTCAGAGAGTGAGATGGGAATTTTACAGCTTAAATAGACCAGCCGGACTGGAGTCACTTTGATGTACGACTTGTGGGGCGTGAAACAGTCGTGCAACTTGAGCTGACTGAACTCGCTCACAGGCGTCGCTCCATTTCTGGCAGGTTGAATTGAAACTCAGTGTTATTTCTTTTTGGAAATGTCTGGAAGAAACGTTCCTGTTTGACTGGACTTTAGTTTCTATGGGAATTTAAATGCACTACGAAAAATACGGGTCAAGTGAGTCTATGAGAGTTACAGTGAGCAAGGAATTAGTGCGTTTCCGGAAGGAAACAGCTTATAGCTGTTCTGTAAAGTCCTCATATCCCAAATACAATCCCTCTTAGTAAGAACTAGTCTGTCCATTAGAAAGACTTTTGGTTTTATCCTAAAGGCAATAAAATGAAGAAAAATTAAATTAAATTAAATTAAATTAAATTAAATTAAATTAAATTAAATTAAATTAAATTAAATTAAAACAACTCACATAAAGTTAATGATAACTAATGATTCATTCATTCATTCATTCTTGCATAAATCTAATAATAATAATGATAATAATAATCAGATGAAGAAGAGCTGAAGAAATCTATGAAGAATTTGCTATTTACATAAAATAAAAATAAATGTGCTTTCCTTTGAATAGATGTTTGATTAAGCTCTACTATTTTATAAAAGAAGAAAGAGTTTATTAGCCTGAATTTCAACTTATTTATGGCCCCGTCAGAATGGTATTCTACTCGCAGCTCGAGCTTCTATTTCTCTATGAGATGGTCTCAGAGAAATTTCTATTACAGAAAAGATCGTTGCCACTACTGAATAACAGAGCTGGTGGATCTCTGCTGAAACTGGTCAAGAGTTTCACAGTGACTGTGTGGATGAGGCATTTATATTTCATTTAAAAGAAGGCTGAAGGCGGGTTTCTCTGATCTAATTTTTATAACAAAGACTGAGCGGGAAGATGATACAGAGTGTGGCAAACTGCAGTCAGAACAAATGACGGCAGACACAGTTTTCTCTCTGTGAGAGAGTCTGAATGCAACGTAAAAAGTCAGGTTATAAAGTCACTCCTTTCCTCTCAAAACTCACACATCTGGCCACAGCTTTGCCAGGATGCACATGCACAATCTCACAACATGTATAGACATATAAATAGCTCAGAGCACACCACAGGGAGACATTAACTGTCCTCTCAGCTAGATGCTTTCCCTAATTACATATTCATTCTGTAGTTGTCTTTAAAAATGACCTGTAAGTAAATCATCATGACTGCATGCTGGCAGCTTCCTCATGACCTCCTACCAGCTTCCAAAAGCTGGTAAATACAACAGTCAACATATGATGGTCCATCTTTACATTCTGCTGGTCATCTAAAGAAGTGGATAGAGTGAAGCTATGCATTTATCAGTGGTAGCAAAAGACTGAAGCTGGTTTGAATAGTAATAAAAAAAAGAAAAAAGAATGATCATTTTCTTATGAGTTGATTTTTTATGAACACGTTTTTGTGCTTAGGGTACAACTGGGGAGTATTTGACAATGAGCAAATTATAAAAATGCATATAAATTAATGTTGCTGCTAACCTTTAATGTCTACCAGGACATGTCTACCAATGACCAAAATAAGGATTAAAAGATTAAAAATTCATTAATATTTCATATATATGCTTAGTTTAAAGAATCAAAAAGATATTCTTTTAATAATGACGTGACTTTTCATAAACATGTTTTTGTGCTTTATAAAAGAAAAAAGGGAATTATTTTACATGGGTGATTAAGGGTTAAGCAGGTGGTTTTAATGTTGTGGCTGGTGTGTGCTGTTATGTTCCTTCTGATGTGCACAAAAAACCAATAAAACTATGTTGCTATCCTGTTATCCTGTTGTTGCCATGGTGAATGTTGGTGCAGATGAGATGATTATAGTGCCATGTATTGATGCTAAATCAGAAATGTTGAAAGGTTTTTTTAAGTGAACAAAGCAGCATGAAAAGCAGCATTTTTCTGAATGTTCCGTCTTCATTTCTCTATGCTAAGCCTTGACGTTTTAGCTTTCTATCCATTAAATGATCTTACGTTGTTGTCTCAAATGGAGCAAAGCCTCTACGCTGGATAGACAACTCCCGGCCACAAAGGTTGCCCTCTATAAGCCTGAGAATATTCCTGTCATGAGTGGATTATTCATCATTCAGCTAAATCAGATTTATGAGATGTAAGATGATATATATGTGCCCATGCAGGCACTGGAATATTGATTTAGATTTGGCTGTAAGCTAGCCATAAGACAAGGTCAGCTAGATGTTCTGAGAGCTCCTCACCGCCACTTGCTGCAGGATGATGAGGGTTTTTATGGTGGTGTTTAAACTGTGGTTAAGACCTCCTCTAGTCATGATACTGCTTGTGAAACCGTTAATTCATTCCCCTAAATAAGTTTGTCAAAATCAGCTTTTTGTTGTTTTAATGGTCTCTTTATCAGCTCCACCTTTTGGTAACAGATCTGACCCCCTTTGTCCTCCAGAACTGCCTTCATTCTTGGTGTGATAGATGAAGCAGGTGGTGGAAACCTTCCTCAGAGGTTTTCTCCGTATTAACATGACAGCATCACACAGTCGCTGCAGGTTTGTCGGCTGCATCCATGATGAGAATCTCCCGTTCCACCACATCCCAAAGCTGCTCTACTGGACTGAGATCTGGTGGCTGTGGAGGCCGTTGGAGTCCAGTGAACTCATCGTCATGTTCTAGAAAGCAGGTGGAGATGATCTGAGCTTTGTGACATGGTGCATTATCCTGCTGGAAGTAGCATCAGAAGATGCTCCACTGTGGTCATAAAGGGATGGACATGGTCAGCAACAATACTTAGGTAGGCTGTGCTGGTTAAACCAGGCCACGTTGGTACTAAGGGGCCCAAAGTGGACCAAGAAAATCTCCCCCCACCATTACACCAGCAGCAGCCTGAAGCGTTGATCCAAGGCAGGATGGATCCATGTTTTCATGATGTTTCCAGCAGATTCTGAGCCGAGCATCTGAATGTGGAGCTGAAATGGAGACTCATCAGACCAGCAACGTTTCTCCATCTTCTATTGTCCAGTGTTGGTGAGTGTGTGTGAATTGTAGCCTCAGTTTCCTGTTCTTAGCTGACAGGAGGCACCCGGTGTGTCTTCTGCTGATGAAGCCCATCTGCTTCCAGGCTGGACGTGTTGTGTGTTCAGAGATGCTGTTCTGCTTTGGTTCCTGTCGCCTTTCTTCCTCTTTCTAATCTGAAGTTTGAACTTCAGAAAGTCGTCTTCGCCACGTCTACACGACTAGATGTGATTGGCTGGTTAGATATTTGTGTTAACAAGCAGTTGACCAGGTGGAGCTGATGAAGTGGTCTTCCTTTGGGTTCATTGCAGACAATAGTCAACAGTAGTTAAACAGCATAAAAAATTAGTCCTTTTAAAACCGAATAGAGAACTTAATCAACCTGTTTCTACTTATTACCTGCAATCTGCCAGCAGGTGGGAATCACGACAGACTTTTACTGTCAGTCACGTTAACATGCACAAAGAAGCCCCTAAGATTACCGCCCCAGCTGTCAGCATGAACATGACAGATTTTTTATTTAACAGTGATGGATAAATTCAGTCCTGATGAAATGTTAAACCTGTTTTGTGTCTGCAGAACAACACATCGTGGAGACCGCAGTCGTGTCGGGAGTGCGCCTGCTTCAGTGACGTGGCCATCTGCAGACCCGTCCTCTGCCCCAACCCCCAGTGTGACTTCCAGAGGGTGAGACACTTTACATCATGTACCTTTTCCTGGGATCATATCTGGCACAGCAAACTGGATGAAATGAAAATCAAGTGATGAATGAGGCAGAAGTTGTGTTCACTTTGAAGCTTCTGATCTGACCAGTGATGAGCAGATGCTAGAAATCACTGCAACTGCACTGAAGGAGGCAACTCGTGTATCCCACAACATGCCAGAAAACAACTACAGCAAGTCTGGCATCCAGTTATATTTAATATATATTCTTATGCCTTCATTTTTCTTTAAAAAATAAAAATCTAAAATAAACAAATAATAAAACAAGATAAGTATAGTATAAATTATAGTATATAGTATAAATAAAATAGTAAATATTAGAGATAAGATTATAAGTACTGCAATAAAAAAATAAACAGATAAATGAATAGATAAATAGAAATGTTATACTTTATATTAATGATATTTTAAATATAAGTATAATTTAAGTATTTTAAAGAATAGATAAATAAATTAAATAAATATTTTAATTAAAATAATAAGAACTGTAAATATGAATAAATAAATAAATAAATAAGCTGAAATAAAATAAAATAAAAGAAATCAGAAGTCAATGATTAAAATGAATAATTAAACAAATAAAGTAACTTTTCCATTTGGACCTAAACAGATTGTAAGTCACTTAGGGAGCCTCTGCTCTTTACTAATTATCTAAACAAAAAAACCTAAATAGAAATAATTCTGATTCTCAGTTGTTTTTCTGTGTAGAAACATTTGTGCTGAACAGAAGCAGAAAGTTAATAATGATGAGTTTCAGCTTCATCGGCGTCTGTTTCCAGATCAGGTGATGTCACATGACTCCAGCTGGGTTTAAAGGGTCCCTTCTCTAACTGCTAATCATCTATGCGTCCACACGGCCGTATTTAACGTTTTTAATAAGATGTTGCATTTTCTACTTGTCAGTATCATTTAGCAGTAAATTTAATGTACCAGCTTTAATGTTCTGGCTTCTTTAACTTTTTATCAGTGTATCCCAAGCTTTCTTTCTCCGTTTCACCTTCGGTTATGTCTTCTCTTAAGCGGCCCGTTTAACTGTTCAATCAATGGCCTTTTGTCTGGTGACGTCTGCTGATTGCAGCTTTTAATTGAACACAGTGACACCTTTTCAGCGTCTGTTAGCTCTATTGTGTCTTTGGGCTTCTTTGTATTCTCAGGGACACAAAGCTGTTTATCCACTCCATCTCTGCATCTTTACCTCCCTGTACATGATTTAAATGTCAAGCCTGCAGTGGGAGCATCAAATCTGATCCCTGCGCTGAGTTAAGGCAACAGTCAGTTTCTAATGAATTCCACTCTGCTGTCTAGCTATCCCACATAATTAAAAATTGGTCACAGGGCTCAGTGATCCATGTGCACCCTTCGTTTAAAAAGCTCTTAAAATGTGACTCCCACTCAGCCACACTGGTCAAGCAACGGCTGAGGTTTTATCACCAGCCTGACTTGGATTAAATGGCTTTCTTTTCAAGTCCACTGCCATTATCTACAAGCTTAGATTTCCTTTATTCCTTCCCATATTGATCTTTCTGCAATGCATCTTTAGATGTCTGTGGTTGGTTAATGCAGTGGTTCTCAAACTGGGGGGATACTTTTTGAACACATTAATGCATACAGAAGAAAATTAGCTCACATGCCACATTAAAAATCAGATTTTGACATTATCTCATCAAGAGAAGCTGATTTTAGGAGGGTAGGTTCCTTGTCACTGCAGTGAACCGACAAAAACCACTTCATCCTCCTTATTTAGGAAGATTCTGACAGTTTTCCAGCCTTACATTTAGAGGATGCTGCAGGATGACCCATCTGATACATCACACAATTAATCACTAAGTCGTCACGTGGAGGTGGGGGTCGTGAACACCAACATATGCTATCTTGGGGGTCGTGGCTCAAAAGATTTGAGAACCACTGGGTTAATGGACAGAACGATGGACAGAAGTTCACCAACCTGAGACAAACTGAGTCTAAAAAAATCAGACTATTGCAAAGAAAAACGGGAAAAGAAGTAATTAAATTATTATTCTGTATAAGGCTGATGCATTGAGTCGGTCTTTATTGCAGCTGGGTTGAAGGAGCCCTTTTCTGCAGACACTCTCTTATTTATTCACCACTTGGTGTAGACTGCAGAGGCGGTCCAGTGTTCATGTCCAACAGCTTGTCCAACATTGTCACATCTACAGTTAGTGCCAGATGAGTCCCAAGAAGTCAGAGTTCTTAAATAGTTTGTTCAGTTTCTGTGAGTCTGATGCAGCTGCCACCACAGATGGGTTGGAAGATGGAGAGGGTTGGGAGATGGAGAGGGTTGGGAGATGGAGAGGGTTGAAAGATGGAGAGGGCTGGGAGATGGAGGTGGCTGGGGGATGGAGAGGGTTGGAAGAGGTTAGAAGATCTTTGAATGTCCCTTCTTCGATGTCTCATCACTGAAGGCTGGAAAAAAATGAAAGAAAAAATAAGAGTAGGTGGATGATAAAGAATGAAGTATGAAAGAGCTGAGATGAAATACGCAAGGAGGGAGGAAGAGAATGAGGGGGATGAATGGATGAATCAGTGAGGGAGAAGGGGGAGGCTAGAAGGATGGATGGATGAGGGAGGGAGGGAGGAAAGGAAGAATGTATAGGTGAGAGAGGGGAAGGGAGGATAGAAGGACAGATGGACGATGGATGGATGGATGGATAGATGGATAGAAAAATAAATGAGTGAGGAAGAAGGGAGGGAGGATGGAGGGATGAGAAAGAGGTGAGGAAGAGGAAAAGATAAATGGATAAGAGGATGAACGAGGACAGGGAGGTGAGTGGGCGAAGCAGGTTAACGAGGCTCAGCAGGTGATTGTAGGTGTGTTGGGGGCGTGGCCTCCATCCTGAACCAGGTTAACTGGACGTCCAGCAGATGATTCTCATTCACAGTAAAAGTAGACCGGAAACGTTGCTTGTGATTGGATAACTACTGCACGGCTGATTGAGGTAACTGCTTCTCATGTTCTTTATGCATGAATGAATCTGGCATCACTGAGCGACACTTACAGTATAAATCAGAAAGAAATGAATAAATTTGGACACATTGATTTATCTGTTGCTTGGCGAGCATACCCAGCATCTAGTAATGCCTCGTGTGTGTGAATCCTGTCATCATTGTGCTTCAGCAGCACTTTGCTCCAGTCCCAAAATTAAACGAACAGTTGTGATTTGTGAGCACGACCGAGTGTAAATCCGTTTGATTGGAGCTGCAGCCGTGATGTATTCTGTCTAAGCAAATTACAGGAGCTGTCAGCTCACTCCGCCGTGATTTCCATCACAATTACAGAGCAATTAGGACGACATTTATTTAACAAAGAACTCACTTTGTAAGTTTTATATTCATCCGAGTCAAAAAACCCCATCTTTCTGATGAAAAATTAAACTATGGCTTTAATAACAAAGTGATATGAATTTAATAGAAAAATAGCGACATTATTAAGGTATAATTAGCTTCACCCTCTTCTGCAGTTAGAGTTGAAGATTCCAGCCCGAAGCAAACAGGACTGCATCATCTGCAAAAAGGCAGAGACCAGAGAACCTGGCCACTAAATTTCAAATTCATCGACCTTTGTAAGCCTCCACATACTGTTTCAGCTAAAAAAAACTCCAAAAATACAGCAAGCATCTGTTTATTTACACAGTAAAATGTAAAACTGGATCAAACTCTGGTTCCAGTGGTTTGTTATTACACTGTGTTGTGATAAATGTCATTATTAAACTACAGACAGCAGCCAGAGGAAAAGTGGAAGCACTAAAACAAAGCTCAGCAGAACAAAGTTAGAACAGGAACGTTGATTTATGTTGACAGGCTCAGTTTACAATTATTAATTTATTACTATAACAAATGTATTTGTCTTCAGTTCACTTGGTTCACTTGGTTGAATCGGCTTTCTTCTGCTTATTCCCAGAGGTTTTCTGCTGCACCCTTGTTTAGTATTTTATCCCCATTTTTCTAATATATATATATATATATATATATATATATATATATATATATATATATATATATATATATATATATATATATATATATATAATCATTATTTGAGCTCCATGGGGATGTTTTCTCTCACCTTACACAAATTGAACAGCTCCACTCCTTAGTTTTTCATCCCATACCATTTTTATTCATAAATAAACACCTGATTACTAACCCGGCTCTGCGTCTTGCTGCTTTCTCATTTGTTTCCTGCCACACAAACGGCCTCAATTACTGTGTGACAGCAGTGCAGCAGGAAAGGACTGCATGGCATGTTGTTATACCTCCACAGCGCTCGCTCTCAGCTACGCATGCTGCACACATCCCACAGTCTTCACATATTCAGTTTCTCTGACGGGGCCTGTTGGTGCATTTGTGTTGCACGTCAGTTAATTTCTCTGGAAATAGACTGGCAGACTTTGCAGTGTTTTGTATATGATTTCTCTGTGTTTTGTGTGTCTTTTCAAAAGGGTGAGCATTTGAGGATCCCTGCCAACAAGTGCTGTCCAGAGTGCATCGCCTCGCCTCAGGGCTCCTGCCAGTACGAAGGGGTTACCTACGGAGTAAGTTGAACTCTTTTTGTCCTTTTCTCCAACCTTCTGACATTTTTAATGCCTACATGCATGCAAAAGCATGAAGCTTTTGGGGATCAATACCACTATTCACATAATATTGTCCCTTTTGTCATTTTCACAAAGAAATGTTTTGCACAAAACCTTCTGATGCCAGTATGTTGGGGTGAATTGGAGAACTTATTATCAGCTATTCCATCAAAATCAAATGCTAAGAGCAGGAGCCGGGCTCCAGAATCTGATGGAAAGCTAAAACCGAAGGAATGAATGCTGTAATCACAGCACAGTAAAATCCATGGCCTTCAAATATTGCGCTCAATTTTCCCTTATAGCTGCATTGATGTTTTTTCTATTATGTGCTCCCTTTCTTTGTAAAATGTGTCCAAAATTGTCTCCTAGTGGGAGTCTCTAAACTGTTAATTACAATCAAGGTAAAAATCAAGGAAAATCCATAATTCAATGTTAAAGCTAAAATGGCTCTCAGAGCAGGTGATCAGCATCAAAATTAACTACCTTTTTGTCGTGATTTGGGTGATTTTTTTATTCCTTCGTCTGTTCCTTGGTTTTCTATTGAGCGTCCATGTGTTCACGTTGTGGTTTCTGTGTTTCATGATTTGTATTTTGTTGCATTCTCTTTGTGTAAAATGTAAACAAAAAACATAAGATGTTCAAACTGAGACATTTTACCATTTCATGGAAAATATGAGCTCATTCTGAATGTGATGGCAGCAACACGTCTGCAAAAAGTTGGAACAAAAGGCTGGAAAAGTAATTGGTTCAAACCAGAAACAACTGGAGGACCATTTGACAACTAATCAGGTCACTGAGTATTAAAGGAGCATCTCAGAGAGGCAGAGTCTCTCAGATGGACAGAGGTTCACCAACCTGAGACAAACTGGCTCTAGAAGTTAGAAAAAATTTTCCTCAACATAAAACTTTGAAGACTTTAAAAATCCACCATCTACAGTGTGTAATATCATCAACAGATTCAGAGAATCAGAAGGAATCTTTGTGTGCATGGGACAAGGCAGGATGCTGCTGATTATCTGCATTAAAAGCAGACATGATTTTCTACTGGAAACCACTGCATGGACTCAGGAAGACTTCCAGAAACCACTGTCTGTGAACACAGTTCACCCTGAAACCCACAAATGCAGGTTAAAGCTCCATCATACAGAGAAGAAGCCAGATGTGAACAGGATCCAGAACCAGCTTCTTCCATCTTCTCTGGACCAAAGCTCATTTAAAATGGTCTGAGGCAAAGTGGAAACCTGGATGAAGATGTGAACTAGTTTGTGGAAAGCATGGACGGCGTGTCCTGCAGACTAAAGAGGAGAGGGAGCATCCAGCTTGTTATTGGTGGACAGGTGAAAAGCTGCATCTCTGATGGGATGGGGCTGCATTAGTGCCTATGGCGTGGGCAGCTTCCACATCTGTGAAGCTCCATCAATGCTGAAAAGTACATGGAGGTTTTAGAGCAACATCTGCTCCCATCCAGACAACGTCTCTTTCAGGGAAGGCCTTGCAGAAGAGAACTACTTTTTACACCGTGCTGAACATCACCCTGGAACTACTTTTTACACCGTGCTGAACATCACCCTGGAACTACTTTTTACACCATGCTGAACATCACCCTGGAACTACTTTTTACACCATGCTGAACATCACCCTGGAACTACTTTTTCCACCGTGCTGAACATCACCCTGGAACTACTTTTTACACCGTGCTGAACATCACCCTGGAACTACTTTTTACACCATGCTGAACATCACCCTGGAACTACTTTTTACACCGTGCTGAACATCACCCTGGAACTACTTTTTACACTGTGCTGAACATAACCCGGGAACTACTTTTTTCACCATGCCGAACATCACTCTGGAACTACTTTTTACACCGTGCCGAACATCACCCTGGAACTACTTTTTACACCGTGCCGAACATCACCCTGGAACTACTTTTTCCACCGTGCCGAACATCACCCTGGAACTACTTTTTACACCGTGCCGAACATCACCCTGGAACTACTTTTTACACCGTGCCGAACATCACCCTGGAACTACTTTTTACACCGTGCCGAACATCACCCTGGAACTACTTTTTACACCGTGCCGAACATCACCCTGGAACTACTTTTTACACCGTGCTGAACATCACCCTGGAACTACTTTTTACACCATGCCAAACATCCCCCTGGAACTACTTTTTTCACCGTGCCGAACATCACCCTGGAACTACTTTTTACACCGTGCTGAACATAACCCGGGAACTAACTTCTTCTCGGTGCCGAACATCACCCTGGAACTACTTTTTACACCGTGCTGAACATCACCCTGGAACTACTTTTTACACCATGCCGAACATCACCCTGGAACTACTTTTTACACCGTGCCGAACATCACCCTTGAACTACTTTTTACACCATGCTGAACACCACCCTGGAACTACTTTTTACACCTTGCCGAACATCACCCTGGAACTACTTTTTACACCTTGCCGAACATCACCCTGGAACTACTTTTTACACCATGCCGAACACCACCCTGGAACTACTTTTTACACCATGCCGAACATCACCCTGGAACTACTTTTTACACCGTGCTGAACATCACCTTGGAACTACTTTTTACACTGTGCTGAACATAACCCTGGAACTACTTTTTTCACCATGCCGAACACCACCCTGGAACTACTTTTTACACCGTGCTGAACATCACCCTGGAACTACTTTTTTCACCATGCCGAACATCACCCTGGAACTACTTTTTTCACCATGCCGAACACCACCCTGGAACTACTTTTTACACCGTGCTGAACATCACCCTGGAACTACTTTTTTCACCATGCCGAACATCACCCTGGAACTACTTTTTTCACCATGCCGAACACCACCCTGGAACTTTCATCATTTGATGTGATGTTTATCTTCTACTGGGAATAAAATATTCATCCTTACTTTTTTGAACAATGAAGAGTATAGATGCTCCTTCTTTCTGTTGCCAGATCCTCATTTGTTTTCCTGGTTTGTTTTTATGTCCTCCTTGTTTTGCTTTATCTGTTGTAAATTTAGTTTTTTGGTTTGTGTTAAAGTACTTTATTAATCCTGCCGTGGCAGCACTTTAGTTCCTTTAAATAAAGTTGCTGTTAAATCTTCCCACCTCGTCTCCTGCCAGTAGTTCTGTGTCCTCTCATTCATGGTTAATGACATCCCTAGACCCCTTCAGGACCTTAGAGACTAGATGATTAGATTTAACGAAGATTTTATTGAAAGAATAACAAAGTACTTGAACCAAGAAGTAGGGGTAGATAATAATGTATTTATTTACCTTTCAGAGTTGAGTTTTTATGCAGGGACCCTTCATGTAAAGACATCTGGAAAGCTTTTTGCCACTCTGTGTAAAAATGGGCCTTCTGTTAAATTTGGTTTGGTGCTGTGAAAAACTCATTTCCTGAAACCTTTTTCTTCTCACATCACAGAAAAGCTGGCCTGTTTCTCTTCCTGCTTTTAGTTGCCAAATTAGACAGAAGTTCTTAAAAAGAAGCAGGTCTTTCATTGGCAGTGTTTTCAGATTCTGTTGGCATTGCTCTTCTGGTGAAGTGGTACTTCACACCGATCTGAGCAACGGGGGGAGCTGGTAGAGGAGTCATGGCAGTGGGAGGGGGGTAATGAGGAGGGGCTTCAACTGAATCATGTTCAAACACTTTTTAATACTGTAACAGCATTTTTAGTTTTAAATGATCCAGATCCAAAAAGAAACAGACTGGCTATTAAAAGCATAAATGTTTTGTCAAAATTCATCAGAATCTACACCCACCATCCATCAGCTCCACCTTGTTACCAAAATATCTAATGAGCCAATCACATGGCAGCAACTCAGTGCATCTAGTCATGTAGACATGGTGAAGATGACTTGCTGAAGACTTTGGTTGGAGATGACAGAAAACATGGATCCATCCTGCCTTGGATCAACGCTTCAGGCTGCTGCTGGTGTAATGGTGGGGGGAGATTTTCTTGTCCAGCTTTGGGCCCCTTAGTACCAACGTGGCCTGATCTCAGTCCAGTAGAGCAGCTTTGGGATGTAGTGGAATGGGAGATTCTCATCATGGATGCATCATGGATGGATAGTTTTAGCAGATGCCTGTAGAAGTCGAGATTTTATCAGTTAAGTTCTGTCAATCACCAAAGAGAAGTGAATTCCTGGCTCACCCAGCTCATGTTGGCCTTGAGGTATTTTTTACTGCATGTATACACCCCCTTGAATAAAACAATGAGAAGTTAGCCAACGGTTCTTCAACCCTTAAAACCTCAAGCCATTTTTTCTTTTGCTGTTTTGGATCCTCCTGTTTTTATATTTATGTTAAACTTCATGGAGCAGCTGAAGCTTTTAATCCCAGTATAAACCAGTCAGCATCAGACATGATGTTTCTCAGCTGTCAGATTGGGAGGTAAAATGATGTAAAATGAATGTATGAATAGATATAGCAGCATAAAGGTCGACCAGAAGAAGAAAGCAGAATTTATTACTAACAGAACTTTGTAGAAATAACACACAGACCAACAGTGACCAAACCTTTTCTCATCTCATCGTTCTCTCATGCTGGCACGTAAATGTAGCATGTGCTCTTATAATGTTAAAACTGCATTGTTTAAAGCTTATTGCACACCTCTGTATACTGCTCACTTGTGATGCAGTTATAGTACAGCTAAATTTAATAAGCTGTAAGTTGCATTTAATGATGCACTTCGAATTTTACTGAAGATCACTGGATGGACGAGTTCCAGTCAGCTGTTTGTGCAGAACGCTGTGCCCCCCTTACAAGCTGTTCTTAGAAATGTTGTATATAAATTCATTATGAGATTGGAGGATTCTAAAAATTCTATTATGGTTTTAACAATGCCTAACAAGAGCAGTGGACGATATAACCTTGGACTCTGGAGACAGTGCTTGTATGGATTATAGATATAATTTATAGTCTTTCTCTGTGTTGCCTTTTTCCTTTAGTGTGTTTTTTCTAGTTTTTCTTTTTCTTTTTATATGGACCAAATTGTGAGTCTGAAATAAAGACTGAATTGAATCTCAAGTCTTGGCTTTTAGGACAAAAATATTGTTATTGAAACAAACACACAACAGAAATTATTTCCATGTTTCCACTTTTTCCTCATTTCCAGTTATTCCTGCTACTATTTACCTGCTATCCTCACTAAACCAACTCCAGCTCAGCTGCTTTGTGGCGCCACCGTGCATCAGAAACGTCTTCTTGGCTTTATTCCAGCCATAGAGGAGCATTATTTTTCTTCTTTTCACACACACATAGAACTTTCTGCTCACTGGTTGATCTTTGGCTGCTCCTGATTGGACGTTACCGTCAATCTAAGCTCTCTGATTGGTGGAAAGTCTGACAGGAAGTGGCTTCATCATCATGTCCAGGTCTAAATAGAGGTCTCTTAGCAACATAGTAGTGATGGTGATGTTTTTATGATGAAATGTGATAAATAATGCTGTTATCATGGATCATTGTGGATTTACCAGATAGAGTCTCTGAATAAAACCACATTTAGTGGCTGGATTGTAAACCTCCTGGATGGGATGTAGGGGCTGTCACCATGGCGCCGAATTGCAGTAAAACCGCAAATTTAGCAATCCACCCTTTCATCATCCCCATAAAACCAGGGATAAGCCTCCATGAAACCGATCATGTCTGAAACCAGGTACCAAGGTGGATAGGTTTGAAACCTCCACCAAGGTGTCCTGTGAGGACAGCGTAACTGCACCACTGGAGGATATGACGTCAGTGTGGTGAACGTGCACCAAACACAACCACAGTAATGGCGTCCGTGACCAACTGTTGTGGTGCTGCTCCAGACATGTGTACAGCTTTAGCACCAAAAAGCACGGCTGTTACACCAGTGCTGCACTATTGTACCAGCTCCAGCAGGAGTAAGCAGATACGTCTTTATCTGCGTCTATCTTTATCTTTGTGCTACGTCTTCTTCTAGCTCTGGAGTGTTACTCTTTAATCATAGTAGCGCCCTCCACAGCCTTGTAGCATGTACTACAGCGGTTTCGTGGGGATGTTGAAGCCTTTCTTCTAGCATCAGGGCTGTGTGGACACCGTTCCTGAGACACTGGTGATGAAGCGCTGGTGCTCTGGCATGCCAGCGAGGTTCCAGAGTTAACTGAACAGACTTTTGTTGCACAAACTGAAATTCAACATTTGCTTTTCAGTGAATCGTGGAAGTAATCCCCTCTTCCAGTGGGCCTCCATATCCACATTCACACTCACTCTTTTACTTAAATGTGTTATTTTTTCTCCTGTCACGGTCTCTCTTTGTCACTTATCACCCTTCCCACCCCCTCTGACTGTCCTCTTCTTTGTTTCTCTGTTTCCTGCAGCATGACAGCCAGTGGAGTCCCTCGGCCTGCTCCTTGTGTGTTTGCTCCAAAGGTAGCGTGACCTGCAGCACCCGGCCATGCCCCCCTCTCACCTGTTCAGGGGATCAGAACTCCTTCATCCCAGCTGGGGAATGCTGCCCCAAGTGTGGCCGAAGCGGAGGTAAGAGCTGCTTTAGGATCACCCAGGACCCCAAACACACAAAAAGATATGAAAGAGTTCTTTGATGCCAAAATCTGAAAAGCTCTCCAAGTACTTGAGAAAAAAAGCCTCAGCAGATTCAGCCCAATAAGTTCTTCTTTTACACTCAAAAATATCCATTAAAATCATCCCAGGACGTGCAGTGATTCGTGCATCTGGGAGTCCATTTGCATTGGAAATGTCCAAAAACAATCCGACCCAGAAAGATTGCTTCCTTATGAATGTGAAGCCAAAGAATAGTTTGTAATGTCGCTAAAATGGTTTGATATGAAGCCAGAGGAGAAAAAACCTTTTTCAATTTTGAGCTTCTGCTTTCAGACTCCAGAGGCCGAAGATGTCCTTATTGTAGATTTTATTTTTTATTTTACACAGAAAAATTTATTAGCTCCTCTGAAAAAAACCACAATAAAAACCTAATTATAAAAATGGGATAAAATATTTAATCATTTCCATTTGATTGGGATTAAAACAAACTAAAAGTATCAGGTTTGGGTTTAAAGAAATTATTAAATGTCTCACCATCTGAAGGCTCCTTGTTTCTATGGACGTTGTTTAGGCTGTAAAGCCCAATCGGCCCCTATGACGACTGAGAAATTAGACATAATCACGACTATGGTGGGGAAGGATGCTTCATCGGGCCGTGATCTTCAGCTCTCACTGGAGCGATTCGCAGCCGAGTGTAAAGCAGCTGGGATGGGAATTAACACCTCCAAGTCCGAGACCATGGCCCTGAGCCGGAAAAGGGTGGAGTGCTCTCTCTGGTTCTGCAATAGGGGTCTTGCTTAGGCAGCTGCCCCCGTGACCCGACTCCAGATAAGCAACAGAAAATGGATGGATGGAGACTATTAAAGTAATAAAACAGGACAGTGGTGTTTATATTCAGCTGTTGTGCAAAGATTAGATCCTGATGTTCACAAAACAATGTTTAGAGCTGCTGAAGGGGATCTTTGTTAGCATGTTGTTATCCTGTCAGAGAAAATAACAGGTGAGGACAGAAATTCCACATTTCTCCTCTGTGTTATTGTAATTTACTCATTCATGGTAACAGACATAGTATTTTTGACACTAGGTATCCATTCTCTGAGCTCACTAGATGCCCTTAGATACCAGGAACATGAACATGATCCTTATTATTATGGAACAATAAATATGTCTATTTTAGTTGTTTTTTTCTGAAAATATGACCAGGTTAACATGTTAACATGTAGACAAAATCGCCTCAATGATCATAAAAACATTTCTGTGGGAGTGTGGCTTTAATGTGTTTTCTGCTACAAATATGCCACAAACATCAGTTTGTGTTTCCAACCTACCGAAATATAGATATTAAAAGTGACTCAGAATTCATCTAAAATGTCCCGTGTCTTTGAGACAAGACTTAAATAAGCGTGGCCGTTTTCCTGGTCTGGAGCAGTCTGGTTCACCAGCACCAGTTACCATGGTAACTCAGCTGGACACCCAGGTAGCAGACATGTTTGAGCCAAATCCAGGCTACTTTTGGCACTTACGGCTCAGATTTCAGTTGTTGGCCTGGACGTGGATTACGGATACTATTTCGTGGACCAGATGTGGTCGTAATGCGGGAGGCCTTCGTTATGGAAGTTTCCTTATGGGCCAGATGTGGTGGTGATGTAGCCGAGTTCTGGCAGCTACACTCACGTCGCGCATCGAGGCCACATTTCTGGGACAGTCATTCTGGTCTGGAGCAGAGTGGTTCACCAGCACTAGTTACCATGGTAACTCAGCATGGACTCATTTGAGCCGCTACCTTGATGAGCCAGACTTATCGAAATAAGCAAGACTTTCCTGATCCATCCCCCCCAGGAAATCAGATGCACAGAAACAACAACAGGTTGCAGCGTTTTAGGTTTTTCTGCAAGCGTATGTCTTCATATCACCAGTCGAGGTTTAAAGCCTATATTAAATAGTTGGTGTTTGTGAATGCTCCCTGCGGAGTCAACTGGTGTTTTCAAACACTAACTGGTGTGAATGAATGGTGATGCCATGGAGATTTCTACAATCCGTTTGAGTGGGATGTGTGAACACCAGCTGACTTCATTACAACACCCAACAATTTTAATAAACAGAGAAATTCAGCTGCAGACGGTGATTGTGATTGCAGCTCTGTGAGGCAGACGATGCAACTGAGAACCATTTCCTCCGACTCAGAGGTACCAATTCCTTCTAATGCAGGTCATTTCCACCTCAGAACGGTTCGACCATGTTTTCCCAACCACTTCATAATGTGGTAATTTTATCATTATGTCAAATATTCCTTTTTAAAACATAATTGGTTTTTTTGCCTTATGAACACAGCGGTCATAGCCATAGGCAAGGCAAGGCAGTTTATTTGTATAGCACATTTCATGTACAGGACAATTCAAAGTGCTTTACATAAAACAAAGGCATTACAGATATTTAGAAATAGTAAATCAACACATAATCACAATAAAATAATAAATTACATTAAAATGATTAAAAGCAAGATAAGTTAAAAAAAAGTTTCTGTGCAGATTTCATGCATAGGCGCATGAGAAAAGAAAAGTTTTTAACCTGGATTTAAAAATGTCTACATTTGGTGAAAGTTTAATCTCCACTGGCAGTTTGTTCCACTTGTTTGCAGCATAACAGCTAAATGCTGCTTCTCCATGTTTAGTCTGGACTCTGGTCTGGACTAGTTGACCAGAGTCTTTGGATCTAAGAGCTCTGCTAGGTTTATATTCTCTGAACATATCACAGATGTATTCTGGGCCTAAACCATTCTGGGATTTGTAAACAATCAGAAGGGTTTTAAAATTGATTCTGTGACTGACTGGAAGCCAGTGTAAAGATTTCAAAACTGGTGTGATGTGTTCAGATCTCTTAGTCCTGGTTAAAACTCTAGCAGCAGCATTCTGGATGAGCTGCAGATGTTTAATGATCTTTTTAGGAAGTCCTGTTAAAAGACCATTACAGTAATCCAGTCTACTGGAGATGAATGCATGGAGGAGTTTCTCTTCTCTTACCAAGAGAATTTAGATAATCAATCCTAAATCCTTAAAGTCTGAGGAGACGCCCATGCACAGAAACAGCAGTGAATTGGAAGTTCTGAGTTTAATTCTTTGACAGAAAATGCTGTATGGGAGCTGATTCCGTACCAGCTGTTGTGGGACAGTAAGAGGAAGTTGAAGCACTGAGAGAACATGCAAACACCACTCTGAAAGGCTCAAACATCACATCTGAACTTCTTCTTGTGAGCCAGCTGAGCTGAGGACCACACTGCCATACAGCCATGTTAACCATAGAGCCCTGAGGGTGTTTGAGCCAGTTCTGAATTATGTTGTAAGATTTCCACCGAATTTTACCTGTGAATGTCACCACAACATAAAATGTGCCCTTCACTAGCTGTGCTTGCTCTTTGCCATCCACAGAGCGGTGCATGGTGCTGCACATGAATCATTATGCACTGTCAGAAACAAGTCAAATATGACTGCTGTAAAGGTTATTCAGGTTTTTCCATCAGTTTCCAAAGCTAAAAATAAATAGGACACACTCATTGTCATTTTTCAGACCTTTCTGTGATGTGTTTGTGCGTTTTTTTAATCCTGCAAATCCAGAAATGTGCAGGTTTTGAATGAGTAATTATCTTTGTTGTGTGCCAGATGTCGGCTTTGGCACCGACAGGTGGAATATGAATGAAAGGATGGATTTTAAATATGAAAAATATATCACAGATTACCCCATGAAAAGTTAGGACACTGTAAATGTAAATAAAAGCAGAATGCAATGATTTCTAAATCTCATCAACTAATATTTTATTCCCAGTAAAACATAAAGAACGAATCAGATGATGAAACTGAGACATTTTACCATTTAATGGAAAATATGATCTGATTGTGAATCTGATGGCACACGTAAATAAGATCAGGAGCAACAAAAGGCTGGAAAAATACCCGGTACAAATCAGAAACACCTGGAGGACCATACAACAAGTGGGGCGGGGCTAGATAGTGTGCTGGGTTGGACATCCAATGGACGTGGCCAAGACAACACAAAAAAAACATGCATTTCCTTTAAACTGTCATGGTTTATGTATCTAAAACTTTATAAGAAAAAAAATTGAGGGGGGTTTAATGCCCTGGGGGGCCTGACTCTGGCATCGGGGTGGGTGCTGGTCTGCACTAAGTGGGTGTTCAGGAGGAACCTGGTTTTCTTGGGCATTGGGAGGGTGGACTGCACTTAGGCTCCAGGGGCCTTGGGACCTGCGCTCTGTCCATCTCTTGGGGGCCGGCGCCTGGTTGGAGGCACCAACTTGCACCTGTAAAGGAAGCTGAAATAAAACTTTACAGCTACACAACGGCCACAGTATTTACCTAACGGACCTTACTGTTTTTGACCGTTTGCATTTTTGGGAAACTTTTATATCTC
Organism: Melanotaenia boesemani; assembly: GCF_017639745.1. NCBI lineage: Eukaryota > Metazoa > Chordata > Actinopteri > Atheriniformes > Melanotaeniidae > Melanotaenia > Melanotaenia boesemani. The sequence goes on from NC_055692.1 coordinate 3,469,048, forward strand.
TGTGCAATGAGGCTTTATGTTACTGCAGCCGAAACCTCACAGTACAGTGTAGAAATATTCTTCCCTCATTCGTTTGGATGGCACTAATTGTGTGGCAACTTACCACCTATCAGACAAGATGATGCAAGCGAGTTTGTAGAATTTATAAGGCAGCAGATTCCAGCTGAAAGGTTAATTTCAGCTCTAATGATGTCTTGGAGCAGATATGATGCAACCCAGCAGTTAGCAGCTAATTAGAGGCTGCTTTTTTTCCCCGACTGTGAATCACAGAGTGTGCAGGCGAACAATGCTTGAACATCCAGCTCATTAGCCGACACCCATTTTCATTGTTTACTCACTCTGTTTTTAACTGTGTGTGTGTGTCAGATTCCTGCTCCTGGCAGGGGGTTGTCTACAGGGATGGAGAGGAGTGGAGCCCCAGCCTTTGTTCCCGATGCTTCTGCACCAGTGGGAGAGTCCAGTGTTCGGTGGTGGAGTGTCGGCAAGTGGCCTGCAAACCAGTGAGTTTCCACACATGCAAACTCAGAAACAAGCACTTAAAAAAACGATTTTTTGATTTTCTAGTTTGGCTCTTCGATAAACCTTCTGGAGTGGATTTAAAGTCATCTAAACTCAGCTTTATGTAGCATGTTTTTAATACAAGTTTATCACAAAATGCTTTACAGAAATCCAGAAAGAGCAACAAAAAGTCTTAGAAAATGGTGGTAAAATCATCGGGAGCAATATAACGGGAAATTTAAAAGCACATTAAAAAACAAAAATGTTAGAGGTTGTGATCTATGAGGGGTTTGAATGAGACGACCAAACCTGGCAGCTGGTAACAAAGGAGGCTGAAAACTAGTCCTGGCTCCCGTTCTGGACTTACAGATATCTGGCTCATTCTGCTGGAGGGATATTGAGAAATGGGATTTTTCAGCCATATTAAAATAATCTTTAAATTCTAAAACATGAGACATTTAATTTCTTAGTAGAACCTGTGAGCACTCTGGCTGCAGATGTAATAGGTGAGTTATTTAGCATCCAGCGTGGCTAACAACCATAGAAGGTCTGATGCATTTCTTTCTGCTTACACATTTACACAAACTCCATCTCGTTCTTCCTCAGCATGAGAACTTGGTGATCCAGCCGGGCCACTGCTGTCCACAGTGTGTGTCCAACCCCTGTCTGTCTGCTGGAAAACAGTACCAGGTAGGCAGCATTTTTATGACGGACTAAGCACAGCTGATATTTAGATGACGGGGTAGTTATGGTGCATGCATGCGGGTATGTGGATTCGCCAAGCCAGTTCCTCTTATCTTAGCGATCTGAGGCACATCACCACCTCGGCCCTGCTGCTTCTCTCCTGCTGTGTTTTCAGCGAACACATCTTGAGTTTTTCTTCTGATCACATCCCATTCTGTCTCATGTGGGTTTCTATCCTCACACACACATACATGCTCATGCACACACTCATTAATGCTGGTATTTTCTTTTTCCTGATGTCATCATGTTCTTGAGCTGAAGTAAGTTGGATCTGTAAAGAGAACATACATGGGTACATGCATGTGTGCATGTAAGAAAGATATAAAATATATAACCATTTTATCCCGTACACCCTCCAAATGTAAGAAATACTTTGAAGTATTTGAATACTTCTCTATACAAGTGTGTATATATGCATGTTGTCAAAAATGAAATGAAGTTTACATCAGCTGTAATAAGAGCTGATTATTTGGAAGTCTTCTAATCATCTGAGCCTGTTGGTTCAAGTTAGAGTGAAGCTGTTTGAACTGGGATTGATCCGGTTTCAGTCCTCCAGGAACCGTTCTGTGAAGCGTCATAAATCACTCAGCAGTTACTGATGTTCAAAGAGCTCTACAGAGTCCTTTTTGATGTGTTAAATAATGAAATAATTTGGAACATCCAGGCTTTGGTCAATATTTAATTCAGCCGTTTAGTTTCAGAGAGAAATTAAGTTAGAATCTCATCAGACTACTGCAGGAAGTTGACCCCAAATTAATACAGATTATAAATTTAAGGCCTGAAACAGATCTGACATGGAGCCGGTGTTGGACGAACTTACATTTCCACATTGCTGGTCAAGCGAGCTGGGGAATATTCAGAAGAGACTTCTCTGCTATTCTGCATGTCTGAAAACTTATTTGCTTCATGTTTGCAGGACTTAAGATTGTAGCAGACAGCTGTGCTCTGAAGGAAACTTTTTACTCAGTGATACACAGCCTGGCCAAAAACAGTTGCCACTGTTACCAAGGGGGGTGTGTAGCGTAAATCCAATAAAACAAACGTAAAAATTTAACTCAATTTATTTATTAAATACAATGAGGGACCATCCCCATATTTTCCACCTGTCGTACAACTTGGAACCAGTTTACTCAAACCTGAACTTTACTCGCACATCACACAAAAATAAAAGGTCATACACACCAAAATCTGGTTGGACCACCTTTGACTCCAGCTCCAGATTCTGCAGTGTCACAAGATTTATTTCCACCCAGTGTTCCTTGCATTGACGATGGAGAGTCCGACCACTGCACAAAGCCTCCTCCAGAACATCCCAGTGCTTCTCAGTAGGGTTCAGGTCTGGACTCTGGGGTGGCCAGTCCATGTGTTTCTGACCACATTTCTTCCCCATCCAGTTTTTAATGATGCGTTGGACAGTTCTTAACCCAGTTTTAGTAGTTTCTTTCTCTGCTTGATGTCAGACTAACACCTTTTCCACGACCATGGGATGTGTCTTTCCACATGGTTGTTTAAGAAATGAGAAGCTACTCGTTGCATCAGTTGGGGCTAAATGACTTGTTGCAGCTGAGAGATGATCGTCCATGCAGGAATTATCCAACAGGAGGCTCCAGCCTGTTAGCTCAGTTAAATCCAGGTGACCAGGCAATGTATATATAAATATATGTGTGTTAAATCAATTTTCCATTCAAAAAGAACTATGCTGACATTTGCTAGCTGGTATTTGTTCTACAAAGCTGTGTGTTAGTATGCCTTTCACACAGCCTGGATGTCCATCAGTTTGTGAATCTCCTCAAAGAAAGAAAACGCGCTTTGGATTTGAATGAGCTTTGAGTTTCCCTCAAGTTGTGTAAAAGTGTGTGTCTATTTGGAGAGCGTCTAAATGTGTATCTGTGTGTCTCTTGGCAGCATGGTGAGCAGTGGCAGAAGAACGCCTGCACCACATGTGTGTGTGACAGAGGTCAGTCTAAATGCCACACAAGCACCTGTCTGCCAGTCATCTGTGACAAGGTGGGTAGTTTAACGCACACACACTCACACACTCACTGACATTTGTTTATATACAGAATTCGTCTGACACTCTGCACTGAAACTTGAACAGATGCAGAGACATTTAGCTGTTCAAGAACATGCAGGAAACTATCATCATTTATCAGCTTCACCTTCTAGTACCAGGTTGAACCCCTTTTTAATCATTGGTGTGATAGATGAAGCAGGTGGAGGAAACCTTCCTCAGAGGTTTTCTCCATATTGACATGACAGCATCACACAGTTGCTGCAGGTTTGTCGGCTGCATCCATGATGAGAATCTCCCGTTCCACCACATCCCAAAGCTGCTCTACTGGACTGAGATCTGGTGGCTGTGGAGGCCGTTGGAGTCCAGTGAACTCATCGTCATGTTCTAGAAAGCAGGTGGAGATGATCTGAGCTTTGTGACATGGTGCATTATCCTGCTGGAAGTAGCATCAGAAGATGCTCCACTGTGGTCATAAAGGGTCATAAGCCTGAAGCGTTGATCCAAGGCAGGATGGATCCATGTTTTCATGATGTTTCCATCAGATTCTGAGTCTAGCATCTCAATGTGGAGCTGAAATGGAGACTCATCAGACCAGCAACGTTTCTCCATCTTCTATTGTCCAGTGTTGGTGAGTGTGTGTGAATTGTAGCCTCAGTTTCCTGTTCTTAGCTGGCAGGAGGCACCCGGTGTGTCTTCTGCTGCTGTAGCCCATCTGCTTCCAGGCTGGACGTGTTGTGTGTTCAGAGATGCTGTTCTGGTGGGAACCAGTGCTTACTGGACTTCCTGATGTCTTTATTTCTTCCCGTATTCTGAGGCTCACTTTGAACTTAAAGTGGCTCTATTATGCTCATTTCAGGCTAATTTATTTTAATATGAGATTCCAGAAGGGCAGGAATTAATCAAACATTTTTTCATATACCTTTTTAATTTTTTATTTTATACTGACCCTTTCAGAGCAGCCTCTGCCAGGAACAAGCAAAATTAGACCCTTCATCCCTGGGCCCCGCCTCTCTGATTGGTCAACCGCCGGGAGTAGTTGTTGATGATGTGCACCGTTTTCTTCATAGAAACACTGGCAGAATTCGTAAACAAACCAAAGTAATATAAATATTCAGTAAACAATGTCAACACAAAACATACAGCTGTACGTGTTTGAGCCCAAATCAGACCCTGAAAACGAGAGTGAACAACTCAGCAACCTGCAGCAAGGAATGCAGCAGGACGTATCTGTTTGGTAAAATCTCTGCTGTAGTCTGATATAACGTTGTTTGCCGTCCTTCACTCGCCTTATATATTTGTACATGACCCTGTTAACAGGCGTATAAGTAGCAAATGTACCACAATGCCAACAGAAGTGGAAAACGTCTGCTGCCAAGAAATAGATAAGCTAATGATGCTACTTGCTAACACTTTCATGCATTGTTAGCGATCATGTAAAGTCAGTGTGGGTTAATTCCTTTAGTTTGACCGTTGCTCACACTAACCATCAAAACAAAACAGACAACTTATTTACTTACAGCTTTGGACTCAGGATCGGAAATGTGGTCTTTGATTGTAGAAACAGACCCTCCTTTCAGCTAAAGCCTGGTTGCAAAACCCACGTTTTACGGGCCCTTGTTATCCAGCAGTCTTTGGTTAAGTGCCGGTCTAAATTCAAACGTTGGTGTAACTCTGTGGCTGGATCCCAAAAACAAACTCCATCCATTGCTGAGTAACCGTTGTTTCCTTCGGGAATTTAAATAAATGCAGCTTTCCTCACAGCTGAAGAAGCATTTCTTGTGTCGCATGTTGACACTGAAAACGTTGTGGTCTCTCCCGCCTTCACTGAGCAGTGATGGTCGGTGTGCTTTTCTTCTCGTGAGCATGCACAACCTGGGGAAGATGACCAATAACTAAAACCCACCCCTCTGAACATGTCTCCATGCCTAAATGCATTGAATTGCTGCAATTTAATTAATAGTGGCGCTGTTTAGACAAGATTCTGCAATGTCACAAGATTTATTTCCACCCAGAGTTCCTTGCATTGACGATAGAGTCCGACCACTGCACAAAGCCTCCTCCAGAGCATCCCAGTGCTTCTCAGTGGGGTTCAGGTTAACGGGTTAATAGTTCTTCACTATTTAAGCAATTGAAAAGGTGGACCTTATAATGTGGCCTCATAAACATTACCATGACCCTACAAAGAACAACTACTAGCTTTTCCAGTAGCTTCACCCTTATCTGAACCTAACTTCACTCTAACTCAAAGCCGTCAAGCTAAAATTTAATCATTCACATGCTTTTTGACCCCAAAAAGGAGCTGACTCCCCACAATGCAACTGTTTAAAAGTTTTCATAGCCACACAGCAAATGAAATACCAGTACTTGTAACACAAGTACACACATACACATATATCCATAATCACACATGCTTTAACACCCGCACAGGCTGACATTTAATCCTTAATTGCATGCAAATTTGTTCTTGCTGCTTCCATCTTGTGCTGGAGCTCTTGTTGCAGAAGTCAGAGGGGACCATAAAATACAATCTATACTGACAACAAAACATTAAAGGGCTGCACATTGAGAAGTGTACAGTCATAAGTGATGGGTAAAATAAAAGATCAGAGAGCGAATCTAAAACCCAACACAGCGTATAATCTGAGAGCATATATAATATGTAGTTATCCTCAAGACATAAAGTAGTTTAGCAGCACTTTGATTTTGCTTCTATACTTAGCTGGAAGCTCTGGTGGGAATCCGTAATGAAGCAAAACAAAAAGACCCTTGTCTTCAGTGCCATTTGCAGTTTTCGAGCATTTGGAAATGAGTTTGACGCACATCAAGATGAGCTAAGAGCAAGTAAAATTTGCAGAAATGGCTTTCCATCTTCACAATAAGGATGGGAGCTGCTGCATTATCTCATTGTTTCATAAGGGAAACATGCTGGTCTCAGCTCGTGCACATTCAAATATTTACACAATGAAGTTATTCAAATATGCCACTGTAAACAAAGAGAAAATTTCAATTGTAGTTTTGGTATGACAAGCTTGCTTTGGACGCACTTACCCATCATTTTAATGGGTATGTGTCAAAATCTTGACTGGTAATAGTTTTGCTACATTATATTGGAGATGAGCATTTTTCTATAAATCTAACAAAACAGTTGACGTAGCAATAAGTCTGTCAATTTCAAAATCAGACTGTAATTTAGTTAAATGTCACTCTAGTAGAAGTAAACACAATAGGTTGGGCCCCGTTTTCAACTGCAGATTCCACATTTGCTGCTCCAGTGAATATCTCTGGCAGCAGGATGGTGTGTGTGTGTGTGTTTGTGTGTGTGTGTGTGTGTGAGATTGCATCAAAATAAACATGTTCATGCTAATGAGGCACATGTCAATCAGGGCAACGGTGTGTGTAGATTTCTGATAAGAATGTTGGTCTTTTGCAAAGAAGAGTGAGTTTTATTTGGCTTCATTAAGTTTTGTTGCTTGCCATGAGATTTTCTAATAGAAAATCACACAGCTGCTGCTGAAGTCAGTGTTTTACCTGCAGTAGACGGAAGTCAGAGCGCTCTGTTTGGAGAATCATGAAAGGGTTCTAACAGGTTGTGAAGCCAAGCAAGCTAAATTAAGAACAAAAAAACAAACAAAACACAAAGACAAAATTAAAACAAGCTAAATTAACAAAGCTAAGTTATAAAAAAAACAAGCTAAGCTAATAAAAACAAAAAAAACGAGCTAAACTAACAAAAACAGGCTAACAAAAACAAAAGGACAAGCTAATAAAAAACAAGCTAAGCCAATAAAAACAAAAAAACGAGCTAAGCTAACAAAAACAGGCTAACAAAAACAAAAGGACAAGCTAATAAAAAACAAGCTAAGCCAATAAAAACAAAAAAACGAGCTAAGCTAACAAAAACAGGCTAACAAAACAAAAGGACAAGCTAATAAAAAACAAGCTAAGCTAATAAAAACAAAAAAACGAGCTAAGCTAACAAAAGGACAAGCTAATAAAAAACAAGCTAAGCTAATAAAAACAAAAAAACGAGCTAAGCTAACAAAAAACAGGCTAACAAAACAAAAGGACAAGCTAATAAAAAACAAGCTAAGCTAATAAAAACAAAAAAACAAGCTAAGCTAACAAAAACAGGCTAACAAAAACAAAAGGACAAGCTAATAAAAAACAAGCTAAGCTAATAAAAACAAAAAAACGAGCTAAGCTAACAAAAACAGGCTAAAAGAACAAAAGGACAAGCTAATAAAAACAAGCTAAGCTAATAAAAACAAAAAAACGAGCTAAGCTAATAAAAACAGGCTAACAAAAACAAAAGGACAAGCTAAAAAAAACAAGCTAAGCTAATAAAAACAAAAAAACGAGCTAAGTTAACAAAAAACAGGCTAAAAGAACAAAAGGACAAGCTAATAAAAACAAGCTATGCTAATTAAACAAACAAGCTAAGCAAATAGAACAATATCAAAATATCCTTTAAATATTTATAAATAAATATAAACTGCCTGCTTCTGTCCACCTGTACATGAATATTTAGAAAAACCCAGATTTTTCTTTGCCTTTGCATCTTTTATCCAAAGGCACTAAAAAGTACTTTTAGGAAAACACCTTCCAAGTTTCAGATAATTCAGCTGTGAATAAGAAAACAGGCATTTTTGGCTTGTGCCATTAGGTTTTGCGCCACAATCTGTATGACTCCCATCACAACATGTGCCATTAACTCCTGCGTTTACATAGCAGATATAGCCAAGGTGCTGATGTTAGCAGGACTTTTCATGTAAATCTACAGTATTTTGCCAGGTATACTAAGAATTTTTTTTTTTTTATTTTATTTTATTTTATTTTTGCATTTGCTTGTAGTTATGATTTTTTTCTCAGTCGTCTGATTGTCCATTACAGCTTCAGAGGTGAGTGCCACCTTTTTGTTTGGCTGACAGCATTTCAGATGTGTCATATGGAAAGTCTGTTCTGTAAAATACTTGTGTTTTTATGAACATAAACTTTAAACAGAATGCCAAACGTCTGAGGAGTTTTCTATAATGAAAAATTTTTCTTCATGAGCTCTCATTCCCAGTTCCTGCAGACTTTCCACCAAATTGTCTATAAATTTAAACTCCCAAGCATTTTTATATAAATTTGTAAAGCATTTCAACAGCACAACACACACACTTTTCTCCTCCAACTTATTACTTTTGGCTGAAAGAAAAATTCACAAAAGCAGCATTTTGGATTTTTATTTATTTATTTTGGTCTTATCTCTGCTTCTTTTGGATTCTTTTGTTCCCATTGTCTGCCCAGAATATGAAAACTAAACACATCCACACCTAAAAGTCACTGTGTTGTTTTTTTTTTTTAGGGTGAGACCAAAGTTAAGCGCGTCGGTGAGTGCTGTGATGAATGTGTTCCGGCCAAAGGAAGCTGCTTGTACCAGGATGTTGTTCGTTACCATGGAGACATGTGGAACGGCACGGGCTGCGAGTTCTGTACATGTAACCGGGGTCAGGTCCTCTGCCGGAAGGCTGAGTGTGGACGTGTTGAATGCCTGCAGGTAAGCTTGAAGGGGAAATAAAACCTGGAATGTCTCAGCTGATCTAGTTTGTTTTAGTGAATGCGTTTATTGAATAGTTTTGAAATCCAGTGGTGAACATGTATATCATATTCTGACCTGGCATGAATATTATGTTGTTGTTTTTGACTGAAATTATGAAAAACAACTAAATATGGTACAACAGTTATGCTGTTGACACACAAATCTACATAACCATTTCACCTGGAGGCTACGGTCCAATCCAAACTCTGATCAACTGCATCGATCAGATTAAAGATTGGATGTGCCAGAACTTCCTTCAGTTAAATGAAGACCAAATTGAAATAATCATTTCTGGAGCCAAAGGAAGAAAGATTAAAAGTCAGTTCTCAGCTTCAAACAGCAAAGTTCAAAACTAACAACCAATCAGAAATCTGGGACAGTAGATCATATAACTCTAGTCCTCAGATCTTTACACTGGCTTCCTGTCGGTCAAAGAACTGACTTCAAAATCCTTCTGTTAGTTTACAAAGACCTGAATGGTTTAGGACCAGACTACATTCAGGATCTTCTGGTTGGTTATGAAGCAACCAGATCCCTTAGGTCATCAGGGTCAGGTCTACTTTCTGTTCCCAGAGTCTGGGCTAAACGTGGAGAGGCAGCGTTCAGCTTTTATGCTCCTCACATGTGGAACAAACTCCCAGAAAACTGCAGGTCTGCTGACTCAGCAGTTTTACATCAGAGTTAAAAACTGTTAATTCCCACACTGGAACTTTATTTCTTGCATTTTATTTAAACCTTTTCTGTTTTTTTATTTAATTCAGTTTATTTATTTATTTTAAAGTTTGTTTTTAATGCACTTTTTATTCCTTCTCACACCCTGCTGTAATTACCCTGTTTTAATTTTTTATGTAAAACACTTTGAATTGTCTTGTACATGAAATGTGCTATACACACTTTGCCATGGCTTATGTTGCCCAATTGCCAGAAGGATGTAGTTCTAGGTGTCATAACTTCTGTCAGGGGGAGGCAAGTTTGGTCCTACAAGATGCAGTCCTGCAGGTTTTAGATGTTTTCCTGCTTCAACACACCTGGTTTAAACAAATGAGTCACTAAGCAGAACTTCATAAGATGTAAGTTCCATTTAATTGAATTTGATTGAACTCAATCAACTTCCACTGAGTAGAGCCCTGGCTTTTCTTCTGGTCACAGCTCTGCTGATTTAGGGTGAAAAACTATCTATTTTCATTCTAATTTTATATTTATTGTCCTTAATGGAGATGATGACAGTGAGAAAGGTGAATTACATCATGATAATGATGATGACTCATATGATTTTATTAGTATTAGTAATACCATATTGGCAAGTTACTAGAATGACTTGACGTATCACTTTGACTTAATTGTGAGGTTATAGGTTATGAGTATTGATTAGTAGTATAATTATTGTTGTCAAGCTTTCTTTAACAGCACAGATGCACCTTTTTAATTTCTTTTCTTTCTTTTCTTAAACTCATTCCCAAAAATCAGAGATGACATTTCCTGTCTCAATGAAAGATATCTTTTTTGTACCACAGTTTCATTTCTTGCCATGAAATTCATGCGTTTAAATGTAAAGACTGGGTTGGTATGGGAGGAAAGGTTGGCTGCTCCTTCACAGATGATCACTTAGTTAAGACTCAGGAAATTGACAGAAAATATTAAATTAATGATCTGTGAAAAAGCTCAGGCTTACAAAGACATGAAGATTTATGCTCAACCTGCACCGAGCTGGTGATACAGTGATATGAAATAATTCAACCCAGTAATACTTTCTGAATGTTGAATCAGCTTCAGATTAACACAAAATGATGAGCTGAAGCCTTCATGTGAATACATGTGAGTCAGGAATGTGGGACATTTGACCTGGAAGTGTCTTGAGACAAAAAGAGAGGCTTAATTAAGATTATTAACTGGGGTTCCCATAGTTATTCCCAATTCTAATATGGCACCCATTAACTTCACACCTCATCCAGTATTTTCTTATACCAAGCAGATTTAATCATATCCTGCTCACGACCAAATAAGCCTAATTAATCATGGCGGTGGTGATAATTAAAGCTGCTAAGTGTCATTAGCTTTAAGTAGCATAACTGGCATTAGGCCAGCACTGAGATGAACAAGGTCACTCTGCTATGAAGATCAGAGCAAATCAGTTTTCCCTGTGTGTGTCAGCCAGCGTTGATCATGGTTAAGATGAGGTTATGGTTTTAATGGCCAGTATGGGTCAGTGGGCAGAGAAAGGCACTGGGGTACAGTTATAGTGAGGGAGGTTTATGATTCCTGCATGAATAGTGTCACATTATTTGGGCAGAGGAGATCTTCTCATTAACTTTCAAAAACCTTTATATTGTTCCCTTTTTTAGTTTCCACTTATTTATTTGTATCGCAAAACAACACACAGCTGGTCAAACACAAAACTTTATACAGCAGCACAAAACAAAAATATTAAAAATGAAGACAGTTTCTTCTCACATGGACCCACATCCAGTCAGGAATATGATGTCCACCAGTCCAAGTTACAGTCCCAGAACTTCCAATGGTTTCATCCATTTCTGCAGAAAAGCATCAGTTCTTCCACCTTTACGACATCCTAGCTTAACCTTAACCTAACCTCCGCATGGAAATAGAGGGAGCTTCATCTTTGACCCACTTTGTTTTCGTTTTCTTTGCCAACATTAAAAAATTTGAGAAACTTCTTCATGTGTCAAAGAGTCTGGAACCTTTCCAAACAAACATACTAGTGGGTCCACTGACACCTGTCTACCTGATTGTGGGACTCAGTCCTCTGTCCTCTGCCTCACCCAGGACATGGTTGAAGCTCTGCCGGAGATGGGAGTTGAAACTCTTTCTGACAGGGGACTCTGCCAGACGTTCCCAGCAGACCCTCACAACACACTTGGGTCTGCCAGGCCTGACCGGCATCCTCCCCCACCATCTGAGCCAACTCACCACCAGGTGGTGATCAGTTGACAGCTCCGCCCCTCTCTTCACCCGAGTGTCCAGAACATGCGGCCGCAAGTCTGACGACACGACTACAAAGTCGATCATCGAACTGCGGCTTAGAGTGTCCTGGTGCCAAGTGCACATGTGGACACTCTTCTGTCTGAACAAGGTGTTCGTTATGGACAATCCATGACGAGCACAGAAATCCAACAACAAAACACCACTCGGATTCAGATCAGGGGGGCCATTCCTCCCAATCACGCCCCTCCAGGTCTCGCTGTCATTGCCCACGTGAGCATTGAATTTCCCCAGCCCCTCTCAAGGACAGTGGTTCCAGAGCCCAAGCTGTGCGTCGAGGTGAGTCCAACTATATCTAGCCGGAACCGTTCAATCTCGCGCACCAGCTCAGGCTCCTTCCCCGCCAGAGAGGGGACATTCCACGTTCCTAGAGCTAGCTTTTGCAGCCGAGGATCAGAGGATCACCCCTATGGCCCCTCCTGCAGGTGGTGAGCTCACGGGAGGGGAAGCCCACGTCACCCTTTCGGGCTGAGCCCGACCGGGCCCCATGGGCAAAGGCCCGGCCACCAAGCGCTCGCCTCCGTGCCCCACCTCCAGACCTGGCTCCAGAGGGGGGGCCCCGGTGACCCACGTCCGGGCAAGGGAAACTTTGGTCCTTGTTTTCTCCTCATCATAGGGGTGATTTGAGCCGCACTTCGTCTGGTCCTCCCCTAGATACCTGTTTGCCAAGGGTAACTCTACCATGAGCCCCCAACAACATAGCCGCTAGGATTGTCAGGACGCACAAATTCCTCCACCACGATAAGGTGGCGGCTCAGGGAGGAGAGGAGGTGGCTCAGGGAGGACAATCAAGTTGCACATGAACAACCAAGTTTATTAGTTTTGTAAATAACAAGGCAGAGCCGAGAGGTCTGTTTAGAGTATGTTAGCTAACCCTCCAGAGCCGAGAGGTCTGTTTGGAGTGTTAGCTAACGTTAGCTAACACTGCTCTGAAGCACTGAGGCCTTCAATTCTAACGCAGCATCTAGCAACCAAACATCTAACTCTTGTGGCAAACCCAGTGGGATTTTACACAAACTAAAAACAAAGACAATGAGCTACAGATCTAGAAAACGTTTATGTCTGGCAACGCTTAAAACAATTCTAAAAATAAGTTTATTAAATAAATAATCGCTTAATTGAATGTTTTGGATTTGAACATCTAAGTTATAAATTTTATTTACAGTTTCATTCATTTGAAAATGGTATTATTATGAATGTATTTAATCACTGCTTAATTTTTCCATTTAATTTAATTTCTTTTCTTTTTTTTTAATTTGCTGTAGTTAAATCTAATATTTAGATTTTGTAATGAGCCTGACTATTAGGAGACTGATATTAGTCTATGAATTATCAGTCCTTTTAGGCGTCTGTTTGCACATACTGCCTTCCAGAAAGTCTAAGATGTTGCATTCCCACAGACAATGGAGCCTTGTAACAATTTGAATTGTGCATGGCTGACATTTAGAAAGTTATTTGCTGAAGGAGTTTTGGAAAATAACAATAAATTGCAATTTGAAGGTCAGAACTATGTTTTATTTGTAAAAAAAAAAAATCAAAACCATCTATCATGTATTGAGGAGAGACCTCAGCACATCTTACACTTCTGGTTTCAGGAATCAGACCTCGTTCACCTGCCGGGGAAGTGCTGCCCAGAGTGTTCGTCTCTGAAGCCCACCTGTGTGTATGAGGGGAAATCCTACAAGGTACTTTTCTGTCACGCCTCTGGATTTTACTTTGTGAGTGTTTACACATAAACTTGAGAAAACAGTTGCAGAATTAATCATGAAATCCAAACTGCGTGGGTGTGACAAAGACACCACAGGGCTTCTGTGAACTCTCTATTCTCAGAAGCAGAAAGAAAAATAAGAGGCATAACGTCTCAGTGCAGAGGAGGCTGCTGCACAGCAACCACACACATTCACGATAGGCTCTTTATAAATATATAAACTAACTCTAAACACTGAGAATAAACATTGCAGGAAGATTGAGTAAATATGTGTTTTAAGACGCAGCTATCAAATGACGCGGGGCTGTTTAGCCTAAAACTAAATTCTCTTATTATTTTGGCCCACATCTTCTGGGGGTTTACCAGCTTTGTTATGCACAGCTCAGTGCTGGAAACTAGAATCCAGAGCTTTAATATTTTACATTTTCAGTCAGAGGGGAATGCTCATGAAGTGCTGCAGGATGGTCAGCTGAAGCTGCAGCTCAGAGCGAGACTACATCAGGCTATTATCCTTTTTCTAATAGATTTTCTTTTACCTGCAATTAACTAAACTAGATATATGCATGCTCATTAGTGCCTTCATAAGCTTTTGTTTACATCAATTAGACTGTCCTGAAAGACTAAAGTAACATGTTTTTGACAGGATAATTACAGCTTGGATTTCTTACGTGGTTTAGAAATAATAAAAACTAGCCTGTTTTTCTTCAGGCTGTTCTTGTTTTTGTTCAGTCAGTCGGAACAGGATGTCATTATGTGACAAATAAACAAAATTATTATTATTAAAGTGTGAATTTTCTTAACGTGCTACCTATTCAGCTCTATTTTAAGTGTGTTGGCTTTGAGAGAACATTGAAAAGGTTTTAAGATTTCTGAGATAATTTCAGTGTTTTTTTGAGTTTGACTGTTCTGCTTCTGATAAAGCAAATACATGAGCATTAAGGCCATGCAGGAGTTTCCTGCAGGGGTGGGCGATACTGCAAGATTTGGTATCATTCTCTACAAAGTAAATAAAGGGCTAGTGTTGTCTATACCAATAGCAAAACCGATAGCTTTTCATAGGGCTGTCAGAAGGAAGGTGTTAATGCAAAGAGGATATTCTGTGAAATTGGTGTAATTCTACTGGATGACATGATTAAAAACGAGGAAAAATCATGCTAATAGCACAATCAAAGCTGGAGGTCGTGTTATTCCGACTTCCAGACAGCGTTTACTGTATTTCCATGTTTATGCATGCATTAGCTTGATGCATTATCCACTGTTGTTGCAATGATTTTGTCCACTTTTTATCTACCTTTGAACAAAACAACATCCCAACAGAAACGCTCCACAACAGAAGAATTTTAAAGACAGGGACAGTTATCGGATGACGAGGACCTCACTGAAAACCACCTAAGCTATCTCTTTATTAAAACCTCTGTACCTTCGCACAGATAATTTCCACATGTTGATTTCGTGGCTTTATTGAGTTATTTGTCGCCTGCAGCAAATTTACAAAGCTGTTAAGATGTAGGAGGAGGAAAACAATCCCCCCTTGTTTCTTATGTTCCATCCTCAGTTACTGCAACACAGCAGCATTTGTGGCGATGCTTCCACCTCTGATGAAATCCCAGTTTCGGCTTTATTTTGATACACAGATGGTTTGCACGGAGTCTGGAATTCCAGAGAAATAAAAATCTTTTCTTTTTGGGTCTGTCATTTTAGAGCAGAAACCCCAGAAAGACCCTCAGGGCCTCAGCGGTTAAAGGAGATCCTCTCTGTCATGTTTCAGAACTTGGCTCGTTGGAGTGATGGCAGCTGTCGACAGTGCGAGTGCCAGGATGCCCAGGTGACTTGTTACCTGAGCTCCTGCCCCTCTTGCCCTCCGGGCTCCATGGCTGTGATCCAGGAAGGCCAGTGTTGCCCTGAGTGTCGTCCGGGTAAGTTAGCATCCAGGGAAGACGCCATGTGCAGCTTCTGTTGGATTTCTGTTGTTAATCTTTATCACTACGCAGTATTTAGTTGTATTTTCCACCTCTGAAGTCTCTGTTTATTCTCTTGAGCTGATTTCTCTTGGTATGTTCAGCATCAGAGTTCAGGACCGAAGTTCACCTCAGTCCTTGTTTCTGTGTTATTCTCAAGAGAAATGTACATTTTCTGCTTTTAGAAAACTCCTGCAGAAATGACTGATCCGTTTTTCTCAAAATGAGGAAAATATAGAACATGTTGCTGGAAATTTACTGTGGATTTAAAGTAACGTTTTACTGTATTTCATTATAATTATACATTATACTTAAATATTAATTCCTACTGTCCTTCAGAAGGGCAGATACTTCAATAAAAGAAAAAGGTCCATAAGTAAACAGATTTTAAAACGTCTGTAGTTTCAGTTTCCTGTGGTGTTTCTGTCCAGTTTCTCCCTCTCAGTCCTTGGTGGATCTCCACCTCCTCATCTGACCTTTCACTTGCTTCGCCCTCTTATTAACAAGTATCCGGTAGAGAATTATTTCAACACTCACATATGAACAACCTCGGTACCAACCACAAATAATAAAACTGAAATTAGGTTAATTGTAATAATAATAATAATAATAATAGTAATAATAATAATAATAATAATAATAATAATAGTAATAATAATAATAATAATAATAGTAATAATAATAATAATAATAATAATAATAATAGTAATAATACTAATAATAATAATAATAATAATAATAGTAATAATAATAATAATAATAATAATAATAATAATAATAATAGTAATAATAATAATAATAATAATAATAATAGTAATAATACTACTACTACTAATAATAATAATAATAATAATAATAGTAATAATAATAATAATAATAATAATAATAATATTAGTAATAATAATAATAATAATAATAGTAATAATAATAATAATAATAATAATAATAATAATAATAATAATAATAGTAATAATACTAATAATAATAATAATAATAATAATAATAATAATAGTAATAATAATAATAATAATAATAGTAATAATACTAATAATAATAATAATAATAATAATAATAATAATAATAATAGTAATAATAATAATAATAATAATAATAGTAATAATACTAATAATACTAATAATAATAATAATAATAATAATAATAATAATAGTAATAATAATAATAATAATAATAATAATAATAATAGTAATAATACTAATAATAATAATAATAATAATAATAATAATAATAATAATAATAGTAATAATACTACTACTAATAATAATAATAATAATAATAATAATAATAATAATAGTAATAATACTAATAATAATAATAATAATAATAATAATAATAAAAATGAACACATACAGAACGGTTGTGTTTTAACATGTAAACAGCTGGTAAAAGGCCAGTAAGTAAAGCAAAGGAAATATATTTCTATAGACCATTTCAATGACATTATGGTCAGATTATTATTATTATTATTAATAGAATAAAAAATGATGATGTTTAAATAAAATTAATTAATTTAGTGTGAACATATAAAGTATCTAGTCCATTATTTATTTTATTATTAATAAATTAATATTGAATTGATTTTAATGAAAAGGGATTTATTTAGTATTTGAACTAAATAAATATGAGGATGAAAATTAGATAAAGACTTGTTGCCTCAAACATTAAGAAGTGGAAGCTCAAATGTCGAATCCATGACAGTTTTAGTCTTGTTCTTCAGAAATCAAAGGCATCATTTTTGCTTCCAGCCTGTATAAGCTGTATGTGTGTGTGTGTTAAAGTCAGCTCAACAGTGTGTTGCACATGGGCTTTTTATGATGACCTCTGGCCTGTGTAAGTATGCATTAAGAGATTAAATATGTGCATTATGCACCATAAATATGCAAGCTTGAGCTGAAAGCGACTTAAACTTTGACTTTACATTTACATTTTATGCAGGAAACATATATTCACTCATTAACCTCCATCGGTTCATCTGCCTGGTGGTGAATCACATTTCTACAGTGTTTGTCGTTAAAAATAGGATTTTAAAAGACTTCACAGAACATATGCTCCCTCTCTCCTTCTTATCTTCCTCCTCCTGCATGAATCATAAATCTTCCTCTAAGCTTATTAATCAGAGCTGTCGTTGGGTCAGTAACCTCCCCTCTGATTGGTCAGTTCTCACCTCAGTGCCATGACCTGGAGTTTTGCTTTATTCAGGTCTCATGGGAAAGGCTGTAAATGTGAGCTTCCTGCCTGCACCAGCAGACAAGTTGGTGCTGGTATGTAGATTTAAAACGGTATTTATTAAGCACATAGAACATAAATTCAATGCTGCCTCATCAATGACACATCGGTTTGAGTGGCATTTGGATCTAATTAGAATGAAATTGGTTTTAAAATGTCAAAAATAAGTTAAATGGACCAAACATAAGGCTGATGTCACCACCAGGATGTTGGACCCTACTGGTTACTCACATGACTCACATGTGAACCGTTGGTTTGTGCACACAGAGTATGCGAGGCAGCCATGATAATCACATGCACGTGTAATTAAAAGTGCATTTGTGGTCTTAGGTTCCCAGAATTATTTTATTATTTTAATGCACTCAGTATGCAGCCGTTCATGGTCCTGATGAGGAGACAAAACCCCCAGTTCAACAGAGAGTTTTCAGCGTATGTCATGAGGTTGAGGCAACATCTAAACCAGTCACCTGTTAGATCTAGTGACAGTCTGACATTTCCCATCATCCCCTCACATCATGCTAGTGAAGAGTGACTGCAGCACCTGGCTTCAAAATCTTCCTTGATGTCAAAATGTTAGCACTGCATACATCACTGAGACGCCCGATTAAGTAGGACACGGCTCCAAAGGGCATGCATTGTGCAGTTCGCCAGTGTCTGCGCTGGTCTCATTCAGCTCAAACAGCCCAAATGTTTTGACAGAAATGGGTCTTTGATATCAGACTTTTGTGATTCTGTGTAAGAATTCAGCAGCCTAATGGCCTTGGGGCAGCATGGGAAATGTAACTGCAGGTGTTATTGTGGCAATAAAAATGTGATGCTTGCTGCATGTCAGATTATCTGTCCTTTCATTCATTTACCATCCAACATAAAATGTATTTGATTTTGCAGCCTGACCCTCCAACTTTCTGTTCATGCAAACAACTGGAGGCACCACCAACCTGCAAATGTTCGTTTTATACTGTCCGCTTGGAGGACTTTGTCCCAATAGATTATACGTGTACTAACACAGGTATTCTTCACACATTATTACCACAAATTCATTCCACAGACAAGTTAATGTAGTTAAAAAATAACGTCCAGAGTTTCACACACAAGCTGTGAGGACATTTACTTTAATGCACGGTGAGGTAAAACAGTCTCTTCAGTGTCACGGCTTCAACCAGTGAAGTCAGACAACAAGCAGTCTTTCAGAGGCGTGTTGTTAAAATTCACAGCTGCCCTGGCAGAACGAGGTTCAAACAGGAAGACGAGTTTGCTGATGAATGCATCAATTCCTCCAGCCAGCTCGGTGCAGCCATAGACTCAATTCATCAGGTCCACCTGGGTTGAAAACTTCAGCACTGCCTTAACCCGTAAAACACTTTCATTCTTTTATGTTTTATGTCTTCTGGTTTGTTTGTTTTTTAATGTAAAAATGCATGTAGACATGTCACCTGTCCAACTGTTTTCTCATCCTCACGCTTTTAATCCCAGTCAACATCCAAACAGTATTTTTCAGGCATTTTTCATTACAGGTGTAAACAGGTAACACAAGCCAGAGGTAAAAACGAAGGGTTGTTATGATGATGATGCCAATGATAATAACCATGATGATGGTGACAATAATGACGACAATTCAGCCATCATCATCATCATTATCATCATCATCATTCATCTGTCATTGATTAAATAATTACTTTAATTGTTTGCAGTTTTTTAGTTTTTATGTATTTGTTCAGCCTTTTATGTGGAAAAAATACAAAAACTGGAAAAGAATCATCAATTCTGTAAATATTTCTCTTTATGTTTGCACCCAGTTTGCAACAGATTCTTGAATAACAGAATATTTAATTTTATTAAAATCAATGCTTACACTGGAAAAATAGATTTTCTTTGACTTTTTCTCGGCTCCTAACAGAAGAAGGAAACTAATCTTTGTGCAGATTTTTGGAAGCTTCCTCTCATGTCTCGCTCCAAGCAGGACTGAATAACTTTCAGTGTGACTCTCTGGAGGGAATCTGAGATCTTTGATGCATCAATGACACTAATTTCATTTCAACTCTCAGTTAAATCATTTAATCCTCTCACCAATATTTCATCAACAAACTTAGAGCAATCTAACCGGCTTTGATGCTTCTTTAGTCTCTGCTGTCTGGCACAAAGAGAGTCCTGATCGGGAATTTGGCAGGATTCATTGATGAATCACTAAATGGTGCATCGCCTTTTTAAATGTGAATCCGGGTGTGAAATTCGCAGCCAAATGCTGGCTGGAGTTGGTAAGTTGGCTTATTTTCCAGGAAGTTGTGGCGGGTAGCCCGACTCTGTTGGAGGTCAAGCTTTTGTTCAACATTAAACTGACAGGTGTTGTTTTCTTTTCTCTGTTTTTTTGAGCGACCAAACAACAACAACCTTATCAAATGTCACATCTGCAGGTTGTCCGAGTGAGGATTTTCTCATCAAGTGGTGCAGGGTTTGTTTCCTATACTGTTCAGGTGTTAATCACTCACCAGATGTTATTTTTATGCCTCAGGGGTGTGCGGAAATGAAAGTAAACTGTTGAAGCATCAAGTCTGTAAACTTGTCTTCTGAACTTTTGATGTGAGAGAAAATCTTCTTTTCTGGTTCATCTGTGCAAACAGGAAATGGTCTTGTTTTTGAACAGGTAGGGTTTTATGAAAACTTGCTCATTTATTTCCACCGTTTTATGTGCAGGAACAGGGAGCACAGAAGCCACAGCTGAACAGATAAAAATATAACTATTAGCCAACCAGAACATTTTCCACAGTCCAAGTTGTTCTCTGTTCTGAAAAGGAAGACAGATGGATGAAAAATAAGGTCAAAACATGATAATAAGTAGCTGATGGAAAGAAAATGAAACTGAGATGGAGAAGTGAGAGGTGTTAGAGTGGAAAGAGAGTGATGGAGATATTTAGAACAGTATGTTCTGGCTTACTGAGCGTCTTCTGGGCCATCACTGTTCAGATTGCATGTCATTTCTCATGCTCATTTCAGTGCTTCCCTTTTTTCTTTTCCTACATTCCCTCCTTCTTCTCCATCTTTTCTTTGTTTTCACCACTTTTTTTTCCTCTGCTTCTTCCTCCTGTCCAGTTGTCACATTAATCAGATCCCTCAGTCACATTTTTACAAGCTCTTTATTTACTCTGTGCAGTCGCATAATGAGGAGAGCGGTCGCTGTGACATGAAGTGTGGCAGCATGAATTTGTCTGTTCGACGGTCCAGTTAAGATGACGTTATCTTGTCGTTCTTCAGTTTTTGCTTTCAGTGATGACAGGGTTTCCTGTTTTCCAGGGGAGCTTTCAGCTTCTTACAAGATGTGTTTGGGATGCTCGGATGATCATTTTTTCGTTCTCTTTTAATAAGCAAGGACCTCCACCGTGATGAGTAGCATCTGCAGTACCAGACGGAGAACCCTCAGTTCTTCAGAGATCTTTTCATTTGTCCTTTGGGAAGAACTCCTTTTCATCACACCCCAGTTGTTGTGGTGGTGCTGCCTTTGGGATAAATTTTTTAGGAAATACAATATTTCCATTCACTGTTATGCTGATGACATCCAAATTTGTTTCTCTATTATTTCCGATGTCTTTGTCTTAACTGACTGAAAGATGTGAAAAATTGGTTAATGCAGAGTTTTCTAAATGAAATGAGACAGAAGTTCATGTATTTAGAAATTGTTTCCCTTTGGATCAGTTAACTCTTACACTTGGTTCTTTTGCTTCTTAGGGTTCATTCATACTGCTGCTGTTTGGTCCACTTTAAACTAGTCCTGGTCTGCTTCAGGGATAGTATCGTACATTTGGAGTAGTGTAGACACTCATTTGCATTCTGGTGTGGACCAATGAAGCAATCTGGTCCACTTGAAAACTGGACATCTCAGTTTACGTTTTAGTGAACCCTGGTGTGGTTCACTTACAGTGTGAAAGCAAATGGACTATCCAATGAACCAAAGACAGGGAGTGACGTAGGACATAACGTAGAGCATGACAGATACCTCACTGCTTCTCTGCTGCTCACACTGGACGGATTCTGGTGAAAACTGCATTAGATTTTAACAGAAACCCCCAGATTGCGCAAGTTTACTGTTTCTCCATTCTTGTGATGAACAAAACCATTTTCAGTCCTGGCCCATTAATCAGCCGGACCTTCTTCTTTCTTTTTTTGTTCTTGTCCAGCAGCTGTTTCAGGGATTATCGCTCCCTAGTGGGCAGCTGTTGTAACGTGAGCAGATGTTGTTCTGGTAGTTTGGTCAACTTGAGTAAATGCCGTGTGAAAATGCAAACAAAAGGGCAAACTAGTGCCCTAGACTATCCTGGTTCGAATGTTCCTTAAATGTTGGAATTCTTTGAGTGTTCTTAAATAATTCCATTAAACTTGAGAAGGAAGTGATTTCAGTCTTTCAGTTTTCATCAGTCATCAAATTACCAAAGCAATCTTTCTCTTTCTTCACATGACTTTGAAAACGTCATGCCTTCATCACCGCTAGACTGGACCACTATGATTGGTTATACCATTGCCTTGAACACACACATCTCTCCATCGACTGCAGTAACTAGAATACTCCTGCACATCTTATAACAGCTCCCACGATAATATCACTTTAGTTTCAGCAGGTTTACACTGGCTGCCTATTTTTATTTTATTTACGATTCTTTTACTTACATATAAGATAATACCACACCACTACTGCGAAAAACAACAGGTTTAGTACAAATCTTGTATTTTACGTGGCATATGAAGACAAAATAAAAAGAATTGAAATAGCTTACTCAAATAAACAGGCTCAGATGTCTAAGAGTTAACAAACTAATGGATGACACTGGAGAGGCTCAACTCGGATCTGAGCTTTATGGGCATGAATTCAATTCATTTCAACAAAATTCAGCTCAACTCAATTCAGCTGAATTCAATTAAATTCAATTCAATTTAATTCAGGTTAATTCAATTTAGTGTTCATTGTAATGAAATAATAATAAAGCATCATCAAAGTGACAATAGAAAAATTAGAACGGTAGCAGGAGGAAAAGGGAGCGAGGGAGGAACTGGATGTATAGAGGAAGATATCAGATGAGAAGTGCAACAATTTAAATTCCAATTCACAATTATTGTAATAAAATGAAATTGCCTGGGGCTCAGTCTGCTGGTTCTGGCCTGGATGGACCAGTACCTTCTCCCTGAGGGCGAGTAATGTGCAGCGTGACCCAGCATGTTGTGTAGTTTCCTCAGACAGCGGCTGGTGTAGATGGAGGTGATCTCTGATAGGCTGGTTATGATGATTCTCTGTGTTGTAGCAACCAGTAACACAATCATTCTGGCCATTTGAAATGTAATAAAGCCTGTCATGTTATGAGTTGTTTTATGTATTATTGCATCATCGGCTGCAGTTATTACATTTTTAAAAGATTTTTTTATGCCAGGTCAATAACCAGCCAATAGCCGAGCAGCTTATTGCATTATTGCTCAAAAAATTCATTACATTGCCTGCAACTTATTAAGTTATTGGCTTTATTACATTTAAAATGTCCAAAATGATTACATTATTGGCTGTCATTATATTGGTTGCTACAGAGCACCATTCAACTAGAGGTACTTACTGTTAATGCTGCAAAAACAACAAATACTGTACCAACTGGATATTTAAGATGCCAGATTCTTTTGTTAACATATGGGTGAGAAAAGTTCAGTTTACATGCTGTACTACAAATTGAAAAGAGACTCTTTAATGCATCTGGTGGGAAAAATGAAAGATGAGACTTGTGCTAATAACTTGTTGTCGAGAAGTTGGACCAACTGGGAACCAGTGTGGGGGTTGACAGCATCTACATGCTTCACCACAGAATGCACCAGTGCAGCTCTAAGCTGCAGATGTACTCAGAAGTCCCCAGATGGGCACATTTATACAGAATTTTCTCTTCTGCTGTACAGCTCACAGTCTGATTGCATCAAAATGTGTGTCAGGATGTGTGTGTGTGTGTGTGTGTGTCTGCATCTCTCTGCTTGTATCTGCACATATTACTTTTTAAAAATGTTTCTTTCCTCCCCGTAGGATGTAAGTGTACCAGAGTTTTGCTTAATGAGGTGTGTTTTTACAGCTCAGTGCCATGCAGACTGCCTGTCGTGTTTGGGAAGTCCTGACCACTGTGAGAGCTGCGGAGACCCGAAAGCTTTCCTCCATCTCGGCCGTTGCGTGTCCATCTGTCCATCTGGCTTCTACGCCGAAGGACAAGTGTGTGAAGGTAGGACCGACTTCTCTAAATCCTTCTGTTATCTCTTTTATAAATGCAGACGCAGCCGGAAATAAAATGCAGAAAGCAGCCGTTGAAATTCAAACATCAAGATTTAGTCCATCTAGACCCGTAGTTCTCAAACTTTATTCATATCGTACTCCCATAGAATAATTTTCCAGCCCAGCATCCTCTAATCCAGCAGTGTCAGTTTGCATTTTAGTTCAAGGACAACATGTTTAATTTGATGTCAAGTGGGCTGGAGCAGTAAAGTAACAGCATAAAAACCTATAAATAATTAAAACTGACATATTTTTCTTTTTGTTTCAGCACAAAAAAGGACAACTAAATAAATATAGGTTTGTCTGTTTAGGCTCGGTGTTCACCATCAACGTCACTATTTCCATCACGGCTGGACTTTGCCTCGTTAGACCTGGATTTAAATAGAAACTCATGATGATCATTGAGCTCTGACACTAAAACCTTCTGTGTGCAGTCTGGAGACTTCTCACTAAAAACAGCTTTTAATTGTGTTTCTTCTCCTCTCCCGTTTATATCACTGTCATTAATGTGCTGAAAGATGTTTCATGAGTGGAAAACGTAAAAGCCTTTGTTTTGGCAATTTAAAAGTTTTAATTTAAAAAGATGTTTTTGTATGTAAGAATCTTTGTAAACTTAATTCTGTCTGCATGATTTTGCAGCAACGGTTTGCAGAAGATGAACAAATGAAACTTCTTTCATTTGTTTTTCTTTCACAAGACAAAAAATTGTTATTGGTAGTGAATAAAATAAGAAGTAATAAGACAAACATTCAATGCTTTGCTGCTTCCGTTCTATCTAAAGTCATAAGAACATTTGCATATAAAATACAGGTGAGAGAAAATGTCAGAAACCCAATGCAGCGTTTTCTTTAGCAGCCCTGTCCTGATACGCTCCTCTGCACTTACAGAAGACATGTCGGCTACATAAAACTTAATCGACCCTGAAGGCACATTTGCTGCTCTTTTAGTTCTGATGTGGTTTCACTCTTACATAGAAAATACTCGGTGTGATGGATATCGCTGAAAGTTCATGGCAGTTTGGTAGAATATTACCTCATAGTGATTAGCTTTAGGTAATACAGACATTTTAGTTGTTGCAATTCTTTCAGAAAGTGATGGTGATACATTTTTCTAGTGATTTAAATTATGTATTTCTTAGTAAACAAAATTTAGACTGAAGAACTGTGACAGCCTGGAGCAAATATTTATGCCCAGATATTTAATGTTACCTGTGTGAAGGTGGTATGGTCTAACCAAGGCTAACACATCCCTTTCATCCATACAAAGAAGTAAAGCTGTGCATTTTCACCAGTTTAATGAGTAGTAGAGCCTTTGGATCTGGGCTTTGAAGGAGGAGTAACACATCGTCTGCATAAAGAATGATCTTGTGTTCCGTAGTATTTGTTTTAATGCCTTTAACAAAAAGGTTTCGTCATATTATTGCTGCTGAAGTTTCAATGAATTCTTGCCTGGTCCCACTTTGCGTGAAATGTTGTGAAATCAACCCATTAATGCTTATTTTGGTCATAGGTGAAGTGGATGGTGCATTAACCCAATTAATAAATCCAACAGTGGAGAAAGTAGTGACCAAAAATGTTTCTACCTCATATGGTATCTTGACTTTGCACCAAGACGTTCATTTAGTTGTTTGGTTGCACAAAGGACACACTCTTTTCACTGCAGAAGCTACAACATGTGGCCCTGTAACCTTAAGGGAAGCTCCAGTATTGTTAAAAGAAAATGAGCTTCTGAAGTCGCTGATGGTCTTATTTGATTTCGTCTCCACCAGCCTGCCCGCCATCCTGCGCCACCTGCTCCAGCCGGTGGGACTGCCAGTCCTGTGGCTCCCAGCTGCCCTTCCTGAGCCCCGACGGCAGCCGCTGTCTGGCTACCTGTCCGCCTGCTTCCTACCAGCATGACCACACACACTGCCGCCGTGAGTACCACCGAGGCTTTGGTGCAAGAGAAGCCTGAAGGTTTCATCACTTAACAGTCTGTGGAAATGTCACGTTTAATCCTGCTTGTGCCAATGGTGTCTTTTTGTGTGCACAGATCTTCAGATTACAGTTTCTCAAACTGTAGGTCATAAATTAATGCTAAACGTATCTGTCGCTGCAAGTAAAACATATAACACATTGTTAGAATGAATAAAGAGACTTATTAAACTCACAGCTGAATATTGACGAATGAATTTAAAATTGGGCCCAAAAAGTGGAAAAAATTTGCAGGATTCGATTTCAGCGCAATGTTGACATACTTAATGCAAATTTGGAATTTTTAGTTTCTCCTAGTGAGATCCTTTGTTCTCTCCATTTCTTTTTTCACTTTTTCCTTTTTTTTTAACCCTTTAAATTCCCGCAATTTTCACATTTCCTAATCCTGTCCCAAATTTCTTAGCACATGCATTAAATGAATGTAGCAAACATCTTTTCCGTTTTCTTTTCCTCTCAGAAAATTTACATGTTAAAAATCACAAGATTTCATAACTTTTTTCACACCATCTAAGTTTGCAGGAATGGATAATTTTCTGGTTTCTTCTGTTGATTCAAAATATATATTTTCTTTTTGAGGAATTTCCAGTTCCTTACTGTTACAGTTTAGAATACAACAAAGACAAAGGCCAAGCACGAGTGGGTTTCTTTAGAAAAAGATGTAATTTATATAAAAAAGAAGCGTTACTGTGTGAGAATCTGTGTCACTGGTGTTAACAATGAATGGATGCATGTAAATAAATGTAGTAAAAAAACATGCTGGGTCTGCCAGAACCAAGGTGACCTCCCAGGCTGTCCAGGGACTGCAGGGTGGTGAGGATCCTGAAGGCCAGAGCACACCAGGCACAGATGTTTCTCATTCACTGATCACCTTTCTCTGAACCTGCAAAGCAAATTAAAAAAACAACTGGTTGTTCTATTTTGATTAATTAGCAATGTTTACTTGGTTGTTGAATCGGATTAAAAGCCAGATCAGAATAAAACTGCTTCATGTAAACATCCGATCAGCTTAATTCCGATTGAGAGGGGTGGGTTGTTGTTCCGATCAGTGTGCATCAATATGTCGGGTAGAAATGATTGTTAATGCATGACTGTCACTTAAGCTGGACGGTTTCTTCTTCTACTGCGAATTCTGTGCAGTCAAAATGATTTATTCCGTTGAAACATGTGACGCCTGTAAGTGCACATCATGGTGGGAATGCCAGTGCAGGTCTGTTCGGAATTGTAACCCGATTGAAGGAATGTGGCAAATGTAAACATGGCTGCTGTGAAGGCATGTCACACCACTTTGCACACAGCAACACTTTAAAAGTTAAATCTGTCCGTTGTTGTTAACCTGGTTACAAAAAGAGGCCGAATTAATTAGGGAGGTGGGTCAGATGTGAGGTGAAAACCAGTCATGGCAGCATCTCGGCAACCTTTTTCCACCTTTGACAGGACATGGAAAAATAGCAGAATAAGGAACCATTTCCCTTTCAGATTCAGTCCTGATCAGTGGCAGTAAAGGCACCTTCTCAATCACAGGGCTGTCTTTTTTTGTTTGGGTTGTATTTCTCCAAATATTATTTTCTCCTTTTTTTCTTGTCTGACATATTTTATTGCAGAGTCATAATTCTCCATCTTTAAATCTCTTCTCAGAAACAACCTGTAGCTTTCACAGTTGAAAGAACGCAGCCGTCTTAAGCTGGGGCGTCACTTTTCAAGCTTCCTGCCATGAACGCTGCATGACTTCACTTCAGTAGTTAACAGAATAACCGAGTGAATGTTTTACAAGGAGATGAAGGAAAGAGCTCTTTTTCTGGTCCAAACATTGCTGCTGCAGCATTGTTCAGATTTTAGAAGTCCTGCTTTTAAGTGCCTGCCTGCTGGTCTGTTTCTGCGCTGTGTTTCAGCGTCTCCCTGCAGAACTGTCAGGATAAGTTCCTTCTAATTTACCATCTGTTAAGACGGATGGAAAATAATTAAAAGTTTAGAGTGGTTTTAGATTTTATTTCTTACATTTGTCCTGATTTTAAAAAAGGAACATTATCAAAACTAATTAGCATTTGAAATAAATTTGCATTTAGTTAATTATGAAAACTAATATGACAGAAAGGCAGGTTTACTTATAAAGCACTGTTCATGTGCAAAACAAGCTGATGTGGCGTCAGCACATCAGCTATATATCGTGGACCAGAACCAGTCAGAACCTCGTACAGCAGCAGCAACATTTTTAAAACAATTCTTTACTGGAAGCCAGAGTAGAGAACCGGAGTGATATTTTCCCTTTTTCAGGTCTTTGTGAGGAGCAGCAGCATTCGGGATTAGTTGCAGTTGTCTTAGTGATGTTTAGAGAAACTTGTAAAAACAGTATTAAAGACTACTGAAAACAAGCATTTCTATATCATGCTGAGCCATCAGACCTTATAATAAGGGGACTAATAAGCCACTTAAAAAAGTCTCGATATTTTCTGTGATTTGTCTGCATGACAGATGGTGAACGTACTTTGGAAGTCCAAAGCTGACCTACTGTAGGAGTTACCAGGAGATCCATCTGAAAATAACTTGCTGTCCATGGAAAACAGTTTCTGAAACCTTGTGGCTCTTCTGTACTAATAAAATTGTGGAAGTGTTGGTGGCTTTGCCTCCGTAATATTGTTAAGGATTGTTTTCAAGGACCTGTATTTAAATTAGTTGGCATTTAAAAGTAAGAAAGTATAACTCTGGCAGATGTAATTCAGGACTTAGTGGCTTAGATGATGACATAAATCAAGATCCTGGTATCAAAACTTGGGAGCTCAATGCAGCTGGATACCATGGAAACGCTGCAGTTACCAAACCTTTTATGTCCTCCATCTCTGCTGTCATCCTTAAAGGTCCCATATTATACACTTTATTCCCAATCTGAGACCATTCATTAATATCTAAATGAAATATTTCCGCCATGGTGTGGACAAATCGACCCTCAGTTTGAGTGCAGCGGCTTCTCTTCACCTCCCTCTTTTTAGCAGCTTCAGAAATGTGCCGTTTATGGTGGGCGGAACCCTGGTGGAGCAGCTCAGCTGTTGGCTCCGCCCATCGCATCGCCCGTCATGAGGTGATTGACAGGTTAATATATTTTCAAGCTATCAGACTAATAAGGCCGAAACGATAAAATAACTGCCAGCTCTTACCTCTCCAGCTGTGTCACGGACAGTTGGTATTGAACCTGGCTTCAGCTTCAAACGGTTGGCGAAGCCTGCTTTCCATGCCCCCATGTTGTGGAAACAGTCCTCTTTGAAATGCTGGCCACAGACATGCAAAACCTTTGGAAGTTTTCCGGGTACATTTCCTCCAAAAATAAAATTAATCCACTCAGTCCTCGTGGGTTCAGTGGATGGAAGTAAAAAAAACGTTTTCGTGTTCATTTATGCAGCCACAAACAGAACAGTGCTTCTGTCGCTTAGCCATGTCCGCTAACGAGGGTTGCCGAAGAGGGAAAAACACTGGGCGCTAGGTGATTTTTAGAGGGCGGGCTTTGAGACCCGGTAGACGGGTCCATCGCTCTGTGGGGAGTGGTTATTGTCCCTTATGACGTCATAACGTACACGCTTTCAAACAAGCTCATTTCAGCGCTTACTTCCCTAGAGGTGGAGCAGGGGGGAGAGAGAGCGCCTGAAAGAGTTTCACACTTACGGGTCTCCTACACATGCGGGGGGACCAGTATGACTGTTCCAAAACCATTAAAAAGTGAATTTTGCATAATATGGGACCTTTAAGGTTTTTTTTCTTATTTATGATGGATTTATATGTAAAGGATGCCAAAAGGTACCAACTGAGAAGGCTGTGATGTGGAAGTGTTGCCCTGTAGTAAGTGTGTCTGGCACAAGTTTCCCAGCAGCACCAGTTTCAAGGATGATAATGTACCAATTTATGAAAGAAGACCCGACAATCACTAGATCTCAACTTAATGGGACATCTCTGATAAAGAAACCTCTCTCACCATCATTTCTGAAAGGTTCTACTTGAATTAAATCTCCTCTAAATTCTCTCTAAAACTAGTATGACTCTATTTCTTGCTATAGTGAAGCAATTATTGCTGCCAAAGAAAAATGAGCTCAATATAAGCACACACACACACAAAAACCCTCTTATTTAAAGTTCTGGGGTCCCAAATCCTGGACCAATAAATCAAGTTGGAGTTCAGAGGGGTTAAACCCTGCAGGGAAGAGTTTAGCTGAGCACCTCCACTGAGCAGTAAAGACCTGCAGATGATGGCATGAAGGGGAAAGTAGTGTAAAAGTCCAGTTAGTTTGCAGTTTAGATTCACACTGTAATGTTTGTCAGGACATTTTAGAATAGAAATACTTTATTAATCCCTTTGGAGAGTCCTCAGGGAAATTTGGGTCATTTTTGGACCTACCTTAAATAGATTAGAAACCCTGCCACCGTACACCCAGCTGAGGACACTCTACCAGTCTGTAGACATCCATCTTTTTACATTTATGTCGCCTCTACCCTGCTTTTGTGAGGTGTATTAATCACACCTACCCTTTACTGAAACAGCAAATATTTGACCCAGACTACACAGCAAAAGCAGATTTTATATTTTTCTTTGTTGTTTTTCTTATTTATTTTTGAGCAAGCAAAACAAAATCAAATAAGATACAACGGTGAGGCGGGAATCAGGCATACAGTAACATCACGATGCAAAAAGACACGCATTGTTAAATTTATTAGGTCCACCTGTTCACCTGTTCACAAATATCTAACCAGCCAATCACATGGCAGCATTTCGTCATGTAGACGTGGTGAAGACGACTTCAGCCTCAGAATGAGGGAGAAAGAGGGTTTAAGTGACTTTAAGCATGACATGGTTGCTGGTCTGAGTATTTACTGGGATTTCCTCCTGTCAGCTAAGAACAGGAAACTCATGTTTCTTTAGTGTTGTTTAATTTTTCTAATGTAGTGTTTGATCAACATATGTCCTGTGACAGATCCCTGGGGAACCCCACCTATGTACTTTTTAATTGTGATGTAATGTTATTTATGTGAAACTAATGATTTTTTAATAATTTACGTCAGTGTGACTCCTCTAATTCTATATCTATATAATTATTTAGTACTAGCTCATGATCAGCAGTGTTAGATTTAAACACTAGCAGCCCTCCATCATCACGTAGCCATCCTCCATTCTTCCACATGACTGCAGGAAATAACACGCTCCATTGAGCTGTTTTTCCCAGTTTAAAGCTCAGTGTGTCAACCAACCGGTCAGCTGACCATTTCTTTTAACCTCCAGCAGACTCTAATGAGAGCCTCGGTTGGCACGAAGCAAACAGCAGTGGAAAATCACAGGAACTGTAAATCAGGAGATGCCTGAGTTGAAGCCATTGTGATGGATTCTGCCCCAGCGGATTCTTTGTTGGGGAGAACAGAAAGCGGTTGGGATGGTAGTTTACCCTGGTAATGAGCGTGTGAGGTGTGTGGAGGCTGCTGGAGAGGTCTCCTCTGGATTGTAACTTGTCTTGGCAGAAAGTTTGGACCACCCAGAAACCAATCTGTCTCAACAGGCCTGCACTTTTTTCTAACAGCTCTGGATTGTGGCTGAAAGCTTTACAGCTTCTGCGTGTGTTCATTTCAGGTGGCTTGTAAAGAGTTATGAGGAGACATTTTCTGGAACCCGTCCTCCCTGTTTTCATGTCCTCTAACACGTTTCTGTCACATATATGTGAGAAAATGTCATAAAAAACTTACTTCTTACTTACTTCACTCTAAACCTACTTAATTCTAACTTAATTCAAATAGTGGTGAATAAAAGTGTTTTAGAAACATATTTATAGAAGTCGTGTTTGGACCAGCTTTCAGGTTTTCTTGTAGTTTGTTCCAGAGTTCAGGAGCAGAAAAACTAGAAGTTTAGTTTGAGTTCTCGGGATGGAAAGCAAACATGACCCGGATGATCTTTGGTGGCTCATACGGCGTCAGCTGATCAGATCCATATTGTGACCACGAGACATTTCTCCCGTCCAGAGCCGCTGATCGTCCCACGTGTGTGTATCATTACCCACAATGCCCTCTGCTTTGTAGTCCACTTCCTGTAGTTGGTCCACTTGAAGCGGACCGAGATTTGCTTTAGTAGGCAGACTGGGTCCACATTTGTTCTGTTTAGCAGATTTTATAAAAGCGATCTTCCACTGATGTCCATTAATCAGCTTTTTTTCCATGAGTCTGAACTGTGATCACATCTTGTTCTTCATCCACTGTGGATGTGGTGTTTAGATAGTGTGGGAACCATGGCAACCGCTGCATTTCACCGGCTCCCTGCTGAAAGAAACACTGAAAAAAAATCTAAATAACGGAACAAAAGAGTTTTTAGTGTATAACTGCTTGTTGTAGAGAGTCTATTTTTATTTTAGCCAATTCCACAAGAAAAGGAAATTTTGAATTTGGCTTTTTCTTCTTTCGTTTTTTAATTCCTGCTGTTTATAAGTTAAAGAAACAGTTTGGTAGCTACTTTATGCTTTGTTCGTCATGTGCCTGCATGGGAGGCTTGAACTGCAGCTTCTTTCAACAAACACATATCAGAATAAAAAAAATAAATAAATAAAAAAGAAACCAGCCAGCAAACCTTTACAGTATGTTGATTCCAGTCCAGTAACGGTTTCAGATGGAGCTTGTTTTTATTTAGCATCATTTACTGTGTTTATTTGTTTTTCTGACCAAAGCTGCTTCCTTGGTGCTCATTTTATTTGCTGAATCTCTCATCACATCTCATTTTTATCACTGAAGGGTTTTTGGAAGGAGATGAGGGGATGAAACTGCATCGGTGCAGGATTGTTGCCCCCACCTGTCCCAGAGGAACGGAGAACAGAGATTATCCACCGCACCGTGTGCATGCATCTTAACCTGCCCTGTTATGCAGAGCAGACACCAGAGGAGGGTTTTTGGCAACCAGCCTGCTAGGATTACATTTGCTGATAACTTTACGCTTCAGGCTGCACAAAAAAAATAAATTGCTTTCCTGAGAGCAGCGAGGTAAAGGATGTGTAATCCCCTTGTTGGCTATAAGCGCTTTTTTGGAGTGTGTGTGTGTGTGTGTGTGTGTGTGTGTGTGTGTGTGTGTGTGTGTGTGTGTGTGTGTGTGTGTGCGTGTGTGTGTGTGCAGAATGAACCATTCACATAAATGTTGGAATCATATTTTATAATTTTGTCTGATCTACAAATATGTTTTAACATTTCCTTCATATCTGTTGCCTGATTGGACATTGAAATGTTTTAAATAGTAAATTAATCTTTGAGTTGTATTAATATTGTGTAGAAATGATGATGATGATGATGATGATGATCAGTTTATCTTCTTAACCCTTGTGTCCTCCTCAAATTCGGTGTCCTCTGGTGACCTTCGCGGCCACAAGTGTCCATGCACGTAAACTGGTATAAAATCAGATGCCTTATTTTTTTCATAAATCACTTCGGTCCTGATTAAAAAACCAAACATTTAATCATTTTTAGGGTTTTAACCCTTTAAATGCCAGTTTTATTATTGAAATTACTGCCTCATTCACTGCAAACAAACAAAAAAACTGAATTCAGGAGTTAAAATCTGGTATTTCACATTATGATTAGAGTAACTTTTAGAGCGCTAGAAGTTATTTCAAGTGCACATACGTGTAAATTTCCAAATCTATTTAATAATCCTGACACCTGAACTGACTCACCTCATAATACAAAGCCAAATAAAATCTATTAATTAAAAAAAGAGATATAGAAAAGATGATCTTCCTTTTTTATTTTCTCACCGTAAGGTGTTCCCTCACCTGAGAAGCACTGCTGTATGGATGTATTTCCTAACAAACATGCCAACATAAAGGACGCATGGGAGGATGTGGGCACTGACATTAGACAATGTTCGAAAAGGATGCAAAGGGAGCAGAAAGGAGCCAGTACGATGCACAGAGGAAAAGTTACGACTCAGCTGCTCGGATGTGTACAGGGACACTTGTGTTTTTAGGGCTGCATCGACTTCCCTCATGTTATTCCACACAGGCAGCCGATTTTCTAGAAGGATGTTTTCTTCTCTACATAGAAAAACAAAACACTCAGGATTTATTATTTATGTACTAACAAGCTCTGGCTTCTCTTATTGATTTCAGTTGTGACAGTGAAAGCTCCAAGTCTGTGCCGTTGTTCCTCAGAACCTTAAACAAAATATGGAGCTGAGCCGTTTGTGCACATTAAAACCGCTGCTTTACCTTATCGCAGCGGAAGATCCGGGGAGTGTGTCTGCTTGTTAAAGTCCAGTTATGAATTACAGGCAGTAAAGCTGCACTTTAATGCAACATGTGAGAACATTAAGTCAGCACTTCTGATGTGAGACCCAGAGTCTGAACAGTGCCAAACAGGTTATTTGTGTAATGAATGTCCCACATCTGCTGCCTGAGGGGAAGCCATAATGCTGTTCATATCCTGTGTTTGTAGAATCTCCACTTTAATTCCATGATTCTCATTCCTGTGCTATCATTTTGCAGCCAGTTTTGAAGATTTTATCCAGCAGGTTGAGGTGAAATCGACTAAGAGCAGCAATCCAAGCTGTGATGTTGCAGGTAATGACTGCCTGTAAAAAGCTAATAAAACTGGTTGTTGAACGAGGAGTTTATGGAGTAAAACGAGCTGCTGCTGACACTGTCGCTTAGTCGATGAGACTCCGGCTCTTCCTGTCACTTCCTTTATGTTTTTGTAAATTTAAAAAGTGCTTAGCAACATGTGCTCAGGATTTGTAGTAAACTGGCTACAACATGCAAATCCACCGACGTGCTTCTTTTAAAATTAGCAGCTGTTAGTGATGCTGACAGAAAAGACTGATTTTCTACCTGCAGTCCACACAGAGACTCCATTTAGACAGCGGTTAATTTTTCACACTGAATGAGAAAATAAAGAATTGAAGGAAATGAAACCAACGAGGATGAAGAACTAATTCTAGGAGGTGATTTTTATGTTTTCAAGTCTTTGTGATGCAAGAAAAAAAAATGAATGCAGGATGTGCTGAGTCAGGTATATTCAACCCAGCTTATGCATAAAGACGTCTCTGGTGTATTGCAACATATTTTCTGGTTTCTAAATAAGATGGAGATAAGAAAATCAGTGTAGAGGAGCTAAATTAAGCCCAGACGATCTGCTTCTCCTAGAAAGAGCGTGCACATTTCATTTTTAATATCAGAAAATATGGAGAATTTTTTTTAATCCCATGTGGGGAATTTAACATTTTTGCTGCTTGCTGCAGTCTGATAGAAATAATTAAATTTAAAAAATGCAGTTTCCGCTCAATCCAGGCAGAGAGTCGAACTTGTCCTCAGTTTTTTAGGCTCTCAGTGGTGGTTTGATACTCCGGCAGTGCCATGAAGTCCAGATATGTGGATGGGAGGCAGATGATCCACATCATATCTGCATACTGTTTTTAGAAATGAAATGTATTTAGCAGCAGTTTTGCAGGTGTATTAACACAGGGCAACATCATCAACAAAGCTCAAATCAGGCTCATAAACACAGAATCTACTTAATATTAGATTTTACTACAACAAAAAAATGAAAAAAAAAAAAAAAACTTGAAAAACAACTGATGGAAAAATTGTTTTATTTGATCAATAAAATGACGCAGTGATAAAATACGTTCAAACTAATAAAGGTTCCAGTTAAACAAACAGTAAATTTATAGTTTGATATTTACATACAATTAATTTAATTAAACAATTTATTTATTTGATAAACAAATTTTTTTTATAAAGAATTGGCTTTCCTACAAGTGTTTGATGTTCTGCTGCTAGACGCTGCTTTAGCTCAGTGCTCCTTTCTCTCTCTGTCTTCCTTCCTTCTCTCCCCTAAAAAAAACAAAGCAGACAATCATCAGGAGCACCTGAAAGAAAGTAAACTGAGGCGTGGATCACACTCATCTCTGATCCCTCCTCATTCCTCATCCTCTGCGTGCTGACAGTCACTGAGTCGTCCACTGGGTTTATACACTAAGAGATACTTTGGTTTAGGTTTGTGTGTGTGTGTGTGTTTCTGGTACTGTGGTTCTTGTTGTTAAACATGTTGTCTGGTGTTAGGTTGGATTCCTTTTTCTACTTTCCTTTTTCTTCTCTACATTATTCTCCTTTTTTTCTGTCCCCTCCAGTCAGGTCAGGTCAAGATTATGTAAATTCCATAATTCTAAATAAATAAATAAAGATATTATCAAGAGGATCCTTATTTCCATGAAGCTCCTCTTCAGATTTGTTCGGCACAACACGGCAGCCGGACCATCATTCTGCCGCCACCATGCTGGACAGGACAGTTAAAAAATAAATAAACAGAGAAAAATACAAATAATAAAAACACCGCCAGCAACAAATGTTTGTAAACATAACTGAAGCTAACGGACAGTGACGGTGTAAGCATATGTTAGTGGATGCCAGTGTAAAGTGGACGATAACCTTTCACCATGTGGACTG
Organism: Melanotaenia boesemani; assembly: GCF_017639745.1. Lineage (NCBI taxonomy): Eukaryota > Metazoa > Chordata > Actinopteri > Atheriniformes > Melanotaeniidae > Melanotaenia > Melanotaenia boesemani. The sequence goes on from NC_055692.1 coordinate 3,505,490, forward strand.
GGGGATCGAACCACCAACTTCCAGTTGGCAGATGGCCACAGCTGCCGCCACGTCGGTGCAAGAGGCACCTTATTCATAAGGCTTAATTATGAGCAGTTTACAGATACGAGAGGTTTTGACTTTTGATCATGTTATTAAGAAAGTTAAATGTTTTGAGTAACAGAATAACACTGTGTGGACCTTTAACGGATCATAGCAGCTTTTTTATTGGGTTTTTATTGACCTCTGTGATGGCCGTCCTCAGGGAACACATGACCTCTAACAATGTTTCAGAAATATGGGCAGACGTGGGGTACATGGCCTCATCAGGGCAAAATGGATCTAAACAAGGCACGCAGCTGTTCCTCCTGAGTTTTGCTTTAGGTTGGTTTTTTGTTTTTGTTTGTGTCTCCTGCTGACGCGTCTGCCTCGATCTGTGGGCTGCTGGGAAATCAGGAGAAATCACAGCAGTTGGTGCTGAAATTGATTTTTGTAGCTTTTATTCGTGCACACAAAAACACACCCACGTACACCATGAATGTCCTACATTTCAGTCCAAACAAAATAAGGTTTATTCACTGCCATTGCGCAATAGTGTGTGTTTGTGTGTGGCTTTTTTTGTCTGGCACTCACACACAAAATGATCTCGTTACAACGACGCCTCACAGAGTTCACGTCCTCAACCTCCCACTGAGAGGGGTGTTAGCGCTTCTGTTAACAGTGACTATAAAGCATCACTGGTAATGGCAGCTTCCAGACCACACACACACACACACACACACACACACACACACACACACACACACACACACACACACACACACACACACACACACACACACACAAGCTAAACCAGATCCTTGCTGTAAAATCCTGGATTACTCAGTTTTACTGCTGCTTACAACCTTAAAGGGACATTTGTAACATTTTCTGCTGTTTTCTGGCTAAAATACATGTCTGCATGAATTTATGTGTCATCGTTGGTGTATTAATAATCTGACACATTCTCGTAAAAATCTTAGATTTGTTTATACATATGACGGGTAAGCCAGCAGGGCAGCGCCATGACGGTCTGCCATCTTAGGCAAGACCCTTAACACTACTGCCTAACCACTGCAAGTCGCTTTGGATAAAAGCATCAGCTAAATGACTAATGTATGTAATGTATGTAATGTAATGCTCCGCGTCTCAATCACTAGCTCACAGGGAAAATGCATAGTTGGTGCTATTTGTCCCTTGCCGGCGGCCTGATTAGTTGTTTATATTATATTATATTATATTATATTATATTATATTATATTATATTATATTATATTATATTATATTATATTATATTATATATAATGTGTAAAGCACATTGTGCCAAATTCCTAATTGCTAACCAGATGAAGTCTGACTGGTAATACCATTTAATGTGATCATGGTAAATAACTGGTTTTATGCAGCAGTAGAGCGGTAACTGGTTGCTAGCTCTTTGCTGTTGTCAGTAGTTATTTGAAGCGAACAAAACTGTTTTAAATGTTGTCTTTAGCTTTATTTGTACATATGTTTTCACCTGCTTTTGCAGAGCATTTAAACCAGCCTGATGCAGTTCATCTATCACCATAAACATTGCACCTGGTGTAATCGCTGCCTGAAATAAAGCTACAAATACACTTCATTTTTATTTTTTCCTTAACCAGGTTGTCACGAGTCATGCTCCGAGTGCCGTGGTCCGAGTCAACAGGAGTGTGTGTCGTGTTCAGATCCAGCTGCCTTGCTCAAAGACGGGGTGTGTGTGACGGACTGTGGCGCCGGGTACTACAGCCAAGAAGACGTCTGCCATGGTAGGTCAGACACGAGTCCATGAAACATCAGAACTCTGCCGCTGTCCTTTATAGCAGTGAGCTGATCCTCAAGTCAGATTACAAGCCAGGTCTAATATCTGTATGTGATCCCTGACCGACCACTTTATCAGGCCCACCTGGTCACACAAATATCTATCAGCCAATCAGATGGCAGCAACTCAACACATGCAGTCATGTAGACTTGATTTCCAGAAAATGAAAAAGAGAAAATATCCAGTGAGCAGCAGGACCAGAAGTCTTGTTGATGTCAGAGATCAGAGGAGAATGGGCAGACTGGTTGGAGATGATAGAAAAACAACAAGAAGCCAGACAGCACTGGTTCCTACCAAGGTCTGCAGAACAGCATCTCTGAAACCAGCGTGGCCTGGTTTAACCAGCACAGCCTACCTGAGTATTGTTGCTGACCATGTCCATCCCTTTATGACCACAGTGGAGCATCTTCTGATGCTACTTCCAGCAGGATAATGCACCATGTCACAAAGCTCAGATCATCTCCACCTGCTTTCTAGAACATGACGATGAGTTCACTGGACTCACCTGGAATCACCTCAGACATTAGTGTAAAGCAGGTACAGCATCTTCACTCCAGTCTAACTTTTAGCCGCCTTTTGGTTCCAGTCCAAAATAAATATAAATACATGACACATTTTGCTACCTGTACAATCTAAGCACCAAAAGGAAAGTAATTCAGTAATTCATCTGTAATTCAGACTCTAACAGTGTTGCAGATGCCTTATTTTTTATCATTATCCCAGTTTCCTGTTGCTTTTATCTTCTGATACTTTAATAGTTATTTTTGTCCTTTTTTCCCAGAATCCTCTTGGAGAACTTCCATTAAAAAGACTCCTGTAAAAACAGATGGATATGGGCTTTTTCAAAGTAAACATGACTCGCATCTGGGCCACAAACAAAACATGCTGTTTTTTAAAGTGTATTATTTGTCCTCCTCCAAACCAAACGTACTGATCACTGTTCATAGCGAAGATATGTTGTGAAACATCAGCTTTAAGGTTTAAGGTGCAAAAAAGTATAAAAATAAGAGAAAGTAACAGCAAAACTCTTAGTATCTAAATTGTTTTTGCTGTGCAGCCCTACCGGGAAATACAAGTTTATATTTTATGAGACAAATTAGGCTACTCACAATAAGCCGATGCCAAATCAGATCAACTGAAAACACCGCCTGAGACGATGAGAGCTTTATTGTTAGTGCTGAACTTGAGGTGAAGGCTTGTTTGGACTCATTTTCTTAGCATCCCTGTGGACTTTCCCACCAGCATCCTCTTCACTCTGTGCCAAAATGATAAGTCAGCAGTAGGCAGAGTTGGCAAACAAACAATAAAAAAAAGAAACAATAAATAACAGTTCCCTCTTGCACTAATGAGGATTCAGAAGCTTCTTGAATAAAGACGTCCTGTATGAATATGGATGGTTTCTATTTTTGAGTGGTAAGATGAAGACGCTGAGAAAAAAGCCTCCCTCAGGGTGACAATGAACTTAGCAGCACATGGCTACGCTCTTTCTGTGGTTAAAAACACCTAAAGGGGTTTAAGCAAGCTTTGTGTTGCACATATTGTTAGCCTCACAGCATCATTACCTAAGTCATATTTAGACTAAATTGTGATATCTGTCTATCTATACTCTACTAAACTCGCTGAGTGATCATTGCTTATAAAACCATAAAATATGAGTCAGGCAATTATGCTATGACTCTAACGATATGCAAGTTCAGGAAAATTCTTTCAGAAAATGTCAAACTTTCTGAAAAAAGGTCAAATCCATTTGAATTTGCCAGTTCTTGCTCTAAGGTTTGGCTTGAAATGTCATCCTGAACGACATGAAGGGTGTTTCACTTCCAGCTTTCCCTCCGCTGGGTCAGCCCGGTTAGATTTGATTGGCTTTCTTTGTCACTTCAAATATGCGTCAGGAAAAGCTTCATTTTTAGCTTGTTACTGAGGTGAAGGGAAACACTTGTTGGTGAACGTTCAGACTTGAGACTGCAAAACCCAGCTGGGGAGAAATATATATATATTTTTTATATATAATTATATCATAATTCAGCCCCACTGTTGAGAGTAATAGTCAAAGAAAACAGTGTGGAAAGTAAAGATTTCACTGCTTTGGAAAGTTCCCATTCCTTCTCACAGAAACTAAAACACTGAGGATGTGAAATAGGTAGTTTCCTTGCTTCAGCACACCTGATTGAAACGAATGGGTCACTGTTCAGAACTTGACAACAAGCTGTTGATGTGCTGAAGCCAGAAAACAATAAAACCTGCAGGACAGTGACCATCGAGAACCCGAGTTTGGCACACCTGGTTTAAAACAACAGGTTTGGGCATCGTCACTAATTTTCTGAATTGATTCAACTCACAACAGCCTGATTTGTTGTTGATTAAATTTGATTCTATATAAATTCATTTACAGGCATTTATGTAACAAAACTAATAGCATGCATGATGCTGTGCATCTAAACTTCAGACCGACAGCCCGATGCTGGACTTCCCTCAGCTACCCTCAGTCCAAAACACCTGCAGCACTTTTAGATTTCAGACTGCTTAAAAGGCGCATTTAAAGATAAACATTCACTTTTTTCCATTCTGACAAGAAACCATTAACATTTACTCACTATGGTTCACAGCCTGTGATTCATCCTGCGCCTCCTGTTTCCCTGACAACCCCAAATGTATGGACTGCCTCCAGGGCACTGCCTTGCATCATGGGGAATGTGTCACCCAGTGTCCAACTCAGCATTACCTGGACAACCACAGCAGATGTAGAGGTGAGTTAACTCTTAATGCTCATGTTTTCAAATTGTAATTGAATGTTGTGTCGTAGAGATGTGGGACTTCTTCAGTGGCTAAAGGATGAAATAAAGACAAATATACATAAAACAGTCCATAAACATATGAGGTAGAGGCTGGACTAGATTATCTGTTGTGGAAACCTTGTTTCTTACAGGATAACATAGAAAGTGATCGGCATGTCAGTGCAGCTGTGTGAAAAAAAGCTTAAAATGAAGTTAATACAACCTCATGGACGACTAACTTACTGCTGCCATAGGATTTAAGATGGTAAATAGCAGCCTGTTTCTGCTAATCCAATAAAATTTAATAAAAGTTTATTCATGAGGCACCTCAGTAAAGGTTAACTTTTTGTTAGTTTACTGGTCAGGAATGTGTTGACAAAAGAAGCAACAACTATCAACTCCAACCATTTGGAGTCCGGCATCCCATAGTGAGAAGGATTATTTAAGACTGACAGCGGCCAGTCTTCCCAGGAGTGGACGTCCAAGTCACACTGTGCAATGCTCAGAAAAAAAAGCTGAGATCTACATCTGAAGAATCTGAGAAAAACCACAAGACTTCGGGAACAATGTTCTTTAGACTAGTGATCCCCAACCCTGGTCCTCATAGCCCACTATCCTGCAGCTATTAGACGTCTCCCTGCTGCAACGCACCTGATTCATATTAAATGGATCTCTGCACAAGCTCTGCACAAGTCTGCTAATGAGCTATTAATTTGAGTCAGGTGTGTTGAAGCAGGTAAACATTGAAAGTCTGGTTAAAAAAAACAAAACAAAAATCAAACACAAAATATGAGCATAAGCAAACCATCCCAGCTGTCAAGCACGGTGGTGGAGGGTGGATGATCTGGGCTTGTTCTGCAGCTACAGGACATGAACACCTCTGATACCAAAGGTTTCTAGATGTAAGTCTAACGGCTTAAGCTTGGCTGAAACTGTCTCATGCAGCAGGACAATGGGCCTCGTTCATCAATATGTGTTTATGAATATGGCGGATCGATCCAAATATCAGTGTATCGATACCAAGGCTAGTATCGGTATTGTTATTTATTGTCATTATACAAGTGTGGTACACAAGTACAACGAAATGTCTTCCAGTACAACCCGTGATGAGATCATGTGAACCAATATCAGGTTCTGTTTTTATTTAGCTAATTTGACTTTATTTTTTTAAACTACTGTGTGATAAAATGTAATAACAGTTAATTGTATAACGTTGTTGTTATTTTTTTCATTGTATTAAAACAAAAAAGCTTAAATTTAAATTTCTCCATTCTGCCATTCAGTTGATTAATAAAAAACATGTTTGTTTTTTTTATGGTCATAATCATGATTAACAATTAAAGGTAAAATCATTAAATGATTGTGAAATCTCAAGCAAAAAGTGTCAGTATCAGCATTGGTATCGTTGTTAGTACTGGCTATACTTACCCTGGATTTACGTGGTACTGGATCGATACCAAAAGTTGCAATAAAGCCCAGAACCTTCTTATGAATCTGCATTAAACATCAAGACTTACGGGCGTTTGTAAACAGACAAAGGTGAGTCAGAGAGGGAAAATAACAAGCAGAATGAATTAATTAAAACAAAAGAAAGACGTCTCTCGTCTGAAACCTGCTTGTTCTCATTTTAAAAGTGTTACATACGGTCATAAATAACTTCACGGTGAGATTAAAAATCATATAAAAGCAGCTTTATGTACAAACGGGTCATGAACTTGGACAGCAGCCTGCAGTCTGGTGCCATCAACATGTCAGGACAAACATCTTCGTGTTGTAGTGGCTAAAGGGGGAGAGCTACACCGTAGGATCCATTTTCATTACAGAGCCTGCTGGACCTTCTAGAGTTTCTAAAGCTGCCTCCTGCTGTGGTATCATCTTAAAACGCAGTGCACTGATGGAGTGATGAAATGAAACTAATCAGTATGATAAAAATACTTATTGTAGTCTATTTAAACTATTAAAGACCATATCTGGGAGTCTCAGGTGACTTGGAAATTTATGTTTTTGGAGTTGAGGGAACGTATCTGGTGTGTCTGGGGCTTATTGCACCGATGATTTGAGGAAAACCAGCAACAGAATTAAATCCCGTCTTCACTGCAACTTTTTCTTGAATAAATGACTGAAAAATGCTTCTTTTTTGTTTTCCCTAAAGAAAACGATAACATTATGACATGATCTGCATTATCTTGCTATTCATTTTAAAATAACAAAATTCTTTGTAAATGACCAAAAGTTATTTTAAAAAAACGACTAAATCATATCTGTTATTTTATTATTGTATTTTAATGAACAGAACAGCATGAAAGAACACAAAAGCCGACTTTGTTCAAACATGTCAACACTCAAATGTTTGTAAGAGTACTCCGGAGTGTACCAAGATTTTCTTGAATGCCACAATCTTGGTAAAAAGTTGGTAAGTGGGACTTAGGAACTGATTTGTTTGTAAGAACAGTCGGTGAATGAGGCCCAGTGATCCCAGAAACAGCAGCAGATCTACAACAACGGCTGAAAAAGAAAAGAATTGAGGTGTTGACCTGATCCGAAGTCCAGACCTCAGCCTGGTTGAAATACTGTGGTGGGTCTCAATGAAAGATGAGCCTGGTAACATCCTGCAGGAACACTTCCCTCAGGTTTTCCTGTTGAAGGTTATCTATAAACTCTGGAGTCATGGAGTGGACATGGCTTGTTGTGTTCATTCATCTTCAGAACTGGTTTGGTCCAGATTATTTTTTTGTTTTCATAAGAACTGAAGTGTACTTTTTCCACATGTATGTATTTAACTAACTTTCATGGAACCATCCCATAATAATCATTTAATTAATCAGAACTTTGCCCTCTCAGCCTGTCACAGCTCCTGCAGCTCATGCTGGGGTCCTTCAGTATCCCAGTGCACCATGTGTCCAGATGGGCTCCTTCTCCACCAGGGCCAGTGTGTGGAGGCCTGCGGGGAGGGACTGTACTCCCAGGACGGCACCTGCCACAGTGAGGCCTCATGCCTAAATAAAACGTCCTCTTCCATTGTCGACTTCTGTGTTTGACTTTTTCTGTCTGTCCACAGATTGTCATCCCTCCTGCCGTTCATGTGTGGGACCCCTAGCGTCAGACTGCCTCCGCTGCCTTAAACCAGAGGAGGTTCTCCTGCCGCAGTCCAGGCACCTTCAGCATGGCATTTGCACGGCTGCATGTGCTGCACGTAGCTTCCTGGATGACAGGCAGACATGTAAAGGTGAGTGTTTGCTAACACGCAGGGATTTGAGAACACACTTTTGGTTTTTGGTTTACCAGTACCTGCAAGGCCAGTTAAACTGAGCTTCTTAACAGCCCAGCCATCAGTCATGTTGGCTTTGAAAACACATCAGAGCATCACCGCTGTTAATGGGATTAGTTCAAGTCCAGTGAAGAAAAATAAGAAAATCCAATTCTCATCTCATCAGACGGTTAATTTGTTAAATAATTATAATTAGTCTAAAGTTAAAGGACGTTAATGGATATTTCTCACATCTACCTAAACACCTAGTCTTTAAACCAAATATAAATGTTAGACTCTTTTTCTTTTTAAAAGCAGATGTGCCTAAATTACAGGACGTTGAGAACAAATAGAGCCAAACTGGACTAAAATATCAATTTTGTAGCTTGAATGCTAAAATATAAATTCTCGTAAGGACACCACCTCTTCACCCCCCAAAAATGGATCATTTAAACTCAATTTTGGGCTAATGAAACCTAATGTGTGCTTGTTGCTTGTTTTCAGAAATGACCTTATGAAGAATGAAGGAAATAACGACTATAACAAAACCAGAGTTTATTTACATATAAACAGCAGATGTAGACCTTCTGTCATTGATGCGCGTCAGTGAAGTAAAGATGGGAATCGAACTATTTCTTTAATGATGCCAAAGAAATCAGGAAGAACTGGCAGATTTCTTGCCTGTATGAAGTGAAGTAGAAAACTTTCATAGTGGAAAAAGTGAATGTGAAGAACACAGAGAACTTCATGAAGATTACTGCTGTCTGTGTCAATCTGTGACACTGACGGTGGCAACGGTTGACCCGGTGCTGATGGAGGTGTGTTCGCGTCAGGGAAGAACATCAGCCAATCAGAGGAGATTTAGGAAACAGTCGTCAATCTGACACTAAACTCTACTTATACATATTGCTGTCCAGCTTAACGTTACACAGCAGGTAGCCTAATGTTTGTTATGCTAGTTAATGCTAACACAACAGATAACACTTTTTTGCTAGTTAAGGCTAACTAAACTATTTCTTTACCAACTTTTGATAATTTATTTTGACAAGATTTGCATTTTATATTCAGCTGTGCTGTTAGTAAAAACAGTTTCTGTCAGATGAATCATAGTTTACATTGATGATTTGATGTCCAATATAAAAACCTGAATAACTTTGAAATGTTCAGATAACATTCCCACATCAATTACTGTAGACCTGTGTAACGCCATCAGTCCAGGTATTCATGCTGCTGTCCATGTCGGCAGGTATGAGGCAATAAGGAGTTGCCACCTCAGTAATGGCGGCGCCGCAAGATGGCGCTACACACAAAATGGCTCACAACCATGCACTTAATTCCTGACCAACGTGACAGCTTCCTGTATGACCATTTCCTGTTTCTAACAGCTGGGATTCTTAAAGGGGCCATGCTAAAATACAGAAACAGAACCCAACAGAATGGAAATGTATTATATAAACCAGTCAATTTACAAGCTTAAATCAAGCTGACTAGAATGAGACTCCAGAACTTCAGCCTTCTGAGTTTCTGTGGGGGTCATAACTTCATGCACCGTTGAGCTCACGCCTGGTGTTGATTTTGGAATTTTAAAGATGCATCAGGGATTGTGTGTGTGGACTTTCTGGATGTATTCCTTGTGGGGAGGTAAGACGACGATGTGTGGAGACTGATTCAGTTATTTGTGGGTGTGAAATTGTGCATGTAATGGGCTAATTTTGAGGCTGAATTTTAGGTTTGATGAGGTGTTCTGTCTAGTGAGAACAAAGAACACACTCCACTGCCAGGAGGCCACGAGGCATTATTTGTTTTTTACTTCTTTAAACGAGGCAGACCAGACATGAAGAGGAGAGGAGATATTGGACAGTAATTAGTTCTCTTCACTTCCCTAGTAGGTCCAAAATGTTTTGAGAAATTTCATCCATTTGCCAGAGTCAGCACCTTAAAATATTCTTTACCTCTTCAGTATCTGTGCAGCTGATTGTGCTGTTCTTGGTATCTGACACGAAGGAGGGTATTTGTTCCTGCCGCTGCCTTAAACACAAGTCATTTGCTAACAGTGACGTTTGGCTCAGCTCTGCAGTTCCCTCAGTCCTCCCTCGGCTCCCCCACAGCCCCCCTTTGGCTCCCCCTTGGCTCCCCTTTCATCTGCTGCATGAGTTTACCTCTCGCTGTAATAAAATACAAACTGCTTTTATAGCAGCTGCTAACACAAAGGCTGAATTTTAATTCAGTCTTTGATCAAGTTTACTCACAAGCTTCATTACTATCTTTTTGTTCAGTTTCTGCCAGTAATTTGTAAAACAGGGTAATAATGCCACCATCTTCAAGTTGGATCTCTGTAGTAAGCTTTACAGTGTTTTTTTCTTTATTTGAACTGGGTTTATCTGGACTTTTCCAGTCCTGCCACTGGTCATTTTCCTGAAAGTTTTAAGATTTAAGATGAAAATGACAAATGCAGGATTCATTCTATTTATATAAGTTAATTTGAAGTTGAAGTGAAGTTATTTGAAGTTTAAATAGTTTGAGATGTAGTGGTTCCGTCGTCCAACCCCCTCATTCAGATCACAGTAAAATATGTGAACATTATCTCTGCAAAGAACAGCTGTGATAAAGTGAAGCTGAACAAAATTCGAGAGGTTTTAGTACAGGCAGTTTAGCAGAGGTTTAAAATGGCCATTTTGGCACCATCTGTTCTCAAAGTCCTCTAAGTGGAGACCTCATTTAACAGTTTGAAGAAGCAACTTTTGTAAGAAGCTCAGTGAGGAGTCGCTCTGTTTGCTGGGAGAACAAGCTCATTTAGAGCTTTTCTCCTGCATTGAGTAATAAATCGGATTATTTATTATGACAACAAAGAGATGAAGAGAGTTTGAAGATGAAGCGAGCTTCGCTGCTGATGTTTTCCTTGCTGTCTGCAGCAGCTTTGATCATGTCGGTTGCAGGATGCTCTGAACAAGGCTTTTATGGTTTGCTGCTAACTGGTGGCTGCACGGAGGTGCAGATGTACAGGTGGAGAAAATGGATGGATGTTAGCAGATCCTTCTGCCATTATGTTCTTTATGTTGGGAAAGTGAGCATCACCATGACTGCTTGCTGTTCTGAAAATTGATTTAGCTGGAAGATGATAACTCTTAACATGACAAATCAAGCTTTTATATTCTCTGTTCTACAGCAAATATCCTAAACTTCTATAATTTCTACCACACCTGAGTGGTCTGCAGATTTATTCCCACATTAGCAACAGGTATGAGTCTTTTATCACTTGGAATCTAGAGGGAAGTGAACCCTCAGTCCTTTAGCTAATAGCATGATTTGTCTCCTCTCAACAGTTTACCTTTAGGTCCAGAGCAACCGAGCAGAGAAAAGTTTGTTTATTTTACCTGGGATTGGAAAGATGTTAGCAGTAATCATCCTGGAAGAAGAGGCCATTAAAAATCGATGAGATGTAGTCGTCTGCAGAGCATCCTCAACACATTCATCCATCTCTGTGATTGCATGGCTGGAGTTCAACCAGGAATGAAGTCAAAAGCCACCATGTAGAAATTAGATTTGCAATAAGATCTGCAGAGCAGTTTTACTGTAGAATATATGCATCTATATTCAACATATGCATGTTCAACAACTTTCAAACACTAATATCTAATCAGCCAATCACATGGCAGCAACTCAGCACATTTAGTCATGTAGATGACGAAGGCGACTTAAAGGTTTCCAGAGAATGTTCTGAAAAAGAGAAAATATCCAGCGAGCAGCAGTTGTCTGGACCAGGTTGATGTCAGAGGTTAGAGGAGAATGGACAGACTGGTTGGAGATGATAGAAAGACAACAGGAAGTCCAATCAGCACTGGTTCCTACCAAGATCTGCAGAACAGCATCTCTGAACACACAACACGTCCAGCCTGGAAGCAGATGGGCTCCAGCAGCAGAAGACCACACCGGGTGTCTCCTGTCAGCTAAGAACAGGAAGCTGAGGCTACAATTCACACACACTCACCAACACTGGACAATAGAAGATGGAGAAACGTTGCTGGTCTGATGAGTCTCCATTTCAGCTCCACATTCAGATGCTCGGCTCAGAATCTGCTGGAAACATCATGAAAACATGGATCCATCCTGCCTTGGATCAACGCTTCAGGCTGCTGCTGGTGTCATGGTGGGGGGATATCTTCTTGGCCCACTTTGGGCCCCTTAGTACCAACGTGGCCTGGTTTAACCAGCACAGCCTACCTGAGTATTGTTACTGACCATGTCCATCCCTTTATGACCACAGTGGAGCATCTTCTGATGCTACTTCCAGCAGGATAATGCACCATGTCACAAAGCTCAGATCATCTCCACCTGCTTTCTAGAACATGACGATGATAATTCTCTTTCCATTAGAAAGGAAAAGTATTGAAAAGCTTTTATTTTCCCTGCTTGTCTTAGCTCAGAGTGGATTAACTATTGTTTCAGTTATCTCGTTCTTTCAGTCCAAGCTGCCTTTCATTGGCTGAACACAATAGAGGCAAAGATCGATTTGATAAATGAGAAGGCCATAAAAGCTCTGCTTATAGTCATGTGAAGCAGTTGTTCAGTCTTTTCTTCAGTCTCAGTAACAAAAGCTTCCCTCAGCGGAGTGTCAGTGAGTTCAGGTGTTTGTTGAGGAACAATGCAGTCTATTGTATCAGGCGCATCGCATCTCCTCAGCAAATGTCCCGAGGCGAAGGAGGATGTGTGAGCATGCACGAGACTCACTGACGCCAGCATTTACACTTTGAGGTGACTGGAGATGGTGAGCTATCAGATGTCTGGAAGCAAATGTCTGACCAGCTCCAAACAGAGACAGCTGGTGTGTCCGAGGGTCAAGCCCCGTTACAACTTTGATCCTTTTACACATGATGGCTGCTTCACTGTTTCACCTTTCAGGTCATTAGAGGACAAACATCTTTCCTAAAAACCACTTTCAACTTTTTTTTTCTTGCTCATACTTCTCAATCACCGTCAGCCATAATCAAACCTACCAAATATATAATTATTGAATTTATTTTAAGCCTTTAAAATCCAGTTTCATCGCATGATGAAACTGTTTTCATCAAAAAATATTTTCCTTAGAACATAATTTGGGTGAATTTCAATATTGGTATAAAATTATTAACAAAAAAAATTATTAATTGTTATTTTTTCTGTTTTTTGTGGTTTAGTGTCAGATTTAAAATTTAATCAGAAAAAGGCCAAATATGTAATTATTCAAATTATTTAACCTTTTAAATACCAATTTATTTACATTGTGTCAACATTTTTATGATTCTTTAGTTTTTTATGTTTTTTTGCAATAAAGTGCATGTTTGGTAGCGCAGGGATTGTTTTTATTCATAGTCTTAAATGTACTAAAAATAAGTAAAAACATATACATATACACATAAAAAGCCCTTTCATGTAATATGTATTTTCAAAGAAACATTATCGCCATGTAAATAACTTCGAATTTATTTTAAAACTTTTATTATCACATATTTGGTATTTTTGATTAAAAATGGAGTTGATTTAGAAATTTGAGCAAAGAAAGTGTGAAATGTGAATTTGATTAAATTCAGCTTTGTTTGTTCGTAACTCGCCGTCATCCAGTCAGTCTTCATAAAAACCGCGTCGTTTTTTAACGTGTGATGTTTGTGGTCGTCTTTGGAAGAGGACTTTTTTGTACTGAAAGTTTTCTAAATTTGTTCACGGTGTCCTTTTAAGTTCTTCGAAAGAAACACTTTCTTACAATGAAAACGTTCCTTTTGGGGTAACACAATGAAAATAGTTACCAAAAATTGAGGGAAAAATTACCTCAAAGGACAAAAAAGTCCATCGTGGCCTACGAGGTTGAAGGGCATTAATAGTTATTTGGGCTTCAGACGTAGTTGGGAATATTAGAGCGCTGTATATAGATGGAGTCAGGTTTGTTTGTGTTAGTTATGAAATACACTGTGAGACAAAGCTGCTGGCAGGTGGCACAAGACCTGGTGAAAGTCATTCCTCTAAGTGGCATATGTTTAGTTTATCCCTCAGACTTTACAAATGTAGCTTCTGAACCAACCATGCAGCCCGAACTCTGTTTACACAAAGACACAAAGCTGGTGTCCTTAACGCTTTACGCTCCAACAAGCATGTGCTGTAGATTCAGAGCTGTGTGATGAGGAAACTGGACTCAACACAGTGAGAGAAAAATATATTTGTATTTGTTGAGGATGATAAACTCAAAAGGTCATTTGTTCAAGTTGGCTGATCTTTTCCACACAGTTCAACCAATCTAACATGATTATTCATTATTTTTAATTACATCCTGATGTATAAAACCTTAGAATTCAAGAGTATATTTGGCTGTTTTCCAAATGAAGGTTGTTTATCCATCACATGATGAGCAGATGTATGATTTATGGAAGGTTTCTAAGATCTAAACTAAACTCAAAAGTACATGATGGAAAAGATAAGCTGAAGTATAAAAGTGTAAATAGTTGGACATGAAGCAACATGCAGGATAACAGTGAGTGTGATTTAACTCCACCACGTACATATTACCTCCATTTATGGACCTTATTCACTTATAAATACTGAGAATGCTTCTTCACCTCAGTGCCGCCTCCTTTTCTGAGCTCTGCCTGACAAACGAGATACACAAAGCAGGGATCGTTTGATATATATTATATTTAGATGCTCTTTTCATAAGGTAACTGAATGTGCTGTACATGATCAAAAGAAACATTCAGAGTACATTTAGTGAAATAAGTATAATACAAACAGGGTGCTGTGGTCCACTGTGTCCAATCTGGACCAGGACCACATAATCTCCAGCATCAGTAGCCAGGAGCATATCATCAACAACCCTCCATCAAGCTGATCCCGAGCTACGCAGGGATCTGAAGCCAGACTGGCAGACCTCAGTGATGCTGTACTGGTCCAAGAATGACCTTAACTGTAAGTAAACCACTAGGTTTTTCAAGCAGGGCTATACATCTGCATGTTTAAAAGAAGAGGGGACAAGACCAGTCACCAGACGGCTGTTAATAACGGCAACGACCACCTGAGCTGCAGTAGAAAAGATCTCCTTAAAAAGATGAGGAGGAATGGGATCAAGAGGAGAGCCAGATGCCTTAATATGCCGTGCGACTTCATCTAAGGATGACAGAGCCACGGGCTCAAACTTTCCAACGAGGGCAAGAGTTGATGGGTTGGAAGGAGGAGGCGCGACGGCGGCCGTATGTCTGCCACCTTGTCACTAAGGAAATTCAAGCAAGTATTACACATTTCAGAGGCAACAGAAGATGAGATAAGATAAGATAAGATGAGACAAGATAAGAAACGATAAGATAAGATAAGATGAGACAAGATAAGATGAGACAAGATAAGAAACGATAAGATAAGATGAGACAAGATAAGAAACGATAAGATAAGATGAGACAAGATAAGAAACGATAAGATAAGATGAGACAAGATAAGATAAGAAAAGATAAGATAAGATGAGACAAGATAAGATAAGAAAAGATAAGATAAGATGAGATAAGATAAGAAAAGATAAGATGAAACAAGATAAGAAAAGATAAGATATTCCTTTATTTGTCCCACAGTGGGGAAATTTAAACATAAGAAATGCAACCTTGTGGAAAAATTTGGAGTTACTTGAATTTAAAAAATGCAGTTAATATGTCATTTTCACATCTCCTAAATTTATCCTGTGGGCCAGACTGGACCCTCTGGTGGGCCGGTTTTGGCCCCACCGCCATATGTTTGAGCCCTCTGCTGTAGACAGCAGATATCAGTCATGTCAGACTAGGAACGGCACTTTTTTTGTGATATATTTGCGACTGGAAGCAGTTGTCATTCCCTGAAAATTGCATCTGTTAGAAACAGACAGACCTCTAGCACATCATAACACAGGAGAATCAATATGAATGGCACTCCAGACACTTCACAGGAATGAGATACAACCATCCGCAGAGCTTGTGCTGTGCCGCATGCAGATCTCTTTTCTGGGTGATAATAAGCCTTGTACTGTACCAGGAGGATCATTTATGGGAGACATTAAGGAGCTCTCACAGCCCCAAACTATATCAGAACCTCATCGACTGCACCCACCTCAAATTATGACCCTATCAGCACAAAACAAAGTAATAAATCTGATTCTCTGAGCCTCTGCTGCAGATAATGTGTGATGAGACCGTCTGCACCCATGAATTTTGGTTGCTACAGGAATCAATATGCACTCTCTCTGCCCCGAAACAAGTTAGAGGTCCAGGCTGCAATAAAAAAGCAAGAAGCTCCAGATCATTCTGGTCTCCCGCCTTAAAATGAAATGAGTTTGACAGAAGTTTTGTTTGATGCACCTCTAAGTGTGTCTTTGCTGAGGATGGATATGAAGACGTGGCTTGTGTTTGGCAGCAGAGCTGAATGTGTCCCATGTGTCGGGGATGGGGTGTGTTTATGAGCAGGCATGTTTGTGAGCTGTGAACTCACAGTTTGCCTGTTAAAAGCTGCTTTGTCTGACAGCGAGGCGGTGGGGGGCTGAGGGGAAAAGGTGGGCTTTGATTGGATGTCAGATTGATATTTCAGCTGACTTTAAAAAGTCTTTGCTCTGACAGTCAGATTTTCCCAAAAAGTGAATGTTTTTTTCCAAAATCCCAAACACAGGCTGTTGCGTTGGCTCAGGTTGAGCAGCCGTCTGCTCATGCCAGCTTCGTGTACACAAGTCTACGATACAGCTGACAGCACCCCGAGAGAATCCAGACACCAGGCAAACGTATTAACACGCGTTTCATCAGTGCAAAAGAAAAGAAAAGCAAGTAGAGTTTACACACACATGCGCTCGAACCTGGAGCTCCTGGCCAGTTGGTGACGACCTTTTTGTGTCCTGTTCCCACCTCCACCAGCAGCACCAGCAGCCTGAACCAGTCAGTCCTTGGCTTGGCCCAGCTGCCAGACCTGATAGCGTCGCTCAGCTATTTGTCTTCATGCTGCCAAAGCAGACATGAAAGGCCTGTTAAAGGGCAGCTGTCATGTGGGTGGAGGGTGCAGGGGAGCAACAAGGAGGGGGAAATAATCCAGAGTAAAACTGAAGACGAGGAACGTTGCAGCTGCAGACAAAACCCCGAGAGACGGCAGGAATATAGAATTATAAAACATTTAGAGAACTTTTTTATTAAAATAAAACAAATAGGACAGAAGAAACCTGTAGATCTCGAGGAGGAAGAGGAGGTGAGTCAGGGTGAGGGTTCGGTTTCATATGAAAGATATAAAGACAGAAGACTGAGGGATGAAGAGGAAAATGGAGGGATGCATGAATGGAACTGAGGGACAGGAAGATAAAATGATGGAAGGATGAGGGAGGGGAGGATGGAGGGATGAGAGAGGGAATAGATGATTCAGGTCTCTCAACCACACTGAGTGGATATATAATTAGGAGATGTGTCTTCAATCCGCTGATGGTTTTAATCTTGATGTTTATTATTATGATCTGTCCATAAAATCTAAAAAAACAAAAGAAGGTTTCAGCTATGATGACAGCAGGCGAATGGCTTGTTGGCTCCATCCTCTCAGGCACGCGGTCCTGATGGCGGTGGCTGGACTGAAGGATTCTAGCCTCAGCTTGCAACCTCATCAGTTTTGTCCTGCAGGTTGGGATGGATGGCTCTGATGGTCTGCTTAGCTTAACAGACCACACTTTGAAGGGCCAGGAAGTTTTACATCACACTGCTCCCTCACAAAATGTAGGTTTAAAAGTTCCTGAGCAGCTTGAGTAGGAGCTAAAAGTCTCTCAGTGGTCTGTGGAGGTGCAGACGCCATCTGGCCTCCTTCACTGATGTGGTGAGACCAGGACAGATCTTGTGAGATGGTCACTCCCACATTTGAAATGATTTTGTGACAGCTCTGCTAAATGTCAGCGCTGCTTTGTTTTTTAACCTCATTATTGTTCACAATAACTTAAATATCCATCAGTGTCTATGTGTGATGATCAAAAGACCTTAAAATGGATCAATATATGCTCCTAAGAGCAACGCTGTAAAAATTATTTGCTGGTACACCCAAATTAAAACCTTTGGTGCATCACCCAGCACTAGAAGTTAGTCTGGAGCCCTGAGGAAGCAGGAGAGTTCTTCAGAAGCCATTACTGGTGTGTTAACTCTGGTGTTAAAGGTCCCATATTATACACTTTATTCCCAATCTGAGACCATTCATTAATATCTAAATGAAATATTTCCGCCATGGTATGGACAAATCGACCCTCAGTTTGAGTGCAGCGGCTTCTCTTCACCTCCCTCTTTTTAGCAGCTTCAGAAATGTGCCGTTTATGGTGGGCGGAACCCTGGTGGAGCAGCTCAGCTGTTGGCTCCGCCCATCGCATCGCCCGTCATGAGGTGATTGACAGGTTAATATATTTTCAAGCTATCAGACTAATAAGGCCGAAACGATAAAATAACTGCCAGCTCTTACCTCTCCAGCTGTGTCACGGGCAGTTGGTATTGAACCTGGCTTCAGCTTCAAACGGTTGGCGAAGCCTGCTTTCCATGCCCCCATGTTGTGGAAACAGTCCTCTTTGAAATGCTGGCCACAGACATGCAAAACCTTTGGAAGTTTTCCGGGTACATTTCCTCCAAAAATAAAATTAATCCACTCAGTCCTCGTGGGTTCAGTGGATGGAAGTAAAAAAACGTTTTCGTGTTCATTTATGCAGCCACAAACAGAACAGTGCTTCTGTCGCTTAGCCATGTCCGCTAACGAGGGTTGCCGAAGAGGGAAAAACACTGGGCGCTAGGTGATTTTTAGAGGGCGGGCTTTGAGAGCCGGTAGACGGGTCCATCGCTCTGTGGGGAGTGGTTATTGTCCCTTATGACGTCTTAACGTACACGCTTTCAAACAAGCTCATTTCAGCGCTTACTTCCCTAGAGGTGGAGCAGGGGGGAGAGAGAGCGCCTGAAAGAGTTTCACACTTACGGGTCTCCTACACATGCGGGGGGACCAGTATGACTGTTCCAAAACCATTAAAAAGTGAATTTTGCATAATATGGGACCTTTAACACAGACTTCTGGGTGGGGAAGCTGGTAGCTCGTCTCATCTGGGTGTTGCATTACTTAGAGCTGGCAGAAAAGCTTCCATAAAATACAAACACATGAATGGGTAAGATGTGCTGAAGTGGCAGCAGGATGACTGGAATAGTGACATAAACTGGTCTCAGTTCAGACAACAGCTTCTGTTTTCTGTTTACAATGAAAAGAGCAGCAGTCAGATAAACCCAGACGTCCTTTCAGTTACTTAGTCATCCATCCTCGGTTGCTTCTTAGCTCATAAAAGGATGATTGACAGGTCTGTTACCAATACAAACAAATCCCCTTTCAACACACTGAGCAGAAATGCTCTATAAGAGTAAAGAAAAGAGAGTAGACCGGTTCTATTTTTCACTTTATTGTCCTGATGGTCGTGGAGATTTGTGAGGCAGCACAGTTTAAACTGAACATCTTATTTTATTATTGTTTTTCTTCTGTGTGTCCTTTTCAGAGTGTCATCCCTCCTGCCAGCACTGTACTGGACCGTCTGCAGACAACTGCACGTCCTGTCTGTCCCCGTCCAGCTTGTACGAAGGCCGCTGTGTCCCCACCTGCCCGCAAGACTTCTTCAGCCAGGACAACCAATGCCAAGGTGAGACAATGTAGTACTGCACTCCTGCAGACACTGGAGGTGTCATTTCATTCTAACAATGGGCATGAAATCAGAGCTTTGAGGGGTATGGCCTGGACAAATGGTCCATTTCCCCCCTGTCTTTATTATCAAGGTTAGAAGATGCGATAAGCCAAACTTTTAGATGTTCGTCTCCAAATAAGATTTCTTTTTAAATGAAAAGTGTTTCTAGAACGCTTCAATAAACACTCACCACTTTACCAGGTCCACCTGTTCAACTGCTTGTTAGCACAAATAGTGCTTGTTAGTCATGTAGGCTTGGTCATTCTTTACGGTTTCGAGAGATGGTCTAAAAAAGAGGAAATATCCAGAGCAGCAGTTGTCTGAATCAGAAAGTCTGGTTGATGTCAGACGTCAGAGGAGAATGGACAGACTGGTGGGAGATGATAGAAAGGCAACAGGAAGTCCAATCAGCACTGGTTCCTACCAAGATCTGTAGAACAGCATCTCTGAACACACAACACGTCCAACCTGGAACCAGATGGTCTACAGCAGCAGAAGACACACCGGGTGCCTCCTGTCAGCTAAGAACAGGAAACTGAGGCTACAATTCACACACACTCACCAACACTGGACAATAGAAGATGGAGAAACGTTGCTGGTCTGATGAGTCTCCATTTCAGCTCCACATTCAGATGCTAGACTCAGAATCTGCTGGAAACATCATGAAAACATGGATCCATCCTGCCTTGTATCAATGCTTCAGGCTGCTGCTGGTGTAATGGTGGGGGGAGATTTTCTTGGTCCACTTTGGGCCCCTTAGTACCAACGTGGCCTGGTTTAACCAGCACAGCCTACCTGAGTATTGTTGCTGACCATGTCCATCCCTTTATGACCACAGTGGAGCATCTTCTGATGCTACTTCCAGCAGGATAATGCACCATGTCACAAAGCTCAGATCATCTCCACCTGCTTTCTAGAACATGACGATGAGTTCACTGGACTCCAACGGCCTCCACAGCCACCAGATCTCAGTCCAGTAGAGCAGCTTTGGGATGTGGTGGAACGGGAGATTCTCATCATGGATGCAGCCGACAAACCTGCAGCAACTGTGTGAAGCATCATGGTCACATCAGAAACCCGTAGAATGAAACTAACTCATCTTAGTACATTAGCGTGTTAACACCTGACAAGAGCTTATGGTTGCTGTTCTGCCTACCTGCTTCCCCTGTTTGATCCACCTCTTTAATGAAAATCCATTTGCTCTAATCTGTCATACATTACCTCACCGTGGTTTACCGTCTTGGACTTCATTTGAGGTGAGATAACGTCTCTCTGTCTCTGTCTCCCATTTACCTGCTTCGTCTTTGGCTCCTTTAAAGCAGGCACATTTTGTTGTTTATCTTTAGGAAAATAAAATCCTGCTATAAACCAAAGCCAATGTCGTTGTTTTAACTCCCAACGTGGGTGGAGTAATTGAAATGGCAGATGAGGACAGACAGAAGAAGAATAGGCTCAGATTTCATTTCCTCCCGGGACACTGAAATAAATGGGCCATGTTTGCTCGTTGGCCTTGTCTCCTTCATTGTTAATTAGCTCATTAGAAGAGATCCTGATGAGAGTGAACTTTTACTCCAGAGTTATGGCACTATGAGGCCAGTAAGACGCGGTGTGTTGTTTAGGTCATATTAAATTAACCAGCTTAAACAGCAACGACTCAAATGACTGCGTAGCATAAAAAGGGTGGCTGGTAATGACAAAGCTGCAGTGTTACCATCAACCCTGCAGCGCCGCTGAGCTTTTAGCCACTTTTACAGCATCAACTCAACTCCAACAAGCATCTGTTTCTAAAGAGCTTGAACAGCTCTGCACAGTCTCAGTCTGGCTGGTGTTGGAAGGAAGCTGCTGGAGGAACCAGTGCTGCTGATACCTATGTTTATTCCATCTTATAAAGCTGCAGCCTGAGGCTGGAAAACGATTTCAGGTTTATAACAGCAGGGTTTCATGTGCTGTATGTAACCGCATGTGTCTTTTACTTCCAGCATGCCATCCATCCTGCCAGACGTGCTCTGGTCCCTCCCAGGCCGACTGCACCTCCTGCAGCCCGTTGGCCTTCCTGCAGAATGGCTACTGCAGGACGAGCTGCCAAGACGGGCTTTTCCTCAACTCTGCCTCTGGAGAGTGTCTCAGTAAGTCAGACTGGGTAAATAATCGGGGTGTAAAACATAAGTTTGATTACGATACGAAATAATACTGACTGGTGGATAATTTGATGCTGTAAGGATTGATATGCTGATTTATCCAGACAAACTTTAAATGAAGGATAAAAAGCCTCCTGATGGAGAATGAATAGTGGAAATTTGGACATTTGAAGCAGCTGGTATTACAACCTTCTGCTCTTTGCAAAGCTGTACTTACAGCCCTGCATGCATTTATAAAACATGTTATTCCTCTTCATTTACTCACTGAACTTAGTTTGAACCTGTTTCTGTTGCATCTAATGGCGCCAAGTTCTAGCGAAATACGATGTTTCAGATTCTTTATTTAGACCAAATAATTATAAATAAAAAAATTATTTAATTTAATTTAATTTATGTATAAATATATATAAAGTTATATACATTTAGTAAACTTAAATAAAATTAATGTTAAATTAAATTAAGCTTATAAATAGTGAAATAAAAAATTTAATTTTTTAAATCCAACCTTTTTTGTTACTTCTGCTTATGAAGCCTCCCACCTCTGCACCCGCATTATTTAGCCTCAGCAGGTTAAATGTGTTGCATATAATACAAGACAAAACGCAAACAAGCCAAGCTTGGAGGACGTGTAGACGTAGTTCCGTTGTTTACCTCAACCCTCCTGGAAAATTAAATGAGATGTACCTGTCCAACCAATCCAGTTTTATTTGTGGAGCGCTTTAAAAATAGCCCTGTCGACCAAAGTAAAGCTGAAAACTCATCATAACACATAATAAAAACATCACAACATTAGGAGGTAAGGTTCTCAGTCCGAGTTTAAATGCTAAATAATGTGTTTTAATAGAAGACTTAAAAACAGGACGTGGATCGGTCCATGCAACGGTAGATCATTCCACAGTTTGGGGTGTGACTGAGAACACACGGTTCCCTCTGAGCTTCCGCCTGGTCTTAGGGACGGGAGGGGCGTATGGCTGGAGCAGACGGGACAGAAACTGAGGGGCGTGGCCATGAAGACGTTTAAAAAGAAACGGGATTTTAAAATGAATCCTACAACCGTCGTCTGACTGCAGCATGAAGTGCATTACAATAGTCCAAGCGAGTTGTGATGAAAGCATGGATTAAAATCTCAGTGATGCAAAGAAATGAGCCAATTGTTTGTGTTAATCTGCGCATCAGACTTGAGATTTCTGTCTGGTCTTACACCGAGGCTTGTAGCTGCAGGCAGTAAACACCTAGATCAACATCAACCTGTGGGGTCTGCAGGCGGTGCGATAGCAGAGAGGGTAAACAGAATCTGAGGGGAAGACAGACACATCGACTTTTAATTACTACTGCTGATGAAACGCACTGGAGCTGTGAAACCAAGATCAAATTCAGCCCACATGCACTTATGTGCACAGACACACTGCAGGCTTGCACACTGCAAGCAGATTAGTTAAACACACACACACACACACACAACTTGATCTCAAATGAGTAAAGCTCAGCCAAACTAGTTAAATAAAAGATGCCTTGTGGCACTTCTGGGCCATAGAAATACTGGGGTCATCATTTCTGCATGGCCAGAACACACATACACACACATACACACACATACAGTATATATGTGCAAACACAAAACAGTCCCTGAGCTTTAATTCTGCTCCTCACACACATCCTGTATGCATCTTGTGTTTTTTATCTGCGCATTTTTGTCTGTCTCACACTTTATTTATCATGCATTCACACATCTTCACACACAGCCTCGGATTACCTTCAACCAGCAGCGCTGTCACTGTTGCATAACCTCTTAAGGCGAAGAGGAGTTTGCTCTGAATCATGACTTCATATGAAAGCATCCATCAGAAGCAGATGTCTCTCTATTGGCTGTCTCCTCATATTTTCCTGCTGTCCATCATTCCCACAATATTCCTCCCTGCTGCCTGCTGTGGAAGTCTCTCTTCCAGTGCTGTTTGACAGCGTCAGCACTCTGTCACATACTTGTTTTTGCTAAGTTTCACAGGCAGTTATGAATCTTTTTTATTTTTCAAATGTTTCCAGAAACCAGCAGGCCATGTCCGCCACAAGACACAAAAGTAATTAATACATCCAAAAGATGTCACATTCATCAATGGGGCAGATCTTTTTCAGAGTATCGCACCTTTTAATGGAAACGTTTCCATAAATACCAGTTAGTTGCTGCAGCTCATCCTATTTTTTTTGTAAGAATTCCATATCAGTGACGACTCTGAATCAACCAGGCTGCTAAAATTAGGGAATGATGACGTAACATATCTGAAAAAATCAGATGTAATTGGACCCTGTAGAGGCCAAATAACAGGATTTTATAGCTCACTACTTGGTAAATGTGGCCTTTTGGGGGATTTTTTATATTTAAAGTCTTGTCAAAATCTTTAAACCACTAAATATCGTTCTTTAATACCACCCACCTGATTGACCAGACTCAATCACAGCTGTATTTATAGAATTTTTTGTGTTAGTTGAGCCAAAGCTGCGCATGCATGGACATCCAATCCATCTACATTACAAAGTCCATGTTGTTCCCCTGCTCTTTATTTTCTTTGAGATTGTTGTGTGAATGATGCAGCTTGTGTCCTGCTGCAGAACTGAGCTGAAAACTGTGGACTGCATCTGACCAAATTACTGACGCCGACATTTCCGGCTCCATCTGTTTTACATATTTCTGACTGATATATGCAGGCGTTCTCTAAGCAAAGTAAGACAAATTTGAGCTCAGTAATTCCAGGGTGGCACTGTGATAGGATGCCACCTGTGCAACAAGTCGTGAAATTTCCTCACTCCTAAATATTCCACAGTCAGCTGTCAGTGGTATGGTAACAAGGTGGAAGCGATTGGGAACGACAGCTACTCAGCCACGAAGTGTTAGGCCCCATAAAATGACTGAGCAGGGTCGGCGGAGGCTGAGGCTCATAGTGCAGAAAGGTCAGCAGCTTGCTGCAGAATCAGTAGCTACAGACCTCCAAACTTAAGATTTAGGTCAAACTAAAGATGTAAAAAAATAAACCACATCTTTACACTAGTTTTGCTTTTTACTTTGATCTGATTTTACACCAGAACCGTGTTTGAGTTTCAAACAACAAGCTGACTTGCTGCCTCCTCCATCCTTCTTCCTCTGAAGTCATTCGTTCTTAAGTAAACATGCAGAGACAAAGAAAGGTCTCCTCCCTGTAAAGTCCAAATAAAACTGTTTCTGCAACAATTTCTCTGAGAGCTCGCAGGAATTCATCAAGTGTGTTAATAGTGCTGTTGCCATAATTTAAGGCATGAAGCTTGAAATAGACCTGTTCACTGGAAACAGGAATTACCATAGAAACATGTTGATAGACCAACACTTACATAAAAAACCCCGGATCAGTTGTTTTTTCTCCTTTCTGTGCAGGCTACAGAGCTGTGGCTGTCACTAAAAGCTTTTTACCCGCTCAGAAACATCAACAGAATTAAAAGTTTAGTCTCCCAGTAAGACCAGTAGAAACTCCTCCATGCATCCATCTCCAGTAGCCTGGAAAACTGTACCGGTCTTTAACGGGACTTCCTAAAAATAGAATTATACATCTGCAGCTCATCCAGATGCTGCTGCTGGAGTTTTAGCCAGGACTAAAAGATCTGAACACATCACACCAGTTACAAAATCTCTATACTGGTTTCCAGTCAGTCACGGAACAGATTTTAATCCCTTCTGATTGTTTACATCCCAGAACGGTTCGGACCCAGAATCCACCTGATATGTTCAGAGAATATAAACCAGCAGAGCTCTTAGATCCAGAGACTCTGGTCAACTTGTCCAGACCAGAGTCCAGACGAGGGTTCAGACCAGAGTCCAGACGAAGGTCCAGACCAGAGTTCAGACTAAACATGGAGAAGCAGCATTTAGCTGTTATGCTGCAAGTGGAACAAACTGCCAGTGGAGATTAAACTTTCAGCAAACGTAGACATTTTTAAATCCATGAAATTTGAACGCTAACTTTTTAACTTATCTTGCTTTTAATCATTTTAATGTAATTTATGATTTTATTGTGATTTTTGCTATTTGTTGCTGCCTTTTACTACTTCTGAATGTTTTCTTTGACGCTGTGACGCTTTTAATGTTTCATGTAAAGCACCTGCATCCTGGTCCAGACATCTGCTGCTCGCTGGATATTTTCTCTTCTTCAGACCATCTCTGGAAACCATAGAGATGGTTGTGGGTGAAAATCCCAGTAAACACTCAGAGCAACAACCATGCCACGTTCAAAGTCACTTAAACCCTCCTTCTTCCTCATTCTGATGCTCAGTTTGAACTTCACTAAGTCATCTTCATCATGTCTACATGACTACATGCTGCCATGTGATTGGCTGGTTGGATATTTGTGTCAATGTTCATGTGGACCTGATAAAGTGGCTGCTGTGTTTGTATGATTGATGCTGTGACATTAGGCAGAAAGTGAGACAGAACAAAGGCAAAGTTGTTATGGTTTGGTCGTCCATGTCTTTCTTTAGGCATCAAAACTCACAGCTTAGCATCTTCAGTAGTTAACATGGTAACTGATCCGGCTCTCGTGCCCTGCAGACATTTCCTGCTTCAAACTGCTAAAAATAGCTGTTGTAGGGGTGGAAGAAAAATACAGAATTAATTGACTTGCTTTAAGCGAAGATAGTTGCTGCTTCATCTGCAAAAGGATCTCATTTATAATTACCACTTCAGTTTTCCAAGTGAACGAGCAGATCGCTAATTAAAGCTAAAGCCTCTGTGCTGCTCTAATCAGAAGCTTCAGCCTGCATTTTAACACGCTCTGGACTTGATCAGCTTTACTTTTTATTTCTGTTTGTCAGGTTAAACTGTGCGTTTACATAACATAGATCAGCTAACAGCTAATAATGGACAGCTGAATCCAGCAAGAAGCCGAACTTTGTGTTAAATCTTTAGACTGTTTTAAGCAACGGTTCTTCGGGCTTTCTGAACGTTACTTTTTTCTCCAGCTCTTTACAACCCAATCCTTGTACCTTTTTAGAGAAATGTTCTTTTTGGAATCATTCATACATAAAAAGCCATCAGATAAGAGCTGTCATTTTGCTTCCATTTCTTTAGTTGCATCTACAGAAAAGACGACGTGGATGAAAAGTGATGCAAAGCTGTGGATCAAGACAAAAACTGGACAAAAGCAGGGCCGGATGAAAATAATGTTATTGGACCACACAGTTTTCTCTATGCAGCGCTCTGCTTCTGTTTATGCCCTTAACTTCTACTAAAAATGATGACCCACTTTTATTTTCTGAACTATCCTTGCACTCAGGTTCCATTATGAGTGAAACTGCTTTGAGAAACAACTTTTATTCCCTTTCAGATTGCATGAAGACACAGGGAGGCAAGCATCTGAAAAACATCAGGCTTGAATTTCTTGAACGAGTCTCATTAACAGTTTCTATTGCAGAAGAAGCAGAAAAAAGGCATTATAGGATAATGTCTCATTTGAATCCAGCCCACAGGATGCCTGTTGTTCATTTATAACGGCAGCATACCTTTTATATGTACTTCAAAAATGGTAACTATGCTATAAAGAGAGACTCCGAGGGGCCAAATCAATACCGTTTTAGTTTTATATTCAGTTTTAGTCCGTGCAGTCAATAATCCCAGATGCCTGAGTTATCTTGTCTCCGGCGTGGAGCCATTTGTTCAGCGATCAGAGCGGGATCGCCTGCTGAGAGCTGGCAAGAGAAATGCTGATATGTGTTTGGTCTTAAAGTGATGTGACGTGAGAAGTGGTTGAGAGATGGCAGCACGAACCTTAGCTCTTTTCTTTTCTCTTTGTACTCTGGAGTTGGAGCTACTTCAGGAGACGGTGATGCACCTGGACAGATGCCATGTTTGGGAGATTTGTGTTGAAGTAAAGAAAAGCTTCTCTAAGGGCAGCAATATTCTCCCAGGCTGAGCTGAAGTCAGCGACTTAGA
Organism: Melanotaenia boesemani; assembly: GCF_017639745.1. Taxonomy (NCBI): domain Eukaryota; kingdom Metazoa; phylum Chordata; class Actinopteri; order Atheriniformes; family Melanotaeniidae; genus Melanotaenia; species Melanotaenia boesemani. The sequence continues at coordinate 3,533,140 of NC_055692.1, forward strand.
AATTTGCAAGCAGGCAAAAACTGTTAGAAGAGATGTCAAAATATTTGTTAAAGTGGTTTAAATGAGCCTGATGGAAACGTCCGCTCTCAGGGCTTTAAAAGAGCTGGTCATGGGGAGTACAGGTTTTTTTGTTTTGTTTTGTTTTTAGCAAAGTTAAGGACATTAGAGAAAGTCAAAATACTTCTAGAGTCATAGTAAAGAGATATTGAGATCATGTGGAGCACAACCAGTTCTTTGCCCCTAAGAACAAATAAAACCATCAAGGTTGCATCATTTGTCAGAGAGGGAGAAGAAAAGCTCAGACATCCTCCCACCAGGAACGGGACAGCTAGCTGTGGTCTGCGACTGGAAGATGCTTTTGGGAATTGATCGGCAGTTCTTTCCACTCGACATTAAATCCACCTTAAGCCAGAAATGCTCCTCTGGTCCCCTTCACTGAAGTCAGTGTACATCATAGAGCTGACAGCACCATGGAGGACTCCAGCTTTGCAGAGCTGCTGGAGCTGCTGACAGGCCAGCTAACAGGCAGCTAACAGGCCAGCTAACAGGCCAGCTAACAGGCAGCTAACAGGCAGCTAACAGGCCAGCTAACAGGCAGCTAACAGGGCAGCTAACAGGCAGCTAACAGGCCAGCTAACAGGCCAGCTAACAGGCAGCTAACAGGCCAGTTAACAGGCAGCTAACAGGCAGCTAACAGGCAGCTAACAGGCCAGCTAACAGGCCAGCTAACAGGCAGCTAACAGGCAGCTAACAGGCCAGCTGACAGGCAACTAACAGGCCAGCTAACAGGCAGCTAACAGGCAGCTAACAGGCCAGCTGACAGGCAGCTAACAAGCCAGCTGACAGGCAGCTAACAGAGCAGGCAGCTAACAGGCCAGCTAACAGGCAGCTAACAGGCCAGCTAACAGGCAGCTAACAGGCAGCTAACAGGCAGCTAACAGCGCTAACGGCTCAGACTGATACGTTCAGGACCACCTGGTTCACGTGTAGCTGAGGAGATTCAGGAGAGGAAAGTCTTCCACTTCAAAGACGCTGGATGGTCAAGAAAAGTGATTCAAGACCTCAGCAAAAACATGAACAGAAATGAAAACATGGCCCTGGCGAGTGCTCGCGGAATCAAAGCTAAAGGAGCTCCAAGATGTCCGCTCTTTCCACGGATAACACTGCAAAATATTTTTCTACACCAATGCTGGCTGGTGCAACGACGTAACAGTGATACAACGGCACTGTTCTCCCCTCCTGGAAACTTTTATTATCAACTGCAAACCATTCTACTCCCCACGTGAGTTTGCCTCCTTCATTCTGGTCGGTGTTTACATCCCGCCGGAGTGCAACGTGCAGGACGCACAGCGCGCACTCGCCGATCAGATACTGGAAGTGGAGCGGACCAACCCGGACTCTTTGGTTATTGTCCTCGGGGACTTCAACAAAGGCAAACTCAGTCAGGAATTGCCTAAATACAAACAGTTTATTAAATGTGCTACCAGGGAGGGGAACATTCTCGATCACTGTTACACTACCGTCAGTAACGCATATCACGCCGTCAGCCGCGCTGCACTGGGACACTCCGACCACAACATGGTCCACCTGATTCCTACAGACAGAAACTAAAACTTTCTAAACCTGTGGTGAGGACATCAAAGAAGTGGTCTAGTGAAGCTGCAGAAGACTTAAAGGCGTGTCTGGACTGCACTGACTGGGATGTCTTCAGGGCTGCTTCCACCAGTCTGGATGAGTACACAGAAGCTGTAACCTCATACATCAGCTTCTGTGAGGACTGCTGTGTACCAACACGCACCTGGGTGACTTATAATAATGACAAGCCCTGGTTCACATCCAGACTGGGACAGTTGAGGTCTGAAAAGGAAAAGGCTTTCAAAAGTGGCAACAGAGCAGAGTACATAGAGGCCAAGTACAGGTTCAGCAGGGCGGTGAGGAATGCTAAACAGCTGTACTCAAAGAAGCTCCAACATCAGTTCTCCTCTAACGACTCTGCTTCTGTCTGGAGGGGGCTCAGGCAGCTCACCAACTACAAGCCAAGAGCTCCCCCCGCTGCTAACGATCGACGTCTTGCCAACAACCTCAACGACTTCTACTGCCGCTTTGAAGACCACCTGGACAGCTCTCACACCTCCCCCCACCACACCTCACACCGGCTCCAGCCTACCAGCCCCTCCCCCACCACCACCACCACAATAGAGACTGTACACCTCTCACCATTACAGTGCCCCCTCCCCACATCCCCCCCACCATCACCTCTCTCTGTCCTTGAAAGAGATGTAAATAGGCTCTTCAAGAGACAGAACCCCCGCAAAGCTGCTGGGCCAGACTCCGTGTCTCCAGCCTGCCTGAAGCACTGTGCAGACCAGCTGTCTCCTCTGTTCACGGACATCTTCAACATCTCACTGGAGACATGCCATGTACCAGCATGTTTCAAGGCATCCACTATCATCCCAGTCCCCAAGAAACCAGGACCCACAGGACTGAATGACTACAGACCCGTCGCCCTGACCTCTGTGGTCATGAAATCCTTTGAGCGCCTGGTTCTGTCCCACCTCAAATCCATCACGGACTCACTCCTGGACCCCCTACAGTTTGCCTACAGAGCCAACAGGTCTGTAGACGATGCTGTAAATCTGGCCACTCACTTCATCCTCCAGCACCTGGACTCTGCAGGATCCTACGTCAGGATCCTGTTTGTGGATTTCAGCTCCGCATTTAACACGATCGTCCCGGCTCATCTGCAGGACAAGCTTTCACAACTCAACGTGCCCAACACCACTTGCAGGTGGATCACAGACTTCCTGTCGGACAGGAAGCAGCGCGTGAGACTGGGAAGCCACACTTCGGACTCCAGGACGATCAGCACCGGCTCCCCACAAGGCTGTGTTCTTTCTCCCCTGCTCTTCTCTCTGTACACGAACAGTTGCACCTCCAGTCACCAGTCTGTCAAGCTCCTGAAGTTTGCAGACGACACCACCCTCATTGGACTCATCTCTGGTGGGGATGAGTCTGCTTATAGATGGGAGATTGACCGTCTGATGGCTTGGTGCAGCGAGAACAGCCTGGAGCTCAATGCTTCCAAAACAGTAGAGATGATTATGGACTTCAGGAAGAGCACAGCCCCCCCCCTCCCCTGTCATCCTGCGTGGCTCCCCAGTGGACACTGTGGAGTCCTTCCGCTTCCTGGGCACCATCATCTCCCAGGACCTCAGATGGGAGCTGAACATCAGCTCCCTCATCAAGAAGGCTCAGCAGAGGATGTACTTCCTGAGGCAGCTGAAGAAGTTCAATCTACCACGGACAATGCTGGTCCACTTCTACACTGCCATCGTGGAGTCCATCCTCACCTCCTCCATCACCGTCTGGTACGCTGCTTCCTCTGCCAAGGACAGGTGCAGACTGCAGCGTATCATACGTTCTGCAGAAAAGGTGATTGGCTGCAGCCTTCCTTCTCTCCCAGAACTCTACTCCTCCAGAACCCTGAGGAGAGCAGGGAGGATAGCAGCTGACCCCTCCCACCCTGGACACCATCTGTTTGATCCTCTCCCCTCTGGCCGGAGGCTGCGGTCTATCAGAACCAGAACCTCCCGCCACAAAAACAGTTTCTTCCCCTCTGCCATCAGGCTTTGGAACTCACCTAAAGACTTACCTGACTGACAACGCATTAACACACTCCCCCTTCATTGGTCACTTCAATTTGTACATTTTTATTTTTATACTACAGACTGCACATTTCATTTAATGTAAATACACTACTTTACTCTTATTTATTTTTATGTACATAATTTTTATTTCCACTCTTATATAGTTTTTCAGTCTTAATGTTATATGTTCAGTTGGCTTGTTCATATCTTTATGGTTCATATTTATCTATTTATATGTAGGCACCGTCAAATCACAACAAATTCCTTGTAATGAAAGTTACTTGGCAATAAATCTGATTCTGATTCTGATTCTGATTCTGAAAATGGAATGTGTCATTTTCCACTTTCTTTCTCTCCTCTTCAACCTGAAGTCTGATTGGCAGCTGCTTTTGAACTGTTTTTTGTTGTGTTTACTCAGAATGGTTTTTAAATATGCAGCCAAAATGCAAATAGCGTGAAACAATAAAGGTCAGCATCCCATCTGTTCGCTTGTGCTGATTAAAGCTCAGATCTCTGCTTCTTCAGACTGGAGACGAAATGTAAACAAGGTTTTTTCCCAAGGGCCTGACTGACTTGTTGGTACAAGCACCTTCCAGCACCGTTTCTTTTAGAACAGAAAATAAGACCCTGAAAGTACAAAGAAAAGCAGTGTATGAGTAGCAACGTCATGAAGCAGGGAGTTAAAGGCGCAAGGTTTTATTTGTATTGGATAGAAATGAACAGGAGGTCAGACATTTTTCCAACATTCATGTTTTCTGGTAGTTTCTGTTGAAGCCCAAACAAAGTCAGAAGAGATGCTTTTATTGTCCCAACACCCCCAGCAGGCATGTCTTTAACGGTTGTCCTCACCTGTCCAAAGCATCTCTCTGCACCTGCAGAGCCCTGATGCTCCGCCTCCTGCTGCTGATGGTTGTCTCTGCACAGACACAACCCAGACGGCGTCTGATAAAACACCTCGCGGGGGTCTTTATCGCCGGGTTCATCTCTGGGTCTGTTTGTAGGTATCATGGTGGATGTGGGGGCAGAAAGAGATAGCGCTTATCTACAGGACGATAAGATCCCACTTTACAAAAAGAAAATACAAAAAACTGAATTGCATTTTTAATATTTGACATTGATCAGCAATTAATTTGGATTAATTAACTCATAAATAACATAAAAAACTTGGGTGTTTTTAGATTAAATGTCTTTATAGTGGCGTTAGGATGAATAATACATGTGTATAATTATTCTGTGCTCATCTTTACTTGATGCTCTCATCTGGAGAGACGGGGGGATTATAAATTAAGATCTTGTGCTACAATTAAAGCATGTTTCTGTCTGTGGGGCGACTGGATTAGATGAAAATATCAAACTGAGTACAAATATCTCACGATTTAAAAGGAATTAAGGACAAACATTTTTTAAATGTTTCGACTCGATGAAGATGAGCGGTGTGTTTTCTGAGGGGTTGGTCATATTGTTCTTTATGTTTGTTGTTTTTTATGTTTGTTTCTGACTGTGTTAAAGTGTTAAATGAAGACGCTGCAGTGATTTGGGGTGTAAAGTTATTGGTTAATTAGAGCAAAAAGTGGTAGGACGTGAAAAGCTTTTGCTTGTTTCTACGTTTTTTTTAACTCTAAAAGTTAAAAAGTAAAGTTAAATAAAATGTTTTTGTTTGTTTTGTTTACTGTTGTATTTGTAGACTATTGTATTTGCAATATTTTAAGCTCTTTTGCTTTTGTTCAAAATAAACTTTTTGGTTAAACATAATTAAATTAAATAATTTACAGTAGACAAAACATCCAAAACTGCATAGACAGACAGTAGGATGCAAATAGAAACAAACAAGGGTTAGGTATATAACCATATGTATTTATTATCCAAGACAAAGAAGAAAAAATAAATAAAAACAGGAAAAAAAGAAGTGTAATAAAAGTTAAATGAATAGCCAGGATAATGATAATAAAATAATCAAACAAAGGTCATTTAAATATTCAAGATGATAGTTGTAAGAGATAATAATAATAATAAGAATTTGTGCAGATGCATGCAGAGGTTGGTTTACGCGATGTCAAAATTATTGTATTACAAAGGTGTCCACCAGGGGGCAGAAGACAGGTTTAAGATCATTTTACCATAAAGTGATGCAATAGTTCTTTATTTATCAAATATGATACATTATGTGTTGATGAATTAACTTCCTTTTTTAAAAAAAAAATTTAATCTATGTGTTTTATGATTAATGTACGCCTTATTTTCTCTGTGCTATCCTGGCAGAGTGCAGCTCCGACTGCCAGCGCTGCACCGCAGACATCCAGACGGGCATCGGCAGCGTTTGTCTGTGGTGTAAAGCTCCGAGGACCTGGCTGCTGGGCGATCACTGTGTCTCTCACTGTCCTCCAGGCCGTTACAGCTGGCATGGAGCCTGCATCAGTAAGGACCCGCCCACCCTTTTACAGTACATTCAGCCCAGATACCCAGAGGTCAGACCATAGCCCAGTTTAATGTTTTATTCATTTGTTAAAGGTCTGTACAATGAAGTTCAGCTGTGACCTGTAGGCATCTGCTTCCCTTTTCTCTACTAACCTGGTAACAACAAGCAAAAAAGTCCCAAAAAAAGAGTCAAAACCAGGACCCTTCCAGCTGTGAGTCAATGACCACTGCACCACCAGCCCCTCATTAGATAGTCTCAATCCAGTCAGTTTGTAATAATAAAAAAAAAATAATAATAATAATGATAATAATAAACTATTATTTTTCCTGTTATGATGCTGATCCACCAACCTAATCATCAAATTTCTTCCCAGCTCACTGTTAGCTTTCTCAAACTCAGGTATAAAATATGTAAAGCTTCAAGAGATCAGAGGATTTGTTAAGTTTGAGGAAGCTGGTCTTCATGTCTGACCAGTTAAATCCACAGCAGAGGCTTGAGAAGGTCTTCCATTTCTTATCTTCTTCATTAGCATCCTCAGCAACACCTTCCGCATCATTAGCACCTCATTCCTCATCCTGCTGATTAGCATAATTATCACCATTCTTGTTATCACTCTCATCTGCATCCCCACAGTCCTCATTTACACCGTCATCATCCTCATTCATCTTATCATTCCTCTAATCATCATCAGAGCCTTCCTCGCTGTTACCGTACTCTTTGTTATAGAAGTAATCAACATTCTGTTCATCATCACATCCTCATGATCATCCTCCTCTAGGTTTAGTTTGAATCATTCATTCCTGTTCTTCTCCTAATCATTTAATTATCCATGTGCTACTCTTCAGATGGCAATCCTTCTTCTTCTTCTTCTTCTTCTTCTTCTTCTTCTTCTTCTTCTTTTCTTCTTCTTCATCTTTTTATTAATATTATTATTATTATTATTATTATTATCATACATCCTCATCCTCTTAACTACTGTGATCATTACCTGGAGTCCTTCTTATCTCATCAACCAGAGTTCTGTCTCTGTATTCTCCCTGTGCTGCTCAGCCTCGGTAGTTATGTCATCTTCCTCCTCTTGGCTTGTTAACATAACCATCCTCATCGTAGTTCAGCAGCATGTTAGTAGCCTACATCAGCGTCCACAGAGAGCTGCTGCAAAGCTGCATGCATACAGAAATCCAGAGTGTGGGGAGGAGGCTCCAGGGTGTAAGAGCAAAAGCTCGGGATGCTCATTTAGTTGAGCCCAAGACACACACACACACACACACACATACACACACACACAATAAAACATGCAAGCGAGAAAGAAATAAAAGCACCGTGATCAACAGCAAACACTTATTTCATCACTGACCTCAACATCAACATCACTGTTGAAGTATTTTTGGTAACTTCTCACTCGTCCTTGTGTTGATGAAGGTCTGACGGTGAATCAGTGTTTTTCTGGTGTTTCTGTCATTTCTGTGCTTGTACTTGTACTCAGAGCAGACTGCTTGTACTCAGAGCAGACTGCTTGTACTCAGAGCAGACTGCTTGTACTCAGAGCAGACTGCTTGTACTCAGAGCAGACTGCTTGTACTCAGAGCAGACTGCTTGTACTCAGAGCAGACTGCTTGTACTCAGAGCAGACTGCTTGTACTCAGAGCAGACTGCTTGTACTCAGAGCAGACTGCTTGTACTCAGAGCAGACTGCAAGCTGTGCATGTGTGCGGGTAGTAGAGAATGTGGCCTCAGAATTTCTTTTTTTTTCCTTGATAAATGCAAGTGAAAACTTAGCATATCTACTCATACACTCTGAATGTGACCTTAAAAGACTTTTTTCCATCAAGGACAAAGTATTTAATCAGTTTTGAGTCCATAGAACTCCTCATAATCCCACTGCTGATAGGTCATAGACAGTAGTATGTGTTGTCTCAAACTTAAGTTTAAGAGCATAGAAGCTATGCTACCATGCTTCAGTACACGTGCAGGGCTTATGCTAACTTGCATGGAAAATGTCTTTATGATGCCCAGAGAACCGTGAAAATTCAAAAGTACTTCACAGTATCTGCAGTTAACATATTTCAAATGTTGGGATTAAAGCTAGTTTGTTTCGCTACAGGCTGCTGCTAACGGGCTGATAATTAGCTTTTTTGCTAGTGCCTTCATAGTTTTAGGCAGTGAATGACTTTACGTCCCAGCTAACAGGTGACAGCTTGATGTGACGATGTTCCAGAGACTTTCCTTCCGACTTCAGAGCTGATTAGTGGGACATGCAGCGGTACACAGCGGTAGACAGCGCTAGCCTTAGTGGCTAGCACCAAATGTGCATCTAGCTCACCAGAAATCAGCTCTTATATCTTCATATAGGGGGGTAGGAAAGTCATGTGACTTCATGGCATTGTTCAAAACTACATTGATTCAAATATATCAAACTCCAAAATGGAGGACAAAGATGATGATCATGGGGTAAACCCGCTTTATTTTTCTTGTTAACTATGTTTTAGTCATTTTTTTTTGGGGAAAATATTGCTCTTTAAGTATTATTTTATGTATTATTTTTTAGAAATAACAATGTAAATTTACACAACATTGCTAAACAGGTATGAATGTCTGTGTCCTGGGAGACTCGTTGTGCAGATAGGGGTGCAAAACAGGGATAATCATTATCCCATATACTTAAGTTTTGAAACCTATACTCTAAATACTCATTACAGTTTTTAAAATTATTTTAAATGTGTATTACTGATTCATTCACCAGTGTATAAATGTTTTTAGGTATTTTTCTTAGTATTTTCTGACAGTAGAAGAAAGAGAGGCAGCATCAGTAGTTTTGTACCTGATGGTTTCTCTGATTCAGATGAAGGAAACTGAGAATAATTGTAGTTTGTAGTAGTGATTGGGGGGTGATTGTAAGTCACCACTTCCCTGTTCTGGCAGAGGAAGGTCGATGCAGGAACTATTAGACTGGACAGCCTGCAGAATCCCACTGGTGTAGCTCCAGAGAGAAGATGTTTGCTTAAAAACAGGAGTAAGATGTTTTATTTATTCAAAACTACATTTGTTTCCAGCGTTCAGTGTGTTTTATTCAGTTTCTTCTCCACTTTTGAGTGCACAACATCAAAGACAGCAGCTAATTAATTAATTGCAGTATGTTTTAAATCTTACACACTAAATATTTGAAAAATTAAAAAATGTTAAATTTATGCCCTAAATGGGCGACGAATCCTGGGACATACAAACTGTGAAAGAAACGCTAAAGAAAAAAAATTAAATTATATTAACTTAAAAACATAGAAAATACCTATTTTTAGATGTGCTTGTCATTTAAGGGCTAAACAAAGTTTCCCGTTAGGGACAATAAAAATGAGGTGAACTGCTGGAAACTTGGACTTTGCTTCATCCTGATGAAATGTCGCCATGTTTTTTTTCCCAGAATGCCATGCATCCTGTGAGACCTGCAGTGGGGCGGGGCCTCTCTCTTGTACGTCTTGCCCAGCCAACAGTGTGCTTTGGCCCTCTGGTTTTTGTGCTCCAAAGTGTCCCCTTGGTTACTATGGCAACAGACATCGGATCTGTCAGGGTAAGTGGGGCACAACCGCTGCATCTCAGTCAGAGAAAAGATTCTTTTTCTTTTAATCTTTCAGGCTTTGATGCATCAAATAGTAAAAATCTTTGCTGTCTTTATAGATGCTATTAAATATTGTACTAAACTCTCAGGCTACACAGCTGACGGGATTAAGTCTGAAGCTCTGCAACGTTCTGCTTTATGCCATACATGTATATGGGGTATCTTAATATTTCTTAGTGGATACCCAGACATTTTGGCCTTTAACCCATCAAATGAATAAATAAGAAACTTGAAGATTAGTTTTTGCAGAAAGTTGCAGAAGCTGCTGTCAAACACCCGGCCAGCTGAAGAAAGTGCTGAAGAATGATGGGTAACTTGCTCTGGAACAGAGTAAATCTGTTTATCTTCCCATTGTGAGAGCAGAACATTTAACAATGCTGAGAGTTCTGCTGTTGATTTAATTTAATTTCACCACAACTTTAAGTGATCTCTCACCGCGTCCCCAAAGATAACGTTCACCACTGTCCTGCCAGGTTTCAATAATGCAGGTCTGAACCCAGTTTTAGTAATTGCAGCATTTTCCTGTTTTATTTATGCTCGGCAATGATTTGAGAGTCCTGTAACAGAGCGAGATCCATGACTACAGGAAACATCATCCAGTGTGGCTGTCTGACCCTTACAGACGCACTATGCAACCTTCTGACCTTAAAACGTTGTGTCCAGGACTCGTTTGATGGCACAGTGACATTTATTGTGCACATTTCTGGAGCTGTCGCTGCCCAGCAGCTTCCCGAGAAACCGAACGATACAACTTTTAATTCCAGGACGCAGCATGATGTCGCAGCAAGTTAGCAAACATATATAAACATAACATAACATAACATAACATAATTTTCAACGCACACCGTGGCTGATTCAGCAAAGACAGAAGTAGTGTGTAGCTCTGTGGGGTAAACTGATGGACTGCTTACCTTTAGGTGATCTATGGAAGTTTTCCAGTTATTTCTATCCCATCCAGGAGGTTTACAATCCAGCCACTAAATGTAGTTTTATTCAGAGACTCTATCTGGTAAATCCACAATGATCCATGATAACAGCATTATTTATCACATTTCATCATAAAAAAATCACCATCACTACTTTGTTGCTAAGAGACCTCTATTTAGACCTGGACATGATGATGAAGCCGCTTCCTGTCAGAATTTCCACCAATCAGAGAGCTTAGATTGACGGTAACGTCCAATCAGGAGCAGCCAAAGATCAACCAGTGAGCAGAAAGTTAAACAAAGTTTTTACCAGGAGCCACGTTCAAATCCCGGCTCCTGAAGCCTTACCCTGCTTTGTTTGCTTGTTGGTTTGTCTGCAGCGTGTGACAGCCAGTGCCTGACATGTGACTCCCCTGGGGTTTGTACATCCTGTCGTGACCCGGCCAAGGTGCTGCTGTTCGGAGAATGTCAGTACGACAGCTGCGCCCATCAGTACTACCTCAACACCACCACCCGCGCCTGCAGAGGTACGTTGCCATCGCTATGAAAACAAGCTGCAGTGCTGCAGGGAGGCAGGCGCACGCACTGGATTAATAATGAGGCTTTATAGAGCACCCTTTATGATATTCATAAATTGCTCTCCATCCATATTGCATGTAGTGTAGAATGCCAGGATGAGTTTATAGGATCCATCAATCAAGTAATAAACTGTGGGACCAGATATGCAAAAGCCACCATTCTGTGTTTTTTAACTCAGCGTTACATCTTCCTCTGCACAGAGACGTTGATGGATGAGCCTCATGAGATGCACACAGTACTTCCGGTCATCCCGTTCATACCGCCAGAAATCTCGGTTTAAATATGTGTGAGGGTCATAAAGTCCAAAGGGATAATATAAAGTCATCTCAGGGCACTTTTCGCCATTTTATTCAGGTGAAGAAAAAACTAGAAGAAAAATGATTAAAATCATGAATTAAAAACTGAAGGTTGAGCTCTCTTTGCTCTGCGACCTGATGTGTTATCATCCTCAGTAAATTACTTCTCATCCAACATATTTATGAGAAATGTGCCCAAAATGACCACCAGTGACTCCCCCAGCCTATTAACCCCATCAGTGATGGTGGAGAAATGCAGCTTTTCTCCAGCATCTTCTTGTCCAGTCATCCACAGCCATGTTTCTATAAACTGGTCTCAAACATAGTTTTTTTCATTTGGTTTTCATTTCTTTTGTTCATCTTCTATTTTTAGATATATTGTTTGGATGTTTTTGTTCTGATTCTTTGCCGTCTTCTCGGTCTACCTGTATGTTTCCCGTCTGTATTGTACTCTCTCCAAACGTTGAACAGCCAACATGTTTTTGCCACACTCAGGCCATGTTTCCTGCCAGAACTCATTAAAATCTGTCATTTACCTGCATTTTAATGCAAATTACATGTTGATTCCTTTTGGTTTATTTACCTTAAAAAAACCTGAGGTCCCCCTTGGAGGATTTTGAAGACGTTGGCTGAACTGTCTGAAGTAAAACACCTCTAAGTTGGTTCTGCTTCACATTATCAGCGCTGACCTTTGCAGAGATAATGTTCACACATCGTTCTATGATCTGATGGAGGTTTTGAGTTGCATCATTTCAAAGCAATATTCATGTTCCTCCTGAAAGTGTCTGTTTTTGTAAGCAAGCCTGAAATTCTTTTCAGTTATGCTATGTGCCATCTTCATTCAATCTTCACCAGTAGCACATGATGATATTTATTTCAACAAATCTTACAAATGTTCCTTTTGTTATGATGTAAAAGTGTTAGAAAGACCTCGTGGTTGCAGAGTTGTGTTCATTTTATTATGGATGCGCAATTTTCCTGCAGAGACCTAGAAAAATGGCACAGGGCTCAAAAATGACCAAAACATTTATGTCAAATCTGTGGATTTATTTACTAAATAGAAGTGATGGATGGACATCCTTCCAGTCTGTCGTTGTTGTTGTTGTGGTTCAACAGACATCTGGCAGCATCTTTAGTTTAGAGCTAAATTTGTTGAAACCAGTGATGGAAACTTTTTTATGAACTTTTATTACACATAGACATGCAACACTTTTCTGATGTAGTTTTATTAAGATGAGCAAAAACAAAAAAGAAGCTTAAGACCTATAATCTGATGCATAGAGGAGGATCTACTGGATTTACATTATTATTATTTATTTTTTCATTCCTTTTCTTATTATTCATATTCATTCTTTCTTTTTTCGTAATATTATTTTGTTAGAAATAAATAGACAAATCATACATATAATAGTTTTTTTTTCTCTTAATTTAATCATATTTGCATAAATTTTGTTTTTATGTGTGACAGGAGTGTCAGTGTTCACATAATAATGCTTCATTATGACATAATGACAATATCTAGCATCAACTCATTCAAACTGCATCCTCCATTGATCAGTTTGCAGGATGGAGCCTCGTCGTGGACCATTTGCTCCATAAATCTGATTTCAGATTCAGATCTGGACCGTTCTACGCTCATGACGTTGAGTTGATACGTCTTTCTTTAAAAAAGAAACTTTGAACACACTTTGTCCTCTGGCCAGTTCAGATGTGCTTTTACAACAATGACTGCCACCTTTTCATTTTTCCAGAAAGAAATCTGACGTTTCTTAGCTAATTTCTTGCAGCTTGTTTCTGTCCGTCTGTTTTAAGCCTTGCAACTCGGCTGGCAGCAGCAGGTTTTGTCTGTTTGCAGACTCAGGCTTGGTTTTGTTATTGAGCTGAGCAGAATCAAACTCTGTTCACTAGCAGATTCACTACGATGTGTTAGAATAAGTTTTATCAGTTCAATCTAGCTTTGTTTTCTGAACAAAGTCAGCTTAAAGCATTTTTAAAGATAATGTTCAGTCCCAATTTATTGTAGTCCAGTTAAAACAAATCCATGATATGATCCACATCAGTCCAGTTTACTGTGTTCATATAAACCAGTTAATAAAAACAATGACCTCGCTAAAAAAAAACAACAGATTGCATCAAATTTTTCTTTAATTCAGTCCTCCATCCTGAACTGCACCAGGAGACAGTGGACCAGAACCAGGAAGGAAAACCTCCATCTTCCTGGACCGGTTGGGTGGAGAGGACGGAGTAAAGGGGTGAACCAGCAGCAGAACTCTAATTCAGGGATTCCTGTTGAGAAAGTAGAAGAGAAACACAAATGAATGAACAACAACGTCAGATGTTTCTACATGGAGAGTAAAGAGAGCAGAGAGGAGCCCGGTGCATCATGGGACGTCCCCCAGCAGCCTCGGCCTATAGCAGCAGGACTCAAGGATGGATCAGGGTCACCAAGCCAGACCTGCTATAAGATGAACTATAAGACTGAAGATGATCTGAAGGTAGAGAGGGGGTCTGATACCTGAAGTTAAACTGGGAGCTGGTTCCACGGAGAACTGGAGGTTCCATCAGTCATGACTATAAGACATGTCGGATTCCAGTGTGTGAAATCCCGTCATGCTGGTTTTATATTTTAATTCTCCTAAAGCTATTTTGATTCGCCACTCAGGCATCCTTTTATCACTGATTTGGTTCAATCTAATAAGATTTTTCCTGGTGTCAAGAACCCACAGGAACTGGTCCCTGAGGGGCCAACACCACTTCTCAGACCTGTTTCCGGATAAGCCCTCCTCTGAGGCAGCCAGCAGGGCCTCCCACAGAGGCAGGTGGTTTCAGCCATCCACCCCATGACGCTGTGTTTATCCCCCGAGCAAACTGCAGCCGCTACTTGAACCTTGGTTGAACCCAGTGAGGAAAAAAGCAGCATCACTGCCGCCTGCTCTCTGAAAGGCTGGAAGGGCTTTAAGGAAACTAGGAGGGCTTTGCTGAGCTGAAACTGGAGTCACAGGGGAACATTTGAACCTCTGTGAGAAAATCTGGACTTCTTAAACTAACCTACATTGGTTTTGGCTGCTCTGTCATCAGTTTGTAGCTCAATATACAAATTTATTATCTTAATTTATTTATCTTGTTGGCTTTGGGTGATGAAATTCAACTGTAAAACACCAGTGGTTGGAATGGATTTAACCATTAATAAACCAGTAATCAATTATTAAAATTGCCAAAGAAAAATTGTGCTGATTGTTAGTAACTACGTGGAAATAATTTAATGGTTTAACATGAAAAAGCCTCTTCTTATTGTTTAAAATGGCCTGCAAAGCAGAATCTGAGCCTGCACGTCATGGCTTTTTTTAATCAGTGTGTCGCTGCTGCTGGAATCTCAGGCAAAACCAGAGATCTTCATTTGTCCTAAGTGTGTTTGATTTCTGTGCCAGTATTAATGCAACACACCAGATATGCAGGTGAGAAACACCAGTGGGTTTACTTCAGTCCCGTGCTGAATAAAGAGATGCATTTTCTTTTTCCTCTCCTCCATTCTGCTCTCATTTTTAAATTCCCTTCACTTCCAACCCCGATGTCCCAACACTCCTCCTTTTTTTGCCCTAATTTTTCTGTTTTTTCTCTTCCTTTTTGCCAGAGTGTGACTGGAGCTGCAACGCCTGTCGAGGCCCTCAGCGAACGGACTGCCTGCAGTGCATGGAGGGATACGTGCTGCAGGACGGCGTGTGCAGGCAGGGGTGCTCCCTCGGCTCTTACCTGGATGGAGACAGATGCCTCGGTCAGTGCAACACAAAGCTGATAAGCAGATCAATGCAAAGCTGCTCATATTCATGCTTCTTTGTCCACTTGAAGCCGATTTTACAGAAATGTTTTTATAACCTAACCCTGATTGAAGCAGTTAATGAAGAGCAGGGAGGTTTGGTTAGCATCCGGTTTCATTGGGTAAAACATCAGGATTGTCCACCCTCTGGCATGCGCACAGACATCTCACAGATCCCAAAATATGTAAGTTTCATCAGGCTCTGAACAAGATTTACAAAACCAGAAGCAAACGAAGCCAAAGTTCTGCTGCACATTTGAAAAACATAAATTCTGTATTAACTTTGCTGTCTGGCCTCCAAAACTTCTGTTTACTGGAATAAAACCACATTTACTAAAAAAAATAACAACTTCTTTTCCCAGAGTCCTTTGAAAGCAGTTTCCCATCTAAAATAATTAGTTTCTGCCTGGTTACATGGATTTGATTGGACGAAGACAGGTGTCAGTCACAGAAATCTCCTTCCTGTGAGATGGATGTAAACATGGTGACCTCAATATAAATCTATTGAATTTCATTATTAAATAGATGATAAAATCATGCAAATCAGCCGATTGAACCAGAGTAACGATTCTGGTGAAGAGAAAATCCCTCATGGTTTCCTATATTCCATCCTGAATTACTTCAACACAGCAGCATCTTGGTGACGCTTCCACCTCCGATGAAATCTCACAGATATTACCGTAATTTTCCTCCTAAGATGCTTTACACACAGTTGGCAATTATAGAGACATAATCAATAGTTTTTGCATAATGTTATTTTAGAGCAGAAACCCCCACAGAAAGGGTCAGAGAGCCCTTCACAGCTGTGAGTTCTGATTATCTTTCTATAAGCAATAACGTCTTCTGAGGAACTTAGAGGCTCATAATAAACCCTAAATGTCTCCCAAACTTTGTCATAACATTCAAACATAATCAGGTTTCAGTAGATGTTGTGCTAGTTTGTTTCGGTGTAACTTCTGTGTTTAATCCAGTCATTGGGCTTGTGTGTGTTGGTGGGATTCAGGCTGCGACGATCACTGCTCGGAGTGTCGGGGTCCTGGACTGTGCCTGGAGTGCCAGCCTCCTTACGCCACTCTGCAGGGACAGTGCATGCTCGAATGTGGCAGAAACTTTTACCTGGATGCTTCTTCAAGAATCTGCACGTGTAAGAAGTCGATGAGAGTTGGTTTGTTTAATAAAACTGAAAACGAGACAGAATAAATGAGAAACCTTCCCTCTGGTCTTCATCCTCAGCGTGCTCATCCGACTGTGTGCTGTGTGAGGGGGTGGGGCTCTGCAAAGCCTGTCGGGATCAAACCTACCTCATGGAAGGCTACTGCACGCCCGACTGTGGACACGGATATTATGCAGATCAGAAGACCAGAACCTGCCATGGTAATAATAACATTTAAGCAACTTAAGCTTTCCTACCTGCTGGAGTCTCAGGCTGAACGGCTCCAACCGACGTCCCTCCAGGACAGATAATTATATGCACTTTAACTTTCCTCATTAGCAGAGTCTCCTTTTGACTCCTGTACCAACTAGTTAGCTTGTTAGTGTTTATTTTTAAGATATGAAATATTCATAAAATCTGGGAAAAAATGTTCTGCATTTTTTTAAAACTTATTAAAACTTGATACCAAATAAATGTTCACATACACAGGGCTCTGTGTATTACATAACACCAACATTACTGTAAAACGGTCTAATTAAGATGTGTGCATGAATAATGCAGATGACCAGAAGATGTCCCATAACATCCACATGGCTTGTTGCTAAGCAACAGGGTAGTTAACCAAAGCTTGCAGCACATACGCTAACGGTGAAATCCCACAGCCGCGTCCAGCATGACTGAGTTTGAGAGGTTGTTAAATGTTAACGTCCACTCAGAATTCATCCCGCCGACAGTGTGACCGGCTGAAGGAGCTTCTGTGGAGGCTTCCGGCCGAAGTCTGTCAGGAACAGTGAAACAGTACTTCCTGTTCGGGAAGTACGTTTAAGTTCTGGTTCATGGTTGGTAAATGTATGAGAAATTCTGAAAGAAGGCTGTCCGTCTACGTGCAGGCAGAAAAGCTTTAGAACAAGCTGAAACACACACACACACAGGCCTGTTGTAGAAAATGCTCAGAAGACACAGAAGTACATTCACATTCAGGTAGTAACAGCAGGTTGTTGCATGTGTGTTGTGGGACGGCTGTAGCTCAGGAGGGTCTGAAGGTCGGTGGCTCCCCAGCTGCCTCGGTCCCGGTTCCAGGACACAGCAACAGGCCGTTGATCGGTGAAGGTGGGCTCCATTTACTTAATGACATTTAAATTTTAGATTAGGAATTCAATATTTGGCCCATTTTGAGTCAGACTGGGGACTGAATACCATTAAAAAGAAGTATTTTCTACTTGAATAGAAAAAGAAAAAATGAAAAACTTTGCTGACACCTAAATTGGATCCGGCTGAAATCAGCTGTGCCAGATACAAGAGAAAATAGAAGATTTAATCCAGACAAAGCAAAGTCAGTTTAGTAAATTTGGTGAACGGACCACCGGGACCCGCCGGGTCTGCCACATGTCAGCGTGTCCTTGGGCAAAACACTGAGCCCCACATTGCCTCTGAAGCATCCGTCAGCAGTGTCAATGTGTGTGTGATACACAAAGTTCAGTTCAATTCAGCTTCATTTGTACAGTAGAAGTATTTCTTTATTGCAGACTTGTGGTCCATAGTAAAAAGAAACAACAAACAGACAAATAACATGCACAACATGGACATAAAAATACAATAAAAGGGTCCTCAATCTTTTAAAAGGCAATTATACCAGTGTCTCCACAGATCAGAGAAATAGCGGATGGCACTGTGTTTAATATTTGTTAACAATAGAATCATCATATTTTCTGATGCATTCAAACGACACATAAATTTAAACATTAGATGCCTTAGAAGAGCTTGTAGTGTGTTCACTCTGAGTCATGAACAGTTCGCTAGCACCAGTCCATCTGTGCTTTTTTAACAGAAGCCTCAGAGCATCATTATAGGCAACTTTCAGTCTTTGTAGGCTAGAGTTTTTAAAGTTCACCCACAGATGAGCTGTGTATAGTGGGGTACAGTAAGCTCCAAACAAAGTTACTTTCACTCCAACAGAACAAGAGCCAAACCTACGAGACAAAACATCGGCCTGTGCATACGACATTCTGCACTGCCCATACATGTCCTCATCGTCTGATAGAGAATCAGTCAGAATATGTCCAATATGTACAGCACAGATTCACAACAAAGTCATCTCAAAACATTTTTACAGATAGAATCCGGTTTTATCCAGTTCGTAGTCCAGCTAGATGATCCACATTAGTCCAGTTTATAACAAACCAAGCATGACCCCACCAAGGAAGCCTACAGGTTGCATAAAATCTTCTCTTTAGTTCAGTCCTCCATCCTGAGCTGCACCGGAGGTCAAATTTAAGCTGGTGGCCATTAATCTGTAGAGGAGAGTAGTGCGTGATAAGCTGCATTCAGATCAAGCAGGAGGAGAGTAGGAATCAGCTGCCAGGTCCATCGGATCATAAGATTTAAAGAAAATATTGAGATTTTTTTCCGTTTTATCTTATTATTGAAGTTTATTTCATTTATTGCAAATGTTCCCAGTTTTCCACTTTTTCTTTTAAGTTAAAACATAAACTGAATGAACTAAACTCATTTTTAAACATGTGCGATGGTTAAATGGCTATGACAGTGAATTTAGAGGGACAGAAGTCTGCCATTAAACGTGTAACTAGAATCATTTAGATCAGGGCTCAGTTCGGTCCTACGAGGTAACTGCAGGTTTTCAGTGTAGGGAAACATTAAAAACCTGCAGGACTGCGGCTCTCGTGGGATCGAACTGAGCAGCCCTGGTTGAAACTTTACTAATAAATCTTTATGAAGACAGAAAGGAGCCTTGTCTGCAGAACTGGGCCATTTTTTCCTCTGTCATCTTCATATTGTGGGTGTGAACCTGCAGGCTGCGACGCCGAAGGCAAACTGTATCCACGAGACGATTCATGAAACGTAACCAAGCAAAATTCTAATCAGGAAATATGTGAACATGCACCATTAGAGATAAATGCATCTTTCCTGTGAAATGCTGAACATTTTTAGCCTCCAGGCTTCAACTCTTTTAATTCATTAAATAAAAAAGCAAAGAAATGTTCCTCTTTTATTCTGTTTTTGCACCGACGGAAAATAAGTTGTGAAACTTTAAATTTGTTCTCATTTGTGAGGATGATAACATGGTAACGTTGGAGATTTTAG
Source organism: Melanotaenia boesemani (assembly GCF_017639745.1). NCBI lineage: Eukaryota > Metazoa > Chordata > Actinopteri > Atheriniformes > Melanotaeniidae > Melanotaenia > Melanotaenia boesemani. The sequence goes on from NC_055692.1 coordinate 3,552,686, forward strand.
AGCGCCTGCTGGCATCATTGGAGGAGACCTAATCAGATTAAAGCGTGGCGTCATAAAAGACCTGATGGTTAAAAAGTTCTGTAACTTCCAATTAAAGCAGCTTCTAAAATGCCAAGACGAAGATCTCACAGCAGTTTCTCCCACACATGCAGTAACTATTACTCTTTTACTTTTTTATTTTGCAGCCGCCACTCCAGCCTGATCCAGCTGTAATTTTACTGAAGTCCTCAGGATGTAGTAATTGCAGTAATTAGAGGCTTTTTTTACTCTGTTATGAGAGCTTTTTGTCTTTTTGTAATTTTATTGAGCACAAATTTTAAATGTGAATTTTAAAGTGCACTTTAGGAAACATGTAATGTTTTGCTTTATCGTACCATTAATGAGCATTTCTGCTCCGTTATTTTCTGTCTGGATCAACCGTTGATGCTTTTATCCAGTTTATGCCATCAGTAAAAAAATCTGCATGATTCACTAAAATGCAGCATGTTCTGCAGGTGAAGGTTCATCATCAGTGGAATTGAGGTAATCTGTATTTTTATCTTTAACCGCTCATTCAGTGAACACCCACGCTCCCACGCTCCACGTCAACGGTTCCCTGCTGGTTCCCCTCGGTGGGGTCGCCCCCCTGCAGCCCACCCTGCTGCAGGTGAAGGACCCGGACGGTCCTTCCCAGTGGCCGGTCTTCCAGCTCGTTCATGGGCCGAGTAACGGACAGCTGGTCCTGCTCCCAGAGGAGGGTGGAGAGAACCGGGGAAGACGAGAACTCAGCGATGACGACACCTTCACGTGGGAGGAGCTGAGGCTGGCCCGGGTCCGATTCATACACCAGAGAGATAAAGCCAGGTCAGTGGGCGGTGTTCATAGGAGGTTTTAAGAAAAGTCCAGCAGAAGAGAGCTTATATTGTTTTTTGGCTAAAAGAGATTTAGATTTAAGAAAATCATTAGTTGATTAGTTACTATGGAAACATATTTCTAAACTGTTTTCTGGTAAATGCACAGTGATGATGGTATACTAACACATTAAAGGGGTAGTGCACCCAAAAATGTGATTTTTGAGCTGTAAACAACACAGTATTACTTCATCGTGATGAAAACCAAATATACTGTTGATAAAATTTGTATTTTTTAAATTTATTTTAAAAAAGGGATTTTGTGGATAAAAAAAAATGGCTCATAGCGCCCCCTACAGGGTAAAACCAGGTTATGTTTTTTATGACAGAGGGGTTACTACGTCATGAGAAAATTATAAAAACCCCACAGCCCCTCCCTCCAGATGCAGGTAGGCGGGTCCTCACCTTGCAGGCATAGAAAGCCACGCCCACCAACGCGTATGAAGGGATGTGAACTTATCTGGTGTAGTTCTGTTCATGTTGTGAGCTGAGCTGCTGTCTGTCAATTATTTCTGCCTGTGGATCCTGACCCGCCCACTCTCCGCCCCCTGATCACCCCACACCTCCCACCCCACCCCACACTTCTCCCCGCCCCTGCAGTTTCAGGCAGTTTTCAAATTCGGCAGTGGGTGGAGTTACGCAGAAAGTTGGGAAGAAGTTAAGTATTAAAAAAATAATAATAATAAAAAATCATGAATAATTTTTAAATGATAATTTCTTGCTGTAAACAACTCCAGGTAAACGTTTCTTAAACATATGGACAAATAAAACCAGACTGGTGTGAATAATGAAGCAGTGAAATGTGTTGTGTGTGTACATCTGGTGTGTACATGTTGTAATACTATGAGTTAAACTCTAAACTCTGAGAATATAAAAGTATAAATAAAGATATAAGAAAACAAACAATAATAAACAACCATGGTGATAAACTTGTATTTGCAATAACATTAATAAAACTTGTATTGATAGCTAGAATAATTAGAAAAATAGCACCACTACTATTACTATTACTACTACTACTACTACTGTTACTAAAATACCAATATCGCTATAGTTACCACTGTTACTACTATTACTCTTATTTCTATTACTACTGTTACTGCTACTACTATCACTGTTTCTTTTACTTCTATTACAGCTATTACTGTTGATGACTACTATGACTATTATTACCTCCATTACTCTTATATTACTATTGATATTATTACTATTAACTGTTTGTTGGCTTGTTTACTTACAGTGTGAGCTGTGAGCTGGTTGGTGTGTAAGTGCACCATCGTCACGTCATTTACTGGAAAACTGTTTTAAAACTACATGTTTCTTATGAAGAAAAAGAAAAAGTGGAATTTAAATGAATATTTGAGTTGTGACACTTTGTTTGACCCTCTGAATATTTGCCGTATTTAAACTTGACCTCACTCCTCATCTTCTTCCTCTTCATCCATAAATGTCAACATTCCTCATTTTTTCTGCTCCAGCGTCGACTGATTCATATTCCCTCTTAGCTGTAAAGTCATTTCTATTAACCTACACACGGACTGCAGACACCCGTCCATTAGCTTTTAGTTAATGTGGTCGTATTTGCATATTGTGAATTTTCCTGCTTTTGAGCCCAGTCTGATTATGCAGAGAGCACTTGGTGGCAGGGATCAAAGTGATTGCGTTGGACGGCTTCGTGCAGCCTCCCTAAAGCCTGTTTTGAACAATAAAGCTGCTCTGAGTTTTTCTGCAATCAGTCTGTGACATTTTGTGCTCACGGCCAGCGTCCGATCATCCAATCACAGACCACACGTAACTCAGCTGGTGCGGCTTAAATGGCTGCATGCCAATGAATTAGCTAAATATGATCCATGCCTGGTTTAAGCCATTAGATTAGACTAAGCCTCCAAATGATATTAAATCTGATTATTGTGGCCATATTTTTCTAATTATTTCATGTCGGGTTGCAGATTTGAATGTGTGAATGACATTTTTGAACCTTTAAAGATGTTAAATATGCAAATGTCCTTACTCTGCGTTTATTTAATGCTTCATACTCTTTCACTGATGTTGTTTTCATGAACCACCTTTTGTGCTTTTCACCTCAAACTCAAGTACACAAAGAGTTGTGAGTAAAATGTTGAAAAGAACTAAAACATTGTCGAGTTCAGGTCGTCTTCTTTTTATTTGGCCGTCTAGAGTGAGAAATTCTGACCCGAGGTGACCAAACTTTAGCATACGGCTGTATCTTATCTTTTCTTAACTGAGAAAAGACAAAATATAGACCCATGATAATGTTATTGAAAAAAAGTGAGATTCAAACAGCTTTATTTTTATTTTATTTTTTATTTTTTTTAAAGAAATTTCATGTAAGAAAAATGACACAAATGTTATTAAACATATATTTAAAATCTGAGCAAAGGAACAAATAGAGAGTTTATCAGAAAAAAGTCCCAGAGCTTTGATGTCAGATTTTCTGCTTTGATTCTATCACAAAGTTTCCAGGATCGGATTCACTGCAGATGAAAGGTGATTTTTTTTAATGCAGCCTTGAGACACGAGTGGAAAAGCTTTAGATCTGTGGGCTTGTGTGTGTTTATGAAAGCTGGAAAATAAAATTTATTCTTTGTCTCTTGACCCTGAACATTTATTACTAAAGCAACAAATAAAAATATCTTCCTTTGAAAAATTAAAAGTGTGTGTGTGTGTGTGTGTGTGTGTGTGTGTGTGTGTGTGTGTGTGTGTGTGTGTGTGTGTGTGTGTGTGTGTGTGTGTGTGTGTGTGTTTGGGGGTGTTTGGGGCTCACTACCCTCTGATCTGTCGGGGATGTCTCCCACAGGGAATGGTGGGAGGAATAAATGTGATGTGGGTGTGGGAAAGTGGGTGTTCATGGATACGGCACTGAGGCCGTGAGTGAGGGGTTACAGGATGGATAGATGGGGGTAAGGGTGAGTGGATGGAGGGTAGGGGGAGGAAGGGGTGATTGTGGAGGAAGGGGGGGAGGGTGTAGGAGGATAGGAAAGTGGTCGATGGTTCCTGGGGTGTGGAGCTGGAACACTGGGGTGGGTGTGGAAGAAAACAAACATTCAAAACTCACTGACCAGGTATCCACACAGGCGGTAAGAAAGGGACGGGAACAGGTGGAGAGAACAGAAGAAACCAAATAAAGAGAAACCAGATAGAAAAACCGACACATCACTGTAAGTCTGAGGCAGAACGCATGCAAAGGACAATGAACAAACACGACTTCAGCATCTGATCAAACCCCACACAAAACAACAACTCCTAGTGCACCCCAAAACCAAGATCCACCACGACAATAAATGCAACGTCATTTATGAAATTCGTGCAATAAAACATACGTAGCAGAAACAGGACATTTTAACATACTCAGAAGCGATCAAAGGAAAGAGAAACGGAATAAATACAAACATGATCAGGAAAAGAACGGGAAAACGTGAATCCAGCAATGACCACTGCAAACGGGAAAGTCACAACACGGACTGGGAAAAGGCCAATGTCATCCGCACAGAGCACAATCTACACCAGCGGTGGAGATCAGAAAGCCGACCCACACAGCCATGAACCGGGACGAGAGGTGTCCCACACCTGGAGCAACATCCTCCAGTGGCAAGCTGTCAGCAGGGGGCAGCATTGACCTGTCAACCTGACGACCTGTCAACATGTCGACCTGGCGACCTGTCGACCTGTCGACCTGTCGACCTGTCGACTAGTCAATATGTCGACCTGGCGACCTGTCGACCTGTCAACCTGACGACCTGTCAACATGTCGACCTGGCGACCTGTCGACCTGTCGACCTGTCGACATGTCGACCTGGTGGGTCAGCGCCGCCTCAGTGAACATCAGCTGATGTGTACGTCAGCTTGGGCGGTGTCGGCCTGTCACTCTGATGAGTCGGATTGACAGGCTAACACCTCCTCAGTGAACATCAGCTGATGTGCACACGTCACACACCATCTCTGATGAACACGTCAGGTACGCTGATGATAAAACTGTCTGATAACAGAAGAAATAAATCAGCTAAAGCAATAAACCAAACAAGAACAGCAGGAACTACAGAGGCTTTATTTAGCTGTATGTCAGGCAGACGGTGGAAGGAAATACAATGCTGTGACTTCCTCTTTGAACAGAGACATAAATATCATCTTTAATATTATTAATGACATACTTTAGGAAAATATCATGAAATAATTTCTTTGGAACTATCGCCCACCCCTGTAGAAGACTCTTCTTGGATTGGTTCCAGCTTGTCTTCTTTAAAGGACCAGCAACCATTATGTGCCTGGACTGAACTGGGAAAACAACCCTCCATGTGGAACATCTTCCAAACTGAGCTCATTCCAGGCTTTTTCCTTTTTCCTTACTTTCCAGACAGCGACAATATTTCACCGATGCCTGTGTTTTTAATTGTTGCTCCATCGTAATCTATCAAGTCAGCCATTCCACTTTAACCTGTTAAACTGTCTGAAAATATTAAATGAATGGTTTATTTTTCGTTATAATTCAGATCACCGAGCTAAAGAGAGCCTGATCTCAGTGGGATTTTAATCTGGTTAAATAAAGGTTTGATTATAAAAAGAAAGTAATGACTCACCTGTTTGTTGTAGGTAAAACAACTTCATATGGTTCCACTTGCAGCTGTATTTTCCTTTCAGTCTTTAACTACTTTTCCCGTTGGACTTCATACTCTGCAGGCAGAGCCTCGGTTCCAGCTCCAGGGAATTGTGGGTAATAAGGTTTTGATGATGTTGAGGCAGCGCAGTGACATATTGGTGATAAGTGTGCGAGCAGGTGTGAGTGTTTGTGGGTACGGTCCTCTTTGAGGAGATGAGGTTTATTCTTCAGGCTCTTGTATAAATGATTTGTCTTCAGGTTGTTTTAAACTTTAAATCTGCTTTTTCTTTTTTTCTTTCAGGACCGGTGAATTCACCTTGCGTGCTGCTGACCCACAGCTGTTTTCTCAACCAGCAACAATTCCAGTTCAAGCCGTTTCAATGCAGGTAATCCTTCATGTTATTCACTAGTCCCAGTCCTATTACTATAGCTATTTCTTTCTCTCCCCAAAGCAAACAAAATAATAATGGGAATATTACTTCTACAAAACACTGGAAATGGTTGTTCATAAATCTGTTCTTGCTCCAAGACATCTCTATTAAAGCTGTCTTCAGTGTACAGGGCAGAGAAGAATCGTCGGCCAAAACGTTTGTTTCTACATTTATCTGACTGTGAAGCTTCTGGGTTTGTTCATCGACCTCTGTCCTTGTTGAGATATTTCACCTCAGAGTGAAAATTTTCGTTTTCAGCAATTTTCTACAGATTGTTTGACTTAAATAAAATGCTCTGAAAGTTAAAACAATCTTAAAAATAAAGAAAAAAATCAGGTTTATCCTCCCAGTGCTTCCTTTGTGATTTGGTTTGAATGAAAACAACCAATCAGAGCCAGGAGAGGTCTTTTAATTATGTCTATTGCTGCATACAAAGAGGGGCTTCGGCAGTGGTGCTGAAGCACAGCAGAGAGGGAGGATGAACAGGGGCTGTAAGTTGTGTTTCCACCAACAGGACGGGTTGGCGAGCATTGTTTTGGGTTTCCACAGGCAACAAATGGAAACGGTGGCAGAATACCCGCCCCAAACTGCCCTACTTTGTTGTCTGTTGGGGTCCCAGTCTTACCAATCCTAACCAGAGGCTGGAGCCTGACAGTGCAATCCACTGATTGGTTGAAAAAGAGTCACCACTTCCTGTGTGACTCAGCAATAACAGCTAAGCAGGAACGGCTCCATGTATGATTAAATTTACCCAAATGCCAATCAACAGAGGCTTTGTCCTTATGGAAAAAATAATCAGATTAACCAGAAGCCTAAATTAATCCAGTAAACACAAAATGCATATAGATATTGATTTAAAAAAAAACACTAGATGAAATCAAGAAAAAAAAAGATGTATGAGCTTCAGAATCCTTGTATAATCAAACAAGCAGCACGGAGCCTCAGTTAATCCCTTTATTCTATTTTTTTACAGTGGAGTTGTTCATCATTTCGCTGAAACATCCCAGCTGTTTATTTCCGTACTTTTTTTTAACTCTGCTCCAGTGGAATGATGCCAGTGTTGGCTAGTGTCAGCTTGACAGCCTGCTTTTTACTGGTGTCAAGCTGACCTCTGATTTTGGCACAAACAAATAAAATAATGAGGAACTTGGGATTAAAGCTCTGCCTCTGACATTCAATGATGGGCTGGTGCAACACCCTCATTAGTGTAATATGAGTCTGAGACATAAACAGAAACTAAACAGCCAAAGGAACCAGGTGATGGTTTGTTATAAATACTTTATAATAAATTAAGTAAAAAATCTGGAATTTCACTTTTCTTTCTTTCATGAACGTCAAGTCATGCTTGTCTTCTTCCAAGAAAAATTTCTTTCTTGAAAATAATTACTTTGTTCTAATACAAAATCTAGATTGCAAATCATAAAAGCAAAGTAAAGCAAGGCTGGTTTGTTTATACACCTTCCATGTACAAGACCATTCAAATAGCTTTAAATAAAATATTAAAGCATTGCAGAGATGGTTGTAGAATTAGTTGTTTTAATAAAAGGCAGCAAATAGAAAAGTTTTTAAGCCTGAAAGCCTTAAACCAGTAAACTGCTGAGTCAGCAGACTTGCAGTTTACTGGTAGTGTGTTCAACATGTGAGGAGCATAAAAGCTGAACGCTGCCTCTCCACGTTTAGTTCTGACACTGGGAACAGAAAGTAGACCTGACCCTGATGACCTGAGGGTTCATAACCAACCAGAAGATCCTGAATGTAGTCTGGTCTTAAACCATTCAGGTCTTCGTAAACTAAAAGCAGGAAGTCAGTTCTTTGACAGACAGGAAGCCAGTGTACAGATCTGTGGACTGGAGTTATATGATCTACATTCATGGTCTTAGTGAGGACTCGAGCAGCAGCAGGTGGTTATGTAGATGTGTGTGTGCCATCAGCACAACTGTGGTAACAAATTTAGTTGTTTTTCATAATGTGAGCGAGTGGCAGCATGTAAATGTTGAACAGCAGTGGCCCGAGGACGGAGCCTTGGGGAACCCCACAGGTTATTTTGGTTCATTTAGATTTTTAAATTAGTTTTTCAGCTGGTCTAGTAAGATGTTATGGACAACTGCATCAAATGCAGCACTGAGATCTAGCAGTACCAGGACTGATGTTTCTACTATCTGTGCTCAAGCGGATGTCATTAAAGACCTTAACTAGAGCATCTCACTGCTGTGCTGTGGCCGAAAACCTGGCTGGTAGACATCAAAACAGTTATTTAGTGTCAGGAAGTTGCACAGCTGTTGAAATACAGCATTTTCTAAAATCTTATTAAGAAAGGGGAGGTTTGATATCGGCCTGTAGCTGCTCATGAGTGACGAGTCTAAGTTGTAAATACAGTAAGTGCTGCAGACACAGAAAATTTACAGATAAAGAAAATCAGGGCCTCGTAATACATGTCAAATGTGGCTGAAATAAACCAGATGTTCTCAGGTTGGTAGCATGTGCAATCATGTCTTCTTAAATGTACAAATGAATAGTGAAATGTGCACTAATGATCCTCCTTACCTGATTAAAAGCTGGATGATGCCTCTTCTCTTTAGATCAGAGAATTAGGTGTCCATAATTTCCCACAAGAATTTTAATGTCAACTCATCAGACCATGGGACCTGCTTCAGCCCTTCTTAAATGAGTTTGGGCTCAGAGGAGGAGGTGCCAGCTTTTCAGAATCCTGTTCGTATTTTCAGACTACTTTTAGAAAGGGTTAGGGTTTAAAAAAAAAAAAAAAGGTATTCTAAGAGGGTTTAAACCAGGGTTGAACAAAGTCAGCCCTTGAGGGCTGCTGTCCTGCAGGTTTTGGATGTTTCCTGCTGCAGAACCTGAATCAAATAATGGGTCAGCATGCTTGAGCAAAACCTGATAACAAGTTGTTGATTCAATTTGATCCAGGAGTGTTGGAGCAGGGAAACATCTAAAACCTGAAGGACTGCGGCCCTCGATGACCAGACCTGGACACCCCTGGAACTGTACCGCTGTACTGCTTCTGTACCCTCATATGTGTTTCAGTATGGTTAAAATAATTGCTGCTCCTGTTTCCTGTTTTCCTGGCTATGAAATAAAAAAACGAGGACGGCTGAAGACTTTTGCACAGTGCTGTACATCATGTGGCGGCTGCAACTGTTGATCATCAGATTTCTGAAAACAAACATTAGCTCACTCTGCTATTCTTCAATGTTTGAACTTGTTCCATAAAACACATATGAACCAGTCACAGGCGGAAACAGACGCTCAGTCCTGTGAAATTCCTCCTTTCAGTCTACATCAAACAGCATCACTCACACTGACGTGACTCTCTGTGCTCTTGTTGTTTACACTCCTTTTTTAAAAGAAAAAAATATAAATCTTTGTTTTCCCAAAATGTCTTTCTTTGAAAGAAAATGATTGCATTCTGCACATCAGCAGAATGGATATTTGTTATTGTTCATACTGAGATTAATATAAACTTTGTTTTCCATTATGGAAACATACTTACTGGAGACACAAAGTAGTGTATAAAACTACCTGATAAAAGTAAAAACAGCGTCTTTTATTTCTGGCCTAGAAATAAATGGATACTCACATATCTAGTGGCAGCTCTATAAAAGTGATGTTGCATGTTCTGGGCTTGTACAGCCTGTGTTTTCATTACAGGTGAAATTTTTACCTTTTTCTAATTATTTCTTTAGCTCTAAGCTCTCTGATATCACCCTTTCATTTTTCATACCCCGTAATAAAACATAAAAGAGTGAATTTGAACCCCAGCCCAGAATATCAGCTTTCTCTTTCTTTGGCCACAGCACACAAACAATGAGCAAAGAAGTGGAGATAAACTGTGAGGAACCAAGAGGCTCACAGCCGGACGGATAAAATCCACTCCCACTTCTCATTGTTCCAGTGAAGTCTATCCAGCTTAAACCACAGCAGGAGAAACTAAACAAAAACATTAACAAACAAGAAATAGTGATCGGAAATGGCAACAAAAAGCTGCATGTTGTTGAAGTGCTGCAGAGCCCTCAGGGCCCCATGGATGACAACAGCTCTCTCCCAAAAGTGAACCTCACCTCCCCTTCACAAGATAAAGGCTTAGCCCTCCCACCTGAGTCTGCCGGCGTTTGTTTTCTCTGCCTCAGGAGGAGATTTCAGTGCTTGCCTTTACTGAGCTAGCATGTCTTAGCATGATGTAAAGCCCCTCACACCCACCTTCAGCCACCATCAGCATATAGGAAATCTTTTCCTGGATTGTGTGGATCGGAGTGCAGGTGGAACAGGATCTAGGCTGGCGCCGAGGACTAAGTCATCTGTCTCTGGAAGAAAAGTCATCTGACGCCTCAAAAGAAAACTTGTCAAGTGACTGCAGACAGCATGCTTATTCAGGGTTTTCCAGCTCAGTCGGGAGTCTGAGCCAAAGGTCGCTTTGGTGAGGATGAGTCGTCCTTCTCTTGAGCGCCAGCTTGTTTTATGCATCTTCTTTGACTGAAAACTGGAATTCATCCAGCTGCCCACAAGGACCTGATGACCCCGCATCATGATGAGTGCTGCTTGTTTTTACTCTCACAGGGTGTTGTTCCACAAAGCATTTTCCCCCGAACATTTAATTTAATTTAATTTAATTTAATTTAATTTAATTTAATTTAATTTAATTTAATTTTTTATTTTATTTTATTTTTAACAGCTTAATGCTTTACGCAGCTCTTTAAAAATAATAATATGCTTCAAATAAAATATTTTATTTTAATAAGATTTTAAAAATAACAATATTAAATATTAAAAATGAACAAAAAGAAGCTAAAATCTACATAAGGGAATGAGAAATAAATAAACTTTTGTTTCTTATATGAAAATAATAAAAATAAAGATAAAGTGATGATAAATTATTGTTCAGGTTCTTGGAAAAGGAAAATCTGGAAAAAGAAATGTTAAATCTTATATTAATGTCCTCTTTCTGCCCTCTGATCCTGCGTTCATTGCAAGCCTGAAAGTACAAATGCAAGCGGACAAACTGGCTTCTGGATAAAGTCCCAGCACGAAGCCTCCCGCTCTCTTTGACTTTGTGAACAACACAAATCTTTTTCCAGCTGCAGCAAGACTTCAGGTACTGCTGGATGCAGCTTAATGATGTGCCCTGCTTAACCTCCTGCTTCCCTTCATCTTCATTTCCTTTGGCAGCAGGTTGCCAGAGCGCCATGCTGAGAGAAAATGCAGCATCTGACAGTTTTAGAGTCTCTGGAGGAAAGCTCCCGTCTTCGAGCTGTGATCCCAGCTGGCCCATTTATACTTTAAAAAGTGGTTTCCGTCTCCTTCTTTTTATTACCTTAAAGAACTTAAAGAAGGATCTAAAGTCTTAATTGAATCTGTCTGTGTGGTGCCAGTGAGACTGAAATGATTTAGCCTCTAATCCTGTTTTATAAAATTATTTCCAGCCTCCTAGAGTGGTGACCCTCGCTCCTTTACCCGTGGAGGGCCGTGGCAGCCTGGCAACCATCACCAAGTCCACCCTGAATGTTGATGACCCTGACAACCCAGCCGATGTTCTGGTCATGGTCCTTGAACCACCCCGCCATGGCCGGCTGACCCGTCTCCATGGTGACCGTGCACTGAGCAGATTCAAGCTGGAGGAGCTGTCACGGGAACAGATCCAGTATATGCATGATGGCTCGGAGGAGGTGGAGGACAGAGTGGTGCTGCAGGTTAATGATGGCCACAGCTACCAGAATATCCTGCTGCAAATCCGAATCACCCAGAAGGTAGGAAGGAAAGACGGGAGAGTCTTGCTTTGGGGTAATGTGTAATATTTATGAAGCAACTTCTTGCTTTCCAAATTCCAGGATTAGGAGGTTGACAGGTCTGCTGCTCCCCACTGGTCTGTTATATATAATCTCCATGAGTACAGAAGGAACTTTAATAGTCATTTAAAGATGTACGTACATAAGGGAGACCCAGGTTTGAATCCAGCATAGCTACAATGGGGCACATACGATCTTCCAGCTGGGTCCCCTGAAGACCTTTAACGCCACAAGGCGTGGAAGTAGTTGTCAGTCGTGTTGTAATGTGAGCAGATATTTGATTGTGACTGCCATTAACTGGCTAAAGTTGAGCACACTGTAAAAAGTGATATTACCAACTAGCTTCAAACTTTCATCCGCATCTTTACATTTCTGGCACACACTCCAGTCCTCTACACTCCTTTCCCTGCATCAGCATCAGTATTCATCACCGTACTTCTGCTTGACATGACCTTGACCTTATCCCTGAAAATAGTTTCCTGGGGGCGCGGACTGATCCCTGTCGCGCCACCACCAAAACAGAAAAGAAGCAGGGCCAGGCCTTTCAAATGGCAGCTGCCATCCCTCCTCTGTCATCGCTTCTGGTGAGCGTTTTATCACAAGGACGCACTTATCTTGCAGCGAGAGTCGACTGCTGTGACTGAATCATAGGAAGGAGTGAGGGGATGTTTGGCAGGACCAGTTTCTGTGAGTTTGTTTGTGTGCTGAGTCCTTTTTTGCCCTTTTTTAGCCATAAATTACAGTATAAGAAAACCCTCCATTTTCATTTTTTCCTGGAAAAAACCGTTTCAGTTATATTTTAGAGGGCAGCTCTGTTTGTCTGGCTGTGTGCAGATGGAGAGCTTCAGGCTAAACTCCTCTGCTTCTTCCTTCTCTCCAAATCAATAACACCCCACTTTCTCTCACACACACATAGCAGGATTCATTTTAGTGTGAAATGTTCAGATGCTGCAGCCTGTCGTGCATCAGACAGAACAGACAAGCTGATGGAAAGCTGAAGGAATCTCTGTCCCATTGTCTCTACTCCGTCCTTATTGACTTGTTTGGTTGAGACAAAGGGATTATCATGGCATAGACAAGTAACAAAGTCCAGAATCTCAAGTAAAATCTCTTTAAAACATTTCTATTACCACCAAATACAGTTAAGACAACAATTAGAAGAGCAGGTAAACAAAGTCTGCAAAAATATATGAACACGAATTATGGATCTTCTTGTCCATCCGCATACAAGAATAAATGATACAACTACTAAAAGTACACATCTCACAGATTCCAAAAATCTAAGTTTCATCTCGCTATGACCACAATCCACCAAACCGGAAGTAAAAGAAGGCCAAAATTATGCATCATGGGATAAAACCACATTTAGTAAAAAATCTCCCTTTGAGAGCAGTTTTCCATCCAAAATCACTATTTTCTGCCTAGTTACATGGATTTGATTGGCTGATGACAGATGGCAGTTATAGATCTTTCCCTCTGTATTGTTGATTATTGGTGAGATGGATGTAAACAAGGTGACATCAGTGTAATTTTACTGGGTCACACAATTAAAAGGAGAGATTAATCGAGAAAATTGGCCAGTTGCATCTAGACATATGAACTCTACCAGAGAGAACGTAAATACTGTATTTCCCTGTTTATACAAGTGTAAGTATCATGAATGAGTGCACCTGTTTGTAGTTTTTATGTCCACTTTTTAGCTACTTTTCAATAAAATGGCATTACAAAAGTAAAACTGTACTGCAGACCAAGTTCTGGAGATGATTTTAAAGACTGGGACTGAGTCGTGTGTCCCACGTTCCTCATCGGATGACGAGGACCTCCATCACAGCCAACACCGAACTGAAAAACGTCTCTTTACTAAAACCTCTGTAACATTGCACTACATGTTGATTCGTGCTTCTCTGGTCCTTTTTTGTCTACAGCAGCAGATTTTTAAAGGGTTATTTGAGGGCTGGGCTTTATGGCCTAAAAATAAAATCTCACTTTTTTTTCTAAACCAAATCCAGTTTCCAATTTCAATACATTTTTTCCTTTTCGTTCTTAAAAGCATATTCAACTTATTAAAAAGAATATTAAACTTAAAGCTTTTGCATGCAAATTTGTTTGTTTTATTTATTTATTCATTATTTATTTATTTATTTACATGAATGAATGACAGCAAAGAAAGTTAATATCATCATTTTTTTCAGTGTAAATTGCTTCATGTCCTGCACAGAGATGTGCAGCACAACTCCATCTGTGGTCTTTTTCCATCTGGATCCTTATCATACAGGACCCACTGCACAAATAATTCCCCTGGTGTTGGCTGTCTCTGAACGAGAGTTTGTGCGCTGAAGTTGTCTTTTGCATCTCAAAAATTGCAGGATTTCTCACTGTTATATGTACATCTGAATTCCAGGTGTGTGACGGCTCTCTTCACTGTATATCTGTTAGTGCTGAGTCTGCTGCTAACTATGGAAGCCCAAGGAGAGCATTTGCTGTGCATATAATAGAAGAAAAAATACTGATTGTCATAAAAATAAATTGCCATAACAGAAATTTTGATTAATCGATATTATCGATTAATCACCCATCCCTAGGTTATATACTGAAACATGCAAAAACATTGACAAAAAGAAAATAATTTATATTTTCCTATTTGTTTTAACACAGTGGCATCTCCCAGTGTTAATCTTCCACCTCTGTCCAACTCTTACCAAGAGGGTTTAGATGGGTTTGTAATTGTAGAGACATAAGCTATTTTTTTTTATGTAATTTTTGAGCAGAAAACAAAATCCTTTAAGAAATGTCATTAACTTTCCACTGTACTCAGAAGTTATTCCAAACTTTTATTAGAGCAACGAATCGGTGTCAACATCTCAGATACATGATGTCACTTATGTACACTATATAGTCTAGGGCCCAGCATGGAACCTTGAGGTATCACACGGGTAACTTTAGATAAATCTGAATTATTATTTATTGCAACATATTGATCAATCTGAGTGACTATTAATCCAAGCACGTGCTATCCCATGACTTTTTTAAGGTCAGTGAACACACAGCATATTCCTTGTTATGTATGCAGTCCAAGTTGTTCCCAGGATAGAAGGGAAATCTAATCCCTCCAGCGAGTCCCGGGTCTGCTCCGAGGTCTCTTCCCAGGAAGACATGCCTAGAAAACCTCCAAGGGGAGGCATCCTAATTAGATTACCAAATCACTTCAGATGTTTCCTTTCAATTTGGAGAAGCAGCAGCTCTACACCAAGCTCCCTCTGGGTGTGAGAGCTCCTCATCCAATCAGGCTGACCCCAACCACCTTCCAAAAGAAGTTCATTTTAGCCGCTTGTATCTGCGATTTCCTCCCTTCGGACACAACCCACATCTGATGGAGAGGGTTGGAATGAGGATAGACCAGTAAATTGAAAGCTTTGCCTTTCAGCTCAGCTCTCTTCACTATAACAGACCAGAGCTGCGCCCTCGTTACTGCTGACGAAGCCCCAATCTGTCTGCCCATCTATCACCCCATCCTACCATCACCGCAAACAAGATCCCGAGATATCTGAACTCCTCCACCTGAGGCTCATGCCGAACCTGGATTTTAGAAAATGTGTTGTAAAAAGGTTGTGTGAAACTGGAAATGAAAAAAAAAATTACCTTTAACTGAAGAACGGATGTTTGTTATCTTCATGTTCAGAGGTGACAGGAAACAGATCAGTTCAAAAGTTTAAAAAAGCAATTAAAAGCACATAATAATGAAAGAAACCTAAAATAAAAAGGCCATTTAAACCCTTCAAACTGTCGTGAAAACCTCTCTTTAAACTTTATCAACCGCCCTCATTAGTTCCAATAAGTCTAATTATTGACTCGGCCTGAACTTTAACAAATACAAACCCATGATTAAGTTTTCAGATTGTGGCATTTTAAGGCAGTTTCTGTCATTTCCAGCCCTCCATCCAGGCAGATATCAATGCCCGGTAGCCTCCCTGAACGTTGGGTTGCTGAGGTCTAAAGCAGGAGGCTAATCAGGACCATTATGACTCTTTGATGGATGGACTTTGTCTTGATGGAGCCTGAGCTCTGAGCTGAATGTGAGCTTGGCAGAATAGGAAGCAGGACCCTTGGCTTTCAATTACTGGGAGGACTCTTAAAGCCACTGAAAGACCCAGTGGCTTCTCACTCCCTGACAAGAGATGGAAGATATTTTTTTTCTTTTCTTCATGATCACACATCCAGCTTTGGAAGAGTGATTGCTCAGCTCTGTTGTCAAGGAGACGCTAGAGGCTGAGTGGTTAAAGCTGGTGTCCTGCTGAGCACTTATCTTCATACTTACTGAAGAATGGTATAATTAGTTGTTTCCTTTTGTGGTAGTAAAGTATTCAAGGGTAAAACATACTTTTTTTCCTATTTTAAAGAGCTTGAAAGTAAATATCTGAGAGGAGCAGCTTACTCTTCAACACACAGTCTGAACCTACTTAGACATGTTTTTTTTTTTCTGCAGCACACCTGATGCAAATTAAACGGCTCCCTGGCAAGCTCTGCACAAGTCTGCTAATGAGACATGAATTTGAATCAGGTGTGTTGCAGCAGGGAGACATCTAAGACCTGCAGGATGGTGGGCCTTGAGGACCAGGGTTGAGGACCTCTGCTCTAGCGGACCAAGCCCCCTGGACAACGTCACACAGTTACAGCAGCTGCTCACTAGAGGGCGATATTTGCCCAAAAAGACCACTGACCAAAAAGAAAGAAGAAGAAAATCGAATTCATTGATTGGCCGGGGTCAAAAACTGCTCGTTGATAATAGAGTAAATAATAGAGCAAAACCAAGTTTCTACAGTCTGGTTTCTGTTTTTACTTTGGTGTTCAAACCTAATGCAGTTTTCAGTAGAAGCTGTCCAGTATGAGCGGCAGAAGAGGCGTAGAGTTATCTAGCTATGTTGCACTGTGACGCATCCTACATCCCTTCCTGGCTTTGGGTCACTTGATGGTTCGTTTGCTTTCACAGTGTAAGTGAACTGCACCAGGGTCACTTGCAAGAAAACTGAGACCTCCAGTTTTAAAGCAGACCAGAGTTTGGATCTTTGGTCCTCACCACACACTGCTCCAAACAAACCGAACTATCCATGGAAGCAGACCAGGGTTTGTTTAACCAAACAGCACCAGTGTGCCCTTTATCTGCTGTGGATGCAATCACTGTTTAGGACTGGCACGTCTTCTTTTAAGAATACATTTAAAACCATGCAGATATATGTCAAGTTTAACCTTTTAGGTCTTTGAGAGTCAGTTCAGTTAAAAAACTATTTTCTGACAGTACAGCTCATAGGTCAGTGTTAAGTGGCTAGACACACATTGCTCTGGAAAAATGGTGAAAAAGCAGCCAAATGTCCAATAAAAGAGGAAACTATAGAAGACTTTCAGAAAGCTGGAGAAATGTTGCTCGAGACCAATTTAAAAGATTACAAGAAAGGCCGACTCTCTTACAGAGTACTATTTTTGCACCGTATTCTGTATTTGGGTAAAAAATACCGACAGGCACAAAATTCTTTTCAGTCTTACCCATTTTAACTTTTGAAGAGTTTCATAACGTTATAGCCAAAGGAGTTCATTCTTACAACTTCGAGCTGAATACAGAAGAACTCTAAGAAATGAAAAAAGTTGTGGATGTGGGAGCAGCAGGCAGGTGGGTGAGCTACACGTAATAAAATGACCTTTTTACAACCTGTAACAGGTTCTTCTGCTCTTGGAATAAAACTTTTTTTTTTCTGGAGAAGATGCTTAAATGTTGGATTTCTTTTCTTGTCTATGCATCTAAAGGCACAAGTATTTACATATATTTGTTTACCACAGCTGAACTTCAGTTTGTCCTAGACCCTCAAAGGTTCTGGACAGCAGGCAGGTTGGTTCAGGACCCAGACTCTTCTACTTTAAAGCCGTTGTCTTGCTGAAATATTCTGGAAGGACACGTACAGAATGTTGCTCTAAAGCCCATAAATACTTACAAATTGCCGGTTAAATTTGCTAATGTCACTCCGTATAATCTGAGATGTTAGCAGCATTTCTGGTTCAAGTTTATTTGACCTCAATTATGACACAAATATATAAACAACTTGGAAATGAACTAGAAAAGAAATCAGCACAACTAAATGTGCCTGTTCAAAAGAAATGGGTGGAAGTATAAACTCATCAACTCTCCCAGCAGTACATCACAATTCTCAAATCCATTATAACATTGATAAAGCAATTAATCTTTCCAGATTTTCTCAAATTTTTAATAATTTGAACTTCAGATGATGAAAAATGGTTGGAACCTCCCCCCAGCTGAGGCTCGAACCAGCGACCTTCTTGCTGTGAGGCTGCGGTTTATGTACAGCACACTGGTAACCACATGTTTTTATAATGTGCGATATATGTGGGGTTGACTGGACTCCTGGTTTCTGGATAATACTTTTAAAGATTCAAAAGAGCCAGAGAAAAAAAGACTGTTGAGTTTTGGAGAAATTCTAGTATAGAGGTCGTTGTGAGAATGTGCTGGACTGGCGACCTGACCAGGTGAACCCAACCTCTCGCCTGCTATTTGCTGGGATTGGCTCCAGCTTCCCCGTGACCCTGAACTGGACTAAGCGGTACAGAAAATGAATGAATGCATGCATGCCATTGGAGATGTTTCCACATAGACTGAGTGAACTTATGTTTTAACAAGTCCACCAACTTGTCCTGTTCACCCCCTCCCCAGTGGGATCCTGGAACTATGAGAGAAGACAGCGTCATTGTCATTATAACAGTGTGACCATCACGGCCGGCCGATGTTTTATGGATGACTTTGACTCCATCCGACAGTCATTTGCTTCTGTTTCTATGACAACAGCCAGAAAGCTCTGCATCTGGCATCAACTTTCTTTAGGTTTATGTCAAGCTGGCTGACTCAAAGCTCTTTAAAGGTCTCTGATTACACGCATTTCATGCATTTGTTTTCTAGGATACTGTGGCTGAAGATAAGAAATATGGCTTCATTTACTTGTTTTAGGGCCATAGCAGTTTTGTTAGTTTGCTGCAGCTCATTTCGGTCTGGGAGCAGCATTGCTTCACTGTTAGTGGGAAGCAGTCAGCACAGGGAGGTGGGACATGATTCATTGTCATTTAGAAGTCTCAGTTTTAGTTTCTTTAGGACAAATCCAACAAAAGTGAGGAGTTTTAAGAAGTCAATAAGTTTTTGAAGGTTTTTCTCTATTCTTTGTTTGGACCCCAATCCCAGCTATTCCCACTGGGGTCCATACTACAAAAACCATGACATGTCACTTCCAGTATGATAAACAGCCATTATATCTGATCCTACAAGTCAGATGCAAACATATGCATGACAATGGGGGTGGGGGTGTTCTTTTCTCCAAACAGGGGGCATTATAGAAAAGTTTAATAACCACTCATATATGCTGCATTTACTTGCACTGGGGCATCTGAGGTTTACTGGTAAACATCAGTCACAAAAACAAAAACAAAACATTAATTAGAGATGAAGGACTTTTCCACATTTTTACTATTGTTACTGAGGCCATTGTATTTGTTGCTGTACATTTCAATGTGCCTGTTTCCGTATGTAAAGGGAGCATAAATTTGACTTAAGTGGGTTTTGACTCCTGTCTCTAATGTGCTTTTTCCTCTCTGATGTTTCAACATGTGCAGAGTTCTTCTCAGTTTTCCATTTTCCATCAAGCTTGTTTGGTTTCTTCTTCTTTCTTATCATTTCTTTTACCATTTCACTGTATTCATTTCGTAAACGTGGAAGCAGGGTTGCAGCAGCAGGTCAGAAAAGGTTCTGAGAAAAACCTGGTGGTTTTGTAAATCCTCACAGGTTCCTCTGGTCTGCTAAAGGCTGAAAAAAAGTGTTGAACCTTGGTCTGAATGTCCTTGAAAACTTTAGGTGTTCATCCTGAGTGTAAGATAATCTCTGGGATGATGTGGTCCTGTGAGTTAAAAGCCCGCCACGCTGACTTATGTGGCTTTTTTTGTTGTTTGTTGTTTTTTTCCTCTGCTGCTCGTCTGTGATTGTTTGCTTTGCCTCCCTGAAACGGTGTGATTTGGATCAGCCAAGCAGCAGGCAGAAGAGCTGCAGATGGTCAGCAGGTTGTTATCTGCAAACACAGACTCTCACACATGCAACGCACACTTCGTCTCGCTCGTCTGTTCACACCTTTGTAATGCATTACCACCTACGACCACTATCCTCTGTGCTGATTATCTCCTGTGGTAACTCAGTCATTGTAGTCAGGTGGGCTGAAGAGGAAAACACCAAAGACTTGCAGGTTGAAAGGCTGGACGTTGGAAAGCGGGGCTCTACGAGGCTTCAGATGTGTTTTTGTATAGCAGGAAGACATGCTGATAACACCGATTAAATTGGCCCACTATCCTGCAGGTATTAGATGTGTCCCTGCTGCAACACACCTGATTAAAAATAAATGAATCTCTGTCAGGCTCTGCACAAGTTTGCTAATAAGCCATTAATTTCAGTCAGTTGTGTTAAAACAGGGAAACATCAAAACTCTGCAGGGCAGTGAGCCTTGAGGGCCGGAGTTTGGGATGCCTGATCTGAACCTCCATCCTCCATCCAATTCTTCTCTTTTAGCGAAGGCTCCATGGATCATTGGTTGATTAGGTTGGTTTTGGCTAACCATGTGGTTCCCAAACTGAGGGGCTCGGGGGGGCTGCCTAGGCTTAATAAAACATACAGTTTTTGCACTGCTAGCAAAACACGGAAAATTTGTGAAATTACCAATTTGATTAACAGCAAATAATAAATACTATTTTATTTAAGTTTTACTTTATTTATCCCTCTGAAATAAATAACTTTTCATTCATTTAATTTAATTTAATCTCAAAGACAGAACCAAGATTTTTATTTTGGCCTCTTACCATCAGAAATGGAGTTCTACAAGGGTCTATACTTGGTCCACTGCTTTTCTCAAAACACATGAATAACATCAGTTTTCTTTATTAGTTTTTCAATGTTCATGTTTTTTTCTGATTTCCTATTTCATACTCAGAATAAGGTTCTTATACAACAACCACAAGTTATGTTTGTTCACCTGGAAGCTTTTATCCCCACATAAAAGTTCTAGCATCACAGATTATCATGTGATTTAAATGTTAAAACGCACTGATATTCTCCATATTACTTTTATTTAAGGTTGATTTTTACTCCCCACCCCCTTTTCTTGTGTCAAGTAAAAGGAATCTTCAGCTTCAAACTGCTCCTAAGACCCAAATTTGTCTTGATTATGTGTGTGTTATATTCTTTATTTATTTATCTAATTTTATTTAATAGTTTTATGAACGTTTCCTAATCTTTTCTCCAACATTTGGAGCCTCTGTTGACATATTGCAGGTAGACAGGCTTGTTTTTATTTAGAAGCAGGCAGGTTAAGCAGGTCAGCGGTCTAGTTTCTAAACCTTCATGACAACAGGAGGTGTTTGCAGTGAAACAGCCTCCGGCATCAATGAATCATCAATCGTCTCCAAACACCCTTAACAGTCCTGCTCTTTATTCTCCAGGAGAGGCAACTCTAACCTGCATCAATACAGCATCTCAAAAATAAATGTGATTGTGAAGGTTTTCCCTCAGTTCACATGTCAAGAAAAACACGAAAGCTTTGGTAATCCTGCTCAGCAGAGCCGATGTCGGCCGCTGACTGAGCTTCACACCTGGCACCTGGGATAAAAGTGAAAATACAGACATGAGAAGGAAGAAAAAACACAGAACGAAGGGGCATCAAGCTGCACAGAAAAGGATTTGAGTGAATTTATTTGATGAATAACTGCCTTCGGATTCTTGTGTTTATTTTTCCAGGCCGTGGCTTCTCCTACTATGCTGTCCCTGCCAATGACTTGGGTGAAGGAGGGAGGCATGGTGCGACTTGATAAGAAGTATCTGCAGACAAACTATAAGGGAGTCGGCACTGATGATGTTGTCTACACAATCCTTGCTTCAGATGGGCAACCTAAATATGGTACAAACTCAAGTCCATTTAAGGCCGCACTTTGTCTTTTAACTATTTTTTTATATTTAATTAGGTTTCTCAGTCACATGCTAGATAAATGTGCTACCATGTCCATCCTGTGTGTCCAGGTGAGGTGGTGCTGGTGACCATGCCAGCAGACAGCCCATCAGAAGGGTGGCGCCCCGCCCTCAGTGACGACCAAGGCTTCACACCAACAACGTCTTTCACCCAGCAGGATGTGAATGATGGCACAGTCTGGTACCGGCACTTTGGTGTGGGCAGCGACAGCGACTCCTTCCAGTTCCAGGTCAGAGATGACTCGTTGATCCAGAGCAGTGATGCAGCTGCAGTCCTACATGAGATATTTGTTTCAGCATATTCAGCCTCACATTGATAATGCTGGCTCCGCTGCTCAGCAGATTATATAACTTACAAGCAGTCTTGTCCACTAAGACTGAGCTTGTATAGAATAAGGCACAGCCTGTCTAATATTGCATAGCTCCCCATCTTATAATAAAAATTACTTTGACCCATTAAGACACGGACTCCTGTAAGCCTCCTGGTCATATAACATGAGCACATCCTTTAAAGCTTCAAATTTAAGTTATTTTTATTGTCCCTAATGGGAAACTTGGCATACAGACAGGTCTTCACAGGTTTTATATGTGATATGTTTAATATTAACATAACAGCAAATAACTACTTGCTTTGTAAAGACCTAGTGATCCTTTCCAGAGATTGAAGTAAACATGGCTGGATGTCACGCTAATTTCCTGATTTAATTCGATATCGACTCATTTACAGATATTTATGTAACAATGCAAATTTTTCCTGATTAAAGACATTCTGAGATGATTATTTCTATAAAACTCTGAGCCTGTTTACATGACCATCTAAATCATATATCTAGGAGTAATCAGATTACTGTAATAATCTGATCTGACTCATTTACATTCACTTCTAAAAGACAATATTCTGAAGATCTTTTACCAGTCGATAAGGGGATTTATTTTGGAGGATGTGCATGGTGACATCACTTCCCATTATTTTCAAAATATTCTGTGTTTGTTGAACATGGCAGAGCCCACGGTCTTATGGTGCCTTCCAGTTGTGCCAAGCGGTCAAGCATTAGTGCCGTCAAAACGTCATGCTACAAACGCCATTTAAAACAAATAAATTACAAACCCATTGTAAAAATGTGCACCATGAGAGAAGCAGCCATTTTTTGTGATACAGATTAATAAGCTACACATAATAGCTGCATTTCCATTAAAGTTTTTCGCAAAATAAAAGCGATATTTCTCAAATTTCCCAAAGTACAATTGCGATTTTTGCACAAGAGCCATTATTCTTGAAAATCTCGTCCCGCGACACTCTGCTTTGAGGAGAAAAGGGATTTCTAATTATTTGTAAAAAAGAATTCTGTGTCCTCGTGCATCTACTCATACCTCATCATCTTTACTCGAAATGAACTGGTCATGTGACCCCCTACGTCACGTCCGGGGACGTGTAAATGCAAGAAAAGTGTTTCCATTACACTTTTGTGATATACTTTTGTATCAACATGTCTGAAGAACCACCTCATGAGAGCATAAAAACTTTTAGCAATATTTGAGAGGTTTTTTCGAAATGTACGTTTTTTTTATTGCAATGTTTAGGTTTTGCACAATTCAAACGCACATAACAACGTAATTAATAACAACTTGCTGCTGTTTACACTAGAAACTTAACAGCTACAAAATATATAACAAAGAATTTTAACAAAGACAGAAATGGACTACAAGCGGTGCTGGGTGGTACATGTAATTACAGAGTGTGTTACCTTGAACAGGTGACTTTTGAGTCTGAATGTAAACAGGGAGAGAGTCAATGTTACAAAAAGTCCAGTGGAAGTAAACTCCAGAGTTGAGTGGGTGAATGCTCTCCTCCCCACGTCGCTGAGGCAGCTGGGGGGTGCAGTGAGGTGCACGGAGAAGGAAGATCTGCAGGAGGATGAGGGTGGCCTTGAATGTGTGCAGGAGGATTTTAAATTCTGTTCTTGATTTAACTGGGAATCAGTTCAGCTGCTGCAGGGGTGATGTGGTAAAAAAGAGGGAATTTTGTTAATGGTTTATGCTCCAGTAGCTCAGCTATGAAGTCTAAATGCTCGACCAACTCCATGTTGCGAGCTGTGGGCACTCAACCAATCTGAAGCCATTTTTTGTAAAGCCACAAAAAGAAATGTTTACACTGGTTTTAAGGTTCAGCGTGCAACAAAAATCAAAAGTCAATGAGAGAAAAATAGATATAATTAAAGGCTGTGTTTCTATTGGTAACTTTACTAAAACTAACAATAATATACACTATATACTCTAGCTGTTATGTTTTAATTCTCTTAGAATGAACCATGTATGTCTACTTGTTGTGGGTCCACGTATTTGTGCCACCATCTTTTACTACGGTGTCTCTGAATGGACCAACAACATTGTGTGTGAAGCTTTAAAACTTTCTTTGACAGGTGTCATTTGGGATAAATACATTTGGCCACCATAAATTCACAACTGTGCTTGGCGTTTGAAGTCATTGCTGTGCCCGTCTTTACCACTAGATGTCAGTAGTTCTTACACGCTGGACCTTTAAGGTGGATAAACTGGGCTGTGTTGTGTTGCCAGAGGGTATGAGCTACATTTCATGTGGTTGTAATTCAGTAGAAGTAGTAGTTGTCCTAACTGTAAATAAACCTTAAGAAAAAAAAAAACAATAAGGTGAATATCCTAATGAGAATAATGGAGAGAGCTCTTGTTCAGGAATGCTTTTACCTTCTGGGGATATCCAGGTTATTATATCCTAGAAGGTGCCAGTCAGCCACATGAGTGCATTGTTTGCTGGTTTAGACAGGAAACAGTCGGTTACTGGTTTCATTTAAACCTTTGCCAGATCAGATGCAATTCCCAAACACCTCTTTGTTTCCTTTTAAATGCATCGAGTTCTCTGTGAAATGGACTAAAACCCCTCAAGCAGCATATGCTTTTCCTTTGATCATCTCCATCCTCCTTTTCTGATTCACATCTTCTAAATGCAAATGAAAACATAGGGATGGAGACCCGGCTTCAGGGAGACCTGAGACGGAAATGTAAAATTAATCATAGCCTTACAAAACTCAAACTGATTCTCATCAATAGTAACAAGGTTCACAACAGAAACAAAGAAGCTTTAAAAGAAAACCAGATATAGATATATTGTGTTCATTACTATAAATGTAAGCATATGCTAATGAGTTATGAATTTACCAACATAAGATGATTATTTAAACTATTTCTAGAAGGCATGAAAATAAATGCAAACCTCAGCCAGAAAGAAAGAAAAAGGGGAGTAGATGGCGGCAGAGATGTGCCTGCCTTGTTTTTGTTCTCTCATTTTTATTCTGTTGCTGGTGTATTCTTTGAAGCTCACGCTCATACTTGTGTTTGCTTTCTTCTTCCCTCCTGCAGTTTCTGACCTTTTCAACATCTTTTCCTCTCCTTCTGTAGCTTTGTACTTTTCCCTCTCGTCTCTACTGCCTCTTTTTCATTGCCATGTAAAACTTGTTTTTAGGAAGTTGTAAAATATTCTTCATTTTTTTTCCTTTTACCTAAAAAATGTACAGTCTGGTCATAACCCAGCTGCTGCTTTGTGCACCTACTGCTGTCAGGGTGGAGTTGTCGACTTCTGCTGGATTTCTATGAACATGTGGTATTTTCTCTGAACTGCTTTGAAACGTGCTGCAGAAAAGAAGCTGCAGCACTTAAATGAATCATTTACTGAGACTGGGTGCCTCTGCGTCAGTGTTGCTGAGATTTTCCTTCCTTTTCTTCACTTACTTGGTTTGTTTCTTGTAACTTGTCGTGAAATATAATTAAAAGGTCATAAAATGAGTTTGTGTTTTTTCCTCTAGTGGGGATTATAAGAAGATTATAAATGAGGGAGGTTCACAGCTTAAAATGTAATAGACAAAAACTTTCACTCTAACTTCCTGTTGGTTCCATAATAAAATCACTGTCATAAAATGTCATTTCACAGTTCAGAGTTTTTTTTAACATATTTTTATTGAACTTTTTTTGCAAAGCAGTGAACAACAAACAGGAAACACAGACGGAGAGGACAACACACAGGAAAAGAATAATAATAATAATAAAAAGCAGAAACATGAAGTCTGTGAATGTCTAGGTACAGCATCAAGCTGAGCTACGACTGCTCACCATTCCTCCAAACAAGCTTAAATTCAAATAGATAAAAACGAATCCCAAGTACGATAGAATGAAAATGCTTTAAGCCTCAAAAGGGATGAGTCAATGAAAGCAGCCACTGGTTGAGAGTTGGAGCAATATCAGTCACCCAAAGAGACAAAATACATTTCCGAGTTAAATAAACAGAAAATGTAGAAGGTCCTTGTGAAGCCATTTGGTGTTTCTTCAGCCAGGTCCTGGCACCCAAATGAAGGAGCCACTTAAACACAAACTCCAGCTGCTGAACTACAGTCACCCAGACGGCGGAGAGCAGGGCAGCTCCACAGACGGGGAATAGAGATAGATAGATAGATACTTTATTGATCCAGAGGGAAATTCAAGCATCCAGTAGCATATACATACATATACAGGTTAGTACTTGACATTAGGGGTTAGTACTTAAGCATACCTAGACTAATTTAAAATTAAATAGAGGCAACGGTAGATAAAGAAGACCATTATTATGATCTATGTACATATATACTGTACAGGTGATCAAGTATGTACATATGTTGACGGTGGTAGCCAAACAAGGTGCATGAGTGAAAAAGTGCAGGATGTGCAAGAACTGCTGAGACAGTGTTTACAGAATGGGATAAGAGCAAGTGTGCTTCCAAATGAGAAAAAGGCACATGTCCATAAAAACTATTCAGACTATGGCAGTGGTTGTGACCCCTGCGCCCTCAGCGAGATGTTGTACAGCCGGATGGCCCGGGGTACGAAAGAGTTTTTGAGTCTGTTGGTGGAGCAGGTCAGGGACAGTAGTCTGGGGCTGAACACACTCCTCTGCCTGCTCAGAGTTCTGTGCAGAGGGTGAGATGAGGAGTCCAGGATGGTCAGGATCTTGTCCAAGGTCCTTTTGTCTGTCACTGAGACCAAAGAGTCCAGCTCTGTGCCCACCACAGATCCTGCCCTTCGGATCACTCTGTCCAGCCGTGCTGCGTCCCTTTTCTTTATGCTGCCTCCCCAACATACCACAGCATAGAAAAGGACACTGGCCACCACAGTCTGGTAGAACATCAGCAGCAGTTTCTTGCAGATGTTGAAGGACCTCAGCCTCCTTAGAAAGTACAGACGGCTCTGTCCTTTCTTGTGGATGGTGTTGATGGTCTCGCCAGAATAACCAGCCAACAGCAGACTCACATCTGTTACACTGCTCTGAAAAAGAAGGATTTATTCTGTCCAGCTGCAGGACTAGTTCAGAGTTCAATAAAGACATGAAATAAATATTTATGAATAATCTCACCTGTTTATTTTTAGTTGGTTTTGCTTCAGCTCCTCTGATTTGACAACATAAGCAGCTCAACAGCCAAATTAGTTTCACTGCAGTTATTAACTCTATCATGGCCAATGTTTCATATTTAAACAGGTGGGTTTTGAGATGAGATTTAAAGAGTAGGAGGAATTTAAAGAGAAGGATGGAGTCAATATTACAGAAGAAGGGAGTTCCATAGTTTGGGAGCAAAGCAGCTAAAATCCCTGGTCGCCATGGTAATGAGGCGAGGGGACAGTGAGATGGATAGAAGAAGATCTGAGGAAATGAGAAGGGATAGCAGTGTGGACCAGAGAGGACAGGTATGGAGGAGCGGGATGATGAAGCTGCTGTAGAACAGGGCTGATCTGGGAAGAGGACAGGGTTTTAGTAGTCAGGTGGGCAGCAGAATCCTGGACCAGTTGAAGTTTATGGAGTGTTTTCTGAGTTAATGTAAGAATGTGACAAAAGCTGATGCTTGGCTAACAAGTGTGTTAAATATGGGTGGATATGAGGCACACATCCGACAGCAGATTCCAGCAGCTGCAACACAAGAACAGCTGCACTTGGTTGACTCAGAGCAACGTCAAATGCCCAGGGTGCACGACTTACCAGCCCACAATACCTCATGTCTTACCTTGACCACCCCATTAAAAATGGATAAGCCTGGAGACTGTGCCCACCTCACGAACTTAGTGGAGCTGGTTCTATCGGAACGTGCCACAACTGCTGAAGGCTCTGTTTCCCATCTTACTTCTGGACGCTCTAGAGATCACAAGAAAGGCAGCATTTTGAGAGCAAAGAGCTTTATTAGGAAAATATGGGACTAAACATCCTGAAGATATGCTGGAAACTGATTGAGAGATTTGTAAGTAAACATAAGGATTTTAAGATCAAGTTAAGGAATGAATAGATTAAAAAATTGGACATATTTGATTTCTTATCCTGGTTCTTGTCGGTACTTATGAGGCTGCTTTATGAATGAACTAAAGATTTGTCAAAGAACCAGATAATGATTTCACAGACTGTGGTCCAAGAGACGTCTTTTATGTGTTTTTTTCCAGCAAAAAATGAGTCATACAGATCAGTAATTGGGGGGTTGTGTCTTTACATCACACTCTTTTCTTTAAGTTTCATTGTAGAATTTATTGGATTTTAAAACCATGTTTATAAAAAATCCAGTATGACATTTATATGGAGTCGAATCTACTGCATAATCAGTAATTTACTGCAGCAGCACCACCTTCGATAAATCCAGCTGACTCGACACAGACTCTCGTGACAGCACATTACTTGTGATTGGTGGCTCTGTCTCCAGGCTTCATGCTGCTGGTACATTACTTCTGTCTGTGGAGCCGACTACAAGTTTCTTGAACTTTCTTTCCCAAAAATGCAGCTAATGTGACAGAGGCAAGCAGCAGCAGAATAAGTAAGTAGGGACAGAAATTGAATTCAGGATGAGCAACCAAGGCCTCTGCTGCTGCATATCAGGGGTGTGTTTGATATAAAAGTACAAACAAAAAGCTGCTTGGGCAGAAACTAGTTGTTTTATTCAAGGGAAGATGGTAGAGGGAATTAGAGTTATACACCAGCTTCTTTATTACTTATCACGATTCCAGATAATATGATCTTGAAGTGTAATTAAAATCCTCAGCTGTTTCATAAGACTGTAAAAGTACTGAGGTCAGAAGTCAAAACTTGAGGTGTAAAAAGTAGGACAAGCTTGGGGAAGCAGCGGTGCTCTCTGTCCTCAGAAGAAAAGCAGCTAACCTGACAGGAACCACCAGTGTGTGAATGATCTCTCTTGTAAATGCCCCTGCACTTTTATAGCACCTTTTAACCTCAGTGGTTGCATTAAGTGCTTTACAGTGTTTCTTCTCACAACAACAGCGGAAGTAGTCTGTTGCTGTTGTAAGACCATGAAACTTTTATGGTGGAGGTCATGGATGAGTCAGCAAAGTGTGAAGTTTGGCTGATAACTCCTTTGAAGTGTCGGGACTGGTTTTTTGTAATAAAGCCCAACACTGAGGAGCAACTTAGCATTGGCTGAAATGTTGTTGCTGCTGACTTCTGGCCATTTTTTACCTCATTTTACTGCAGTTACCTCACATACTGTCACAGATGGCGGTCAGTGCTGGGATTTCACCCGATGGTTTGTAGACAACTTTATTGATTTCCCTAGTTTTACTTAATGGCCATCACCTCTTTGTTTTTTAAACCTGAGGGGACAAGTGGGCGTAAATTTCACTTGGAAATGTGAAAGCTATGTACACACTCTTGGTAGTGACTTGGAGCTCACAAGTAGTCTGATACCTTTCCTTTCCCATTGCAAAAGGAGTCTAACTTCCAGTGCAATAATAAGCTAGCGCAAATGCAGAGGGAGCCTAACTTCCAGTGCATTATTAACACAGGGCTAATGTAAAGGGAGATTTACTTCTGCTACTTTAGGAGGGTAGTAATAATGCAGGGAGAGGCTAACTTCTTGATCATTATTACGGTAGCACTAATGCAGACAAAGGCTAACTTCCTGAGCCTTAAGAATGTAATACTAATGCAAATGGAGGCTAACTTCCTGCATTAGTAAGGTTGCTGTAATACAGAGGGAAGCTAACACCCAGTGCATTAGGAAGCTAGCACTAATGCAGAAGGAAGCAAATTTACTGTGCTTTAGGAAGGAGGAAACAAATTTCTTGTGCATTATTAAGGTAGCACCATATCAAAAGGAGCCTAACTTCCTGTACATTGGTAAGTTAGCACTATTGCAGAGGAAGATTAGCATCTGGTGCTTTAGGAAGTCATGTGCATTAGTGATGGTGCGCTGAAAGGCTAACTTCTTGAGCATAATGTACTGAAGGTTGCACCGTCCAAGCATATATCATACCTAATACTGTTAACAATGGCTGTGCTAACAGACTCTGCACCAGGAGAAGACTGCTCCTCACTGACACTTTTAAGTTTGAGGACGCTAATTAAAGTGCGGCACAAAGAAACCAAAATAATCACAGAAATTTAAATCTGTTTGGTCATTGGCCACGTTTACATGAGAGTTTTAATTCCTCTTTAATTCAGAATAAAGGTAAAAACCTCTTAAAAAGGATTTAAAAAGGACCTTGTAAACACCTTATTCTGAATGAAAATTACTATTCTGAGTTGAACTTAAATCTGAAGTAAGTGGCTGAATTATTCTGATTTTAAATCTGAATTGCATAATTCATCGACCATGTATATGTTCATTCCACCGTAAATTATTTCCAGTCGTTCTGTCCTGTTGGGATGCGGTACTCCACCTCCCTTCTCCTCCTCAGCTGACCAAAGTGAAGCGTTATGCTGGTGCCGAGCTGCTGCTTTAAAACTAGAATCATAATCAGAACAAAAATGGTTCTCATTACGTGGTCCTCCATGTTGTAGACGAAAAAAGAAGCAGGAACTGGAGTTTGTTTACTTCCGCTCGACCAGGAATCTCCAACTCTGGTCCTCGTGAGCTACTGTCCTGCAGGTTTTGGATTCTACCCTGATGCAACACACCTGATTTAAATCACTGGGTCATTCACAAGCTTGTGCAGAGGTGTGTTGTAGTAGGAGACTTCTAAAACCTGCAGCACAGTATCTCACGAGGACGGGAGTTGGAGACCCCTGTGCTAGACGTAAATACATCACGTCCGCCTGTTGTCCAATCAGAACTCTTCCCAGCCCCCAGATCTAAAGCAGAACTGAATAAAGGCAATTTAAAGTGTTTTACATGTAAAACTAAATCTGGTATTACTATTTCCATGTAAACGCAAAGGAGAATATTTTTGAATTATTTAATTCTGAGCAGTTGATTTCGAATTAGAAAACATCATTTCACCGTGGCCAGTGATAAAGGTTCCTCGTCTATGTAATGTCATGTACAAACCTGCCTTGCTTTGCCTCCTTTATTTGTATACTTTCATAAAATCTGACTTCATTTTTCAGCTAGAAGAGTTTCCCCCTGCAGACCATAATCAGAAACAACCTATTCTCAATCCAAATCTTGCTAAATGACTTTAAAACTCATTTATAAGTTGTTTTCTCTTAGCCAGAGAAGACATGATGGGAATCAAGATTCATAAGAAAATTAGATAAGTTGAGTTAACCATGGAAGTTTTTAGTAATTATCTATAACCATGTATTTTGTTACATGTCGCCCTAAATATGTACATTTATTCAGTTAACTAATCTATTTCCTCTTCCTCCTTATCCATGCATTGCTCCATCCAACCATCATCCAGGGACTATGTTATTGATTCGTATGCAGTCTTGAACCTTGTATCCACACACACACAAATCGAAATGGGGCTTTAATCAGCCGTAGATGTAGGCTTACCAGTAGGACGTCATTCAAACCATTCCATAACAGTCTTCTGCATCTTACTCTTACTAAGGTGCTTTGATATGATTACCTCTCGCTGAATACACAAGCAGAAAGAATCAAACAAGTCATCGTAGTCAGTGATGACCACTGCTGTTTTTGTTGCCCTCATCTGTTTTTCTCTTTCTTATAATGTCCTTTCACTGATTTACAAAATAAAGGTTGACCTTGCGCAATGATTGGTTGCTTAGGAACACGACGAAAATATTTTACATTTATTTAATTTGACTTGTTTTGAAGACATTTGTGAATTTGTGTCACAGTGAGTGTAGCTCATCACATTTGTGATTCTGCTTTTTCCACATCTGCTGCATCTGACTGCTGCTTACTGTCAGGTGTTCGTCATGAGCTGTGTATTTATAGTGGAGAGACATTTACTGAGCTGAGAATTAGAGAAGACATCAAACTTAAAGATAAAAGTTAACAGTGAGAACAGGATGAAGTTCAAGGAAGGGGCAACGTGATGAAAAGTGAGAGTTTTCTGTCTCTGATTTAAAAGAATGTCTGTCTTTGTGTCTGCAGGTCTCCTCGGAGATGTCCCCATTTGTACAAAGTGATACCCAGACCTTCACCATCGGAGTCCTTCCTCAGATCCCAGGATTCCCACAGCTGGCTCCTGACTGCGACCTGCAGATCACGGTGAATTTAATTTAGTTATAAGTTACAAATTATCCCTATCCCCCCATAGTAAAGAATCCTTTAAAATATCCTGCATCCAGGCGGTACATCTGGATCACCCCCAAAATTTAATGACCTTTTTCTTATTCTATTTTTGAGATTTCCTCAAAATGTCATCAAAATCTGTCCACAACAGACAAACAAATCAACGCCGCCAAATACATGACCTCTGCCTTGGCGGAGGCAATGAGTAAATAAGATATGCAGAATGTATACAGTAGTATATATATATATATATATATATATATATATATATATAATGGACACCTATAAAAGAAGTTCCAGCCAAATAGCCTTATTGCTGTAAATTATTGCGCTGACTAAACGGTAGTTGGTAACCATGGCAACAGAAACTCAGACTCCGGGCTGCAGACATGCCAGATCAGAGCAGCCTGCAGGCTTATTGAACATGTAGGAAACTATCTGTGGACTTTGACTGTTTGAAACAAAATGTCGTATCATCCTCTGGACACACACAAGCTGTAAGAGCTGCACCCGCCCTCTGAAATGTTTGTGTCTCTGCGGCTGACCGAGTTCTCCATGCAGCAGCGGAACGTTCTCCACACAGCAGCAGAACGTTCTCCACGCAGAAGCAGAATGTTCTCCACGCAGGAGCAGAACATTCTGTTGGGGTGTGAGGACAGGCCCCACTTGTGGATGTGGGTCTCTCGTACCTCCTCATGGAGTCTGTTTCTGACAGGTTAAGCAGAAACATGTGCATTAGTGGCTGCTGGAGGTCATTTTGTAGGGATCTGACATCGCTGCTGTGGTCATGCTGCTGGGTTGTGGTCGTCCTATGGCCCCCTCCACATCTCCTGGTATACTGGCCTGTTTCCTGGTATCTCCTCCATGCTCTCCACACAGTGCTGGAAGACACAGCAAACCTTCTTGCCACAGCAGCATTGATGTTCCATCCTGGATGAGCTGCTCTACCTGAGCAACCTCCTTGGGTTGCAGACACACTTAATGTTCTCTCTAGTGGTGAGGACACTGGCAGAATGCAACATGAGCAAAAACCCTCCAGAAAGGATGAAGACAGGGAACGGGTCTGTGGCAGAACCAGGTCCTTTATACGAGTTGTCTTGCTAACTGCCTCTCATTTCTACCTGTTGTCTGTTCCACTTGTACAGCATCAGGTGAAAGTTACTGGACAGATTGATATCCCAGAAGTGGGACTCACTTTGACTACATGCTAATGATTATGTGTTGTCTTTCCTTTTTGAGCTGTGTATATTATTTATTAGATACCTGTGGACATCGGCAGTATGCAAAACGAAAGTAGCAACACAACCAGTTGTTTTCAACATGCTGTGTTTGGAGGTTCCCAGCTGAGTTTACAGCTCTGCTCAGGGATTACGTAACCTTAAAATCCTCTTGGGATGCATTTCCAGACTGTTTATGGCTTCATGAGGTCATTGCAAAATATGACAATTCAAGCTTCAAGCTCTGGATTTCTTTTTTTTAACTTCTTTCTCAGTTCAGACTTTGCAACATGAGACAAGTGTTTTTCTTTTGTTTTTCTTATCCTCCACGTAACCTCCAAATCTGCCATAATAATAACAATAAATAAGTAAAATCTGTGTTTGTTTGTGCAGGCGCTGGAAGATCGGGTGACAGAAATAACACCTTCAGCTCTGTCCTTCATCGACTCCGAGACTCCCAGCGAGAAGCTTGTTTACAACATCACCAAACCCCTCCTGCCAGGACAAGGTCCCTCACACACCATGATGCTCTAACGTTCTTCTGTGAACAGTTTGGGGAGGATGTTTTAGAAAAGGATTCGCTCACTGCTCTAACCAGAAGCATCCTCACCCTCCAAAATGATTTAATTGTCATCTTTTATTTTGTTTTTTCTCTTGGAAGTATGAGCACTCCGTTTGGATGAATTTAATGTGCTGTTTCGAGGTAACACGTTTCAGCAGAGGACCATCTGTCTGGCTGGTGCATCACTTTCAGCTCTCCGTCTAATGAAATGGAAAAACGATTTACAACGGGTCTTATTCATCAACTAATGGCCTGATAAATTTGTGTAGAGACATTTTAAACCGAGCCAGTGAGGAAGAGTGAGCGAGTTCAAATTAAACAGAGACATTTTTCAGTATGTCGTTTTCAGAACTCAAATGACCCAACTGCATACAGATACTAGTTCTTTCACATTCCTGTTAGTCTGTATTTGATATGTGCAGTTTCTTTTTTTTTCATTTTATCTAAGTTTAATAATGTAAATTCCTCCACGGCATCTTTTTTTTTTTTCTTTAGCTTTGCGATTTTCTTCAGTTTAAGACCCTCTAAAAGTCAAGGATTTTATATATATTTTTTTTTTTGTTTTATTTATTTATTTATTTATTCAGTTAGTTAGTTAGTTAGTTAGTTAGTACCCTGTCCTGTCCAGCACCATGACATGCAGAACGATAGTCTGTTTGCCAAATTGTGCCGGACAGGTTTGCTCTAAAAAGGGCAGCATTGTGTATATATAGATACCCTAAATATTTTAGATTATTATTTTACTTGTATTCTTATTATATGATATATTAATGCCAAACCTGAAAGGGGAAACATAGCAAAGAAAGAGTGAAACAGAAGGGTAAAAGGAGGAGGGTAAAGAGACAAAAAAACAGAAATAAAAGTGGAAAAGGACTAGGCTCCCATAATCACAACAGTCATTGCAGTAACAACATATGCTAGAAAAAGGATTACATAAAGAAAATAAATACAAGAAAAAAAACAATAAATAAATAATAAAAAGGCACAACTTTCATCCAGCTGCTACATCTAGACATGAAGCAAACAGAGCCTCATATAATCTCCATGAAGGAAAGCAATGAACATTCATCAAACGTACCTGCAGAGAAACAGACAGACACACAGATGTACAGAGAGACAGAGGTACAGACAGACAGAGAGACAGACATACAGACATACAGACAGAGAGACGTACAAACAGACAGACAGACGTACAAACAGACAGAGAGACGTACAGACAGACAAACAGACAGATATAGAGACATCCAGACAGACAGAGACATACAGACGTACAGACAGACAGACAGACATACAGACAGAGAGACGTACAAACAGACAGACAGACGTACAAACAGACAGAGAGACGTACAGACAGACAGACGTACAAACAGACAGACAGATGTACAGACAGACAGATGTACAGAGAGACAGACAGACAGATGTAGAGACATACAGACAGACAGACAGAGAGACGTACAGACAGACAAACAGACAGATATAGAGACATCCAGACAGACAGAGACATACAGACATACAGACAGACAGATAGACATACAAACAGACAGACGTACAGACAGATAGACAGACATTCAAACAGACAGAGAGACAGACAGACAGACATACAGACAGACAGACAGATGTACAGACAGATAGACAGACATTCAAACAGAGAGACAGACAGACAGACATACAGACAGAGAGACGTACAGACAGACAGACATACAAACAGACAAACAGACAGACAGACGTACAGACAGATAGACAGACATTCAAACAGACAGACGTACAAACAGACAGAGAGACGTACAGACAGACAAACAGACAGATATAGAGACATCCAGACAGACAGAGACATACAGACATACAAACAGACAGACAGACAGACAGATAGACATACAAACAGACAGACAGACGTACAGACATTCAAACAGACAGAGAGACAGACAGACAGACATACAGACAGACAGACAGACATACAGAGAGACGTACAGACAGACAGATAGACATACAAACAGACAAACAATCAGACAGACGTACAGACAGATAGACAGACATTCAAACAGACAGAGAGACAGACAGACAGACAGACATACAGACAGACAGACAGACATACAGAGAGACGTACAGACAGACAGATAGACATACAAACAGACAAACAATCAGACAGACGTACAGACAGATAGACAGACATTCAAACAGACAGAGAGACAGACAGACAGACAGACATACAGACAGAGAGACAGACATACAGAGAGACGTACAGACAGACAGATAGACATACAAACAGACAAACAATCAGACAGACGTACAGACAGATAGACAGACATTCAAACAGACAGACAGACGTACAAACAGACAGACAGACAGATATAGAGACATCCAGACAGACAGAGACATACAGACGTACAGACAGACAGACAGATTGACAGACATACAGACAAACAGCAGTGGCAACCAGCCGACAGTAGATGCAGGCAGGAGCAGCTCAGTGTGCACTTGTGAGCGTGTGCGTGTTACCATGCAACAGGGATGAACCCTGCGTTCACGAGGAGGCTGCGACCACGCCCAGGTCAGGTCCCTGTAAAATAGTAAAAACTAAATACCTCGCTATGTCTTTTCCAGACTGGGATTGGTATCTGACATCTTACGTCACATTAAAAAAAAGAATCTGCAAAGAAAACACAGCCAAACTTACGCTAGGCTGAGGTTGGGAAGCCTGACTGTAAGACAGGTGATTCTTTTCTCCTGCAATCTTACTTTGCTTTTCCATGTTGGTGTAGAATGAGGAAACCCATTGAAAATGTAACTATATAACTTTGGTTGGTTGCTATTTAAGAAGGTAGAAAGGAAAACGAAATGCCAAAAACTTTAAATGTGTGTCTGCAACTTTAAGAATGAGTGAACACTCATCCTGCTTGATAGGTTTATTTATAGATTAGATCCAAGGTATGACTGTGGGGACAATAACTAACATATTCTGTATGAAGAAATCTCATCCTTTCACACCAGATACTCCTATTCTTGAACTTAATCTGACTTGGATAGCTTTAGGCTACTAGGATAAAGACAGGTTAGTGGATTATCTTACCTAGTGCAGGTTAAATGTTTCAGCTTCTGCCTGTAGATAATCCCAAGTTTCTTTTACTGCAGGACTAAACTGCATCTCCTGTGTTTTAGGGGCCATTGAGCATCGGGACAGACCGTACACAGCAGTGAAGCATTTCACTCAGGCCGATGTAAATAGTGGCAAGATCATTTACAGACCCCCACCGGCCCCATCACACCTCCAGGAGCTCTACCAGTACTCCTTCATCGGTATGACGTACACTTGTCTTCCACATGAGATGTGCCACACAAATAAACCTTCCTCGTCTGATCTAACATACGATGCAAATGTGTTATCCACAGAATAACTTTCTACAGAATACCTGGTCGAACCAGTCTTTAGATGTCTGCTTTCTTTCCCTTGTTCATTTAAAACAATAGTTACTTTAGCATTTTGTTTCTTTGTTTTTTATTAAGTTATTTTTCCAAGTATTTTCCAAGCAAATGTTTTTCCTTAAGGTTTTTTTTTTTCAGTCAAACAAAGGATGTGATTTTCTTAAGAAGCAACCCTCAAGTAACATTATTGATGAGTGACACAACAGATGGTTGCTTAACAGAACCATCTGGAAAGTCATCTGCAGGATCCATTTAGAAAAAGGCACTTTGGAAAAAAGCATCTGTTTATTCTTGGAAATAGACCAAGTCATGTCATAATTCATTTATCAAATATCTATTCAATTAACCCTGGCATGTCGAGCTTTTTAGAGGCTATCACTCTGTCTTGGACTCTATATGAGCAACTTTTTACCAAGGATCCCTTTTTTATGGCAGATTCAGATGCTGTGTTTACCCCCGATAAAAGCTATTTTATCAGGTCCATCTTCTAGTACCAGGTCGGACCCCCTTTTTCTTCCAGAACTGCCTTAGTTCTTGGTGGCATAGATTCAACAAGGTGTTGGAAACATTCATCAGAGACGTTGTTCCATATGTAAACTACCTTCCAAAAGTTTGGGGTCACTATTGAATCCCATGGCAAAGTGACCCCAAACTTTTGATCGGTAGTGTATGGAGTGATAGGAATGCCACAAAAAATAAGACAAGAATTAGGACATATATAGATTAATAAATAAATAAGCTAAAGGAAAATAAAAATAAATGTGGAAATATAGAGACATACATATATAGAATAAATTAAATATATATATATATATATATATATATATATATATATAGGGAAAGGTTTGACCTCAAGCTTTATATAATTCTATACAAGTGCTACTATCTGACCTACTTGAAGAGTCGTTGGAAAAGTTTTTCTAGTTTTTGCGAGCACTCTTTTCTTCTTCAGATGTGGCCCCGTCATCTTCCTCTGCAAAGATTTCCTCTAAACTTCACACAGCTGGTGAAAGCTTGAAAACCTGGAGCCGAGGAGCTGAACTTTGTTTTTAAAACAATCTGAGTGCGGCTAAGACGCGTTCAAAGGATGTCATAGTCGTTTAAGACATTTAAATTCTAAAGAAATAATCCCTAATCCAAGATCAAAGCTGACTGAGCTGAATGTCTTAATCTGGGTTGAGGAGCTCCAGTAGAAGCAAACATCTTTGTTGCCTCCTGAGTTTACGTATTATTGCTTCATGGGTTCAGTTTTATGTTCAGTTCCACTTCCATCACCTCCCAGCTGTAATAGTTTCTTTTTTTGACTCGACAGGCCTGCCGGAGTCGCTGAGTGTTTATTTCACAGGTAAATACTCCATCTATCTGTTTTAGGAGGAGGAGACATCTTGTCTTCCTCATCTTCCTCTCCCCTCTCCCACGAGCTTAGATTTTACCTTCTCTCCTCTTCCTCTCCATCATTGTTTATTCCATCAATCTTCCCTCTTGTTTCCTGTCATTGTCATCACGCCTCACCTCTTCACTTCCTCTCCATTCCTTTTATTGTTGTTTTATCCATATTCTTCCTCAATGTCCTCTGGTTGGGACATTTTATTGTTTTTTATGTCCTCCGTTTTTTCCTTTGCTTCCTTCTTCGTCCCTTTAATCCTCTCTTTGCTACTTGCTGGACTCCTACTTTCCTTTTTGTTTCCGTTCTCTTTAAACTCCACCAAAAGAAATGTCCTTTATCCCTCCTCCCATTAGATTTTTCCCACTCTTTTCTTCATCCTCTCCATTTTCCATGTTTTGTTTTCCACTTAAAAGCCCTCCTCATTCACTTCGGGCTTTATTACCATTTCTGTTCTGATCCGGCTCGACTGGGTCTTCGGATCATGACTCTCTGTTTTTAACTTGCTGCTGCTGTAATCCTTCCTCGCCAGGCCGTGTTTAAAAAGTGTTTTCATGGCCGTTCAGAAGTGTCACCAGAATATTTTTTACTTTACTTCACACCAGTGGTGGCGCTAGGTGCAACTGTGGTTACTTCAGAGAGACATGAGAAATAAAACATTTTTAAATTTATTATTATTATTATTATTATTATTATTATTATTAATGATTACGATGATGTTTTACTGTTATTCTCTGTATGTTATATTTATGAATTATTCAGTACGTTTCAGTTATACGAATTATGATGAATTATCTTCGCTTTCTGTTTGTGTGTGTGTCTGACTTTTCTGTGTTTTTGTGTGTGTGTCACTTCCTGTTTGTGTCTTTGTGTGTGTTTTTGTGTCTCAGTGTCTGACGGTGAACACACCACTCCTGAGCTGGACTTTGCTGTTTTGCTGCTTTCAAACCACCAGCAGCCGCCGGTGTTTCAAGTTCTTGACCCGCTGCTGGAGGTCAGGATGGGAGGACAAGCTACTATAGGTAACACAACACACCCTCACACACCTACACCGCAACAAGCAGCTATTTAAAAGCTAATGACCCCTTTTTCTTTTTTTCTTTTGTGTATGTTAAGGTGGTCAGCAGCTGGCGGTGAGTGATGCCGACACGGCTCCAGATGAGCTGGAGTTTGAGCTCGTGGAACCTCCCATCCATGGAGAGCTGATAAAGACTGACGACAGCACCAAGACCCGCATGACTAATGGTAATATTGACTATTTTCTTTTTAAAAAAACATCTTTTTGTGAGTCTACAAATATAGAAAGCTTTAAAAGGACACACCCAGATCTTAATGGCATGTCAACGGGTCAACAGAGTTCCATTTTGTCTTCTCTTCAGGCGACACTTTCACCTTCAGCGACATCACTCGCAACATTCTCCTCTACCGCCACGCTGGCCTCTCCACCCAAGATGACGTCATCTCTTTCTCAGTTAGCGATGGGATCTCCATGGCAACCACAGCAGTGCAGGTGGTGGTGCTGGGCGATGGGGGCGTCAGGCCACAACGGGACCCCCAAGCCACACTGTCTCTAGAAGTGGGCGAGAAAAGCAGCACGGTCATCAGACGCTCGCACCTGGCTTATATTGTAAGTGATGCAAAGAGAATTTAAAATACAGGATATTTAGTCATTTTTAGGGTTTATAAAATGAGTTTCCTATGCTTGAATAACAAGTCTGGAGCCAAAGTTTGCAGCTGTGCTGACAGAGCAGTGGAGCTAACTAATGGAGACTCACACTGAGAAAAACACCAGATTGTACAGTTAAATGAAGATGACTTACTCAAGCTGAAGACATCCCGTCACATTATAGTTATATAGTTTAAAATGTTATTTATTCACATTTGGTTGATGTAAATAAAAAGAAATGAATGGAAATGGTAACAGCGCACAGAAAGGTCTGTGTAACGTTATCAGTCCCATCTTATCTGAAGGTTAATATTATATGACTCACCATCACAATCTGAGCTAAAAAATGGTGAACTCAGAGATGAAAGTTATTCCTGAAGAAGACCTCTCTCAAGGTTCCTCCTGTTGATGTCCACCACAGTTGTTTGTTTTTTTCCTCCACAAAGTTAGTTTCTGGTTCTGACATTTACTTTTTCTAATGAATAATAACACTAAGCAGATTATTTGCTTATAACTAGTCAGTGGGAAGGCGTCCGATCCATGTTTCTTTTCTGTGGCTGTTTAAACGATGGCTTCACATTTTCCTGTTTAGTTAATGGAAACCCAGCTAACATTCAGTTATCAGACATGTTTGGCCCAAATCCGGGCTACTTTTGGGACTTATAGCTTAGTTACGGCACTGGCAAGTGGAAGTAGACTTGATATTAGTTGCCAGTCTGGCTTGGATTATGGCTCTTGTGGGCCACATGTGGTCCAGATGTCAGTTGTTGGCCTGGACACAGATTACAGCAAGTATTTTGTCTGAATACCGGAAGCCTTCCTAGACATAGATTACGGCTGGTGGTGATGTGGCTGAGTTTCAGCAGCCACGTTCACATTTGGGCCAAATTTGGGCCAAACGAAACTGCACATTTAGGGCATATTTACAGAGTTGAAACTCTAAAAACACATCACATTGTCAAATTGAAAAATAAGAGGAATAAAAAATTGGCCTTAGCCAAAACTTTGATAAATGAATTGAAAGAATATTCCCATGAGCCTCTGCACCTCTGACTCTAAACCTCCCCTGTGGTTAGCTTCAGTATAAAATGATTTATGATCTGCTTCCCATGACAGATGGTGGTAGAACTGCAACTTCTCTATTGTTGGCCAACATACAAACCAAGAAGAAAATTTTTCTTGAGTCTTTTGTGAGTGTTTTGTCTTTTGTGCCAGCCAAGCTAAAGCTAACGCTGACAGTGCTAGAGCTGGTAATATGCAGGAGGCTACATTAGCATCACCAGACTGAAGGAACTCCAACTTTTTTCCTCATAAAACTGGAGCACTTCTATAACACTGCTAACAGCTACGTATATCTATCTCATCTTGTCCTTCTTCTAAC
This sequence comes from Melanotaenia boesemani, assembly GCF_017639745.1. Lineage (NCBI taxonomy): Eukaryota > Metazoa > Chordata > Actinopteri > Atheriniformes > Melanotaeniidae > Melanotaenia > Melanotaenia boesemani. The sequence goes on from NC_055692.1 coordinate 3,594,573, forward strand.
TCATGCTGACTTTTGTCAAAATGTCACCATGTTGTTCAAAGTTTTCAACTTCAAATCAATTCATGAACTAGAAGCTGCTCTTCTGACCCGTGGATGGACTTGTGCATAACAGCCACATGGAAGTGAAGCTCTGTTTTGTTCATCAGGATGATGCATCTCCCGATGGTCAGATCCGCATTCAGCTGGTGTCGGCGCCGATGTACGGCATGCTGACCAGGAGCCAGTCCCAGCAGGATCCCGAGGAGCTGAGTGCATACTCGTCCTTCACCATGGAGGACATCAACATGCACAGGATCAGGTAGGAGGGGTGAAAGAGCTTTGAGCCCAGTCAGTACACTTTAAAAAAAAATTATTTTAAATAATTTTCACATAAAGTCAAACATCCTGTGATGAGCTGGTTCTAGACTTGGATTAATTTTCTTTTAGGTTGTTTTGTTGCAAACTGCCAAACTTATACAAATAAAATGTTAAATAAATAATAAATCTAAAATATTTACTATTAAATAAATGAAAAATGAATGAATAAATAAACAAATAAACAATTTGCACTATAAATTATTTGTTATTAAATGGATCAAAATCAATTGAGTATATATAAAATTAATTTAAAATGTCTGAAACACTAATTATAAGATATAATAAAAGTATTAAGGGATGGACGATGGACAGATGATGGATGGATGGATGGATGGATGGATGGATGGATGGATGGATGGATGGATGGATGGACGATGGACAGATGATGGATGGATGGATGAACAGGTGGATGGATGGACTGATGGATGGATGGATGGATGGATGGATGGATGGATGGATGGATGGACAGATGATGGATGGATGGATGGACGGACGGACGGACTGATGGATGGATGGACGGACTGATGGATGGATGGATGGATGGATGGATGGATGGATGGATGGATGGATGGATGGATGGATTGATGGATAGATGGATGGATGAATAAATGGGCCAACAATTTTATTCAACAAACCCTCACATGAAATCCTAATAACTGTCTGCAAAGATTTTCATATTAAACAAACAAACTTTTGTACTTTGTGTTTTAAAGCTAATTTTTAATATTTATATTATCATATTATTATAAATGCTTAGTCAGAACTCAATGAAGACATTCACCATGAAATCAAGATATTTGCAATATATTCACATTAAGCTGAAGTAGCCTGGAATGAAGAGGCTACTTTAAATGAGAAGTGTGTGCTGATTTCTCTCTATACGGGATAAAAGGCCACTGAGGGCTCTCTGCACTGCAGCTGCAGTCATGATTAATTTTTCTTATTGCTCCGGAGTCGGTGGGGATCAGTTTTCCCTCTTCTCCATGCAGAAAATAAGGTGATAGCTTGCAGAGTCATTTTGTTTTCTTCCAGTCTGTTTCTACTCCAGAGAATAGAGCTCAGACATTCAGCAGAAGAAAGTGAGAAAAACAAATGAATTAACTGGAAGTCATTTAATAGGCTTTTCTCCACTCACTGACTCAGCCTGCTGGCATAAGCGATGCAATTAGCACAACCAACATTACCTGCAAGTGTTGGTGAAGTCTCCCATGATAGGTGCTAAAATGAAACAGACTTTCACTAAGTGCTAAGTGTTTCGTTTGCATAGCGCTCTGATTAGCTTCAGCACAAGATGATCTCTGGGGTCAAACAAATCGTTTCTGTTAGTTTTTATTGTTTGGAGCTACTCATACAAGCAACAAGAAGAAACTGTTCAGTGAGATTAAAGAAGATTATACTGGTATGGATTTCATGATTTTATTATAAATTTTAATTAGTGTGTCTCATTGCAGAAGTTTTTATTCCTTATCCAGGAATAATCGGATCATTCCATAACAAAGTAGAATTATTATGATGTGAAATATTATGTTTTAGAGACTTTTTTAATTATGCTACAAATCTGTCTGCAGGTACATCACGTCCTTAGAGACAGGAAGTCAGGCGGTTACCGACATCTTCTACTTCATTGTCAGCGATGAAGACAACAATCGCCTTGATAACGAGATGTGTACAATCACCATCACCTCCACGCCTAAACAGCCACCGGTGGTCACTGTGCGTAGCGGCATCAAGGTACTCGTCCACGTCCCACGTCCATGCAGCGCTGTGGAAAACTGTCCACTGATACTGAGTCAGCATTCACTCACCGGACATGCCACCATGATGAGAAGCTCCCGTTTCACCACGTCCCAAAGCTGCTCTACTGAGATCTGGTGGCTGCGGAGGCTGTTGGAGTCCAGGGAACTCATCATGTTCAAGATTAATAGAAAAAACACATGAATTTCACATGTGAACCACATGTGAAAAAATGTATTTGAATGTGAAACACAATTAAAACCCACGAGTGAACACACGCAAAAGACGTGATTGACATGTGACTCATGTAAGAGCCACATGTAAAACATGTGATTCACATGTGAAATATATGAGAACTAAATGTGAAATGTATATGATTCACATGTGATTCATGCAAGGATCACATGTGAATTACATGTATATCAGTTGATTGATGTGACAACCAATGTGAATCACATTGTTCAACCTAGATGATAAACACGAGAACATGACAGAAACATGTGATTTATATGTGAAACACATGTGAACCATACGTGTGACATGTAAAATACTTAACTCACATGAAGCATGTTTGAGAACTAAATGTGAAACACGTGAACCATATTCCTGACCCACATGTGAAACACATGATTCACATGTGGAACATATGTGAGACCCAAATGTGAAATAAGTGATTCCCACGTGTTTCATGTGAGGATCACATGTGAAACACACGTGTGACACACATAGAACTACACGTTTCATGTGACACGTACCAAATCAAACGTTAAACATGACTTCCATCAGTACACTCATCAGTTCTACGCTGAGAGCAGCTCAGTTAATCTTTTTCTAAATTGTTTGGCACAAACTAATTAAAACGTGCTTGTTCTGTTTACGAGCAACGTATTTTTCTGACAGCTGGTGGTTTAAAGCAAATCATCAGAAATTACACACTTAATGTGACGCCATTGCAACGGCTAGCTCGGGACAAAGTGCTGCGTGAATCACCGTCTCTGTAGTTTTCTACCTCCAGTCCTACACCGATGCTATCAGGTGACATCTGTCCAAAACCACGTTTGCACATTTGCTGCACATGTGGTTTTTCTGTAAGGGTGTTCTTATCTGACAGGAGCCACCCGGTCTGGTCTTCTGCTTCAGACCTTGTTTGGAACCAGTGCTTATTGGACTTCCTGTTGCTTTTCTATCATCTCCAACCAGTCTGCCCATTCTCCTCTGACCTCTGAACAACAGAATATTTTCTCTTCTTCAGACCCTTCTCGTGTAAATCCTGGAGATGGTTGCATGTGAAAAAGTTCCCATTCTGATAGCAAGTCATTTTCACCATGTCTACATGAATGAACACGCTGAGTTGCTGCCAAATGATTGGTTGATTCAGTATTTATGTTAAGCAATAGAACAGGTGGACCTAATAAAAAGGCCGATGTTTTCATCTCCCGTGTCCGTACATGTACATCTCTGCACATATTTGTGAGAACATATCAAGAAATGAGGGATGACTCAAGACTTTTTGCAGACTACAGTATGCAAACATGCTGCACAGTGACCAGTCTTTGAACTGTACAGACATTTTTTTTATTCATGAATGAATCAAACATCGCCCCCTCTTTCTCCACTAAAACCCGACATCTTCTTTAAAGCAGCTGTTTAATGTAGAAACAGAAGTGGTGGGCATCGTGGCACTCCATCATGTTATTTAACATGGGACCTGTCTTGTACATAAATATCTCAGTACATAATAGAAAACCTTTTTTCCATCTGCTTGTTTTATATTTTTATAAAAACTGAACAAACACAGGTTTCTTTCTAACTCACATATTAAATATCCATTGAATGTTTTCTTGAGATGGTTACTCAACGTCTGCTGGAATCTTTTTCTCCATCGCTGCACCCTTTTCTCTGGCAGCTAAAAAAGCAGAACGGAAACAACAAAACAGTCTGACAGACTTCCTCGACCCACACCAGCGATGATGCGAAGGACTTCTTCAAGTTTAAGCTGAGTTAAAATGGAGGGAAACATCCTAAAAAGCCAGCTGCTACATCATCATTTCAACATCTTTCATAATCTCTGTAGGCTTTGAAATGAAGTTAAATTCTGGCAAATTAAATTCTCTGCTCTTTCTTTAACTTCCATGTTTAGGTCCAGGAAGGCGGCCGTGTGCAGCTATCTACCAATCACATCGCAGTGTCAGACGAGGACACGCCCAGAAAGGATCTGCTGGTTTGGCTCGTCAATCCTCCGAAATACGGTTTCATCGAAAACACCAACCGAGGTGAGATTTGGATTTGTGGAGGGGGACGTTGCAGGGAACACCTGAACCCGGCTGCATCCGTTGCTCAGAACAATTTCCACATTTGTGTTTCTGCCATTGAAACAATGCCGGCTGAATTCCTGGAGCGTGCTGATGCCATCTGTCTAAGCCGATTATGTTCTGGATCGGTGCTGCCTGATAGATTGCTCAAGTTCCAGTCCTTCCTGCTCAACCCATGCCGTTCTCCTTCTGGAACCCAGAGGAAGAAGAGAAATGAGGTTGAAATCCTCAAGAGTAGAACAGGTGGAGGTCAAAATCAAGTACAGTAGGAAAGGTGTCTCCACAAGGAGTATGACACTGTTACAGAGTGCTGGAGATGCTCGTCCAGGATGTTTCTGCATGCAGAGTACAACAGATGTGTTGTTAGACATAAAAAGCAAAGAAAGATCCAGAAAAAAGACAGAGCTTGAAGTTTTTTCTTCTTATAAGGTTTCATTTGTAGAATAAAATGAAGCTGTTAAACCTTAAAAGCTTTATTTAAAGGACCTTGCTTATATGTCAGAATATTTATTTACTTTTCTCTTTCAGGTAAGTCTGGTTGTCTTTCTTCAAGCTCTTCGAATTTTTTATATTATTTCTGTGCTAAAAAAACAACAACATCTGAATAAGGTAAAAATTTAATCCTGAACGTTATTTAAATTAATTTTTTAATTATTTAATGAATGAATTAGTTTATTCTTAGAGTGCCATCATATGTAATGTTTAGTCATACGCGGGTGGGGGAGCTGCCAACTAAGGTAAACCCCTGTGGGCCCCTGAGCAAGGCCCTTAACGCCCAACTGCTCCCTGGGCGCTGGAGTCTGGCCGCCTCCTAGCAACTAAAACAGGATTAATAAAGTAGAATAAAGAATAGAATATTTTAAACAAAGCTTCTGAGCTGATGTCAAACTATAAAAACAGACAGCTGCTTACCTCCTGAACCCGCACATGAAATAAAACACTTACTGTAATGTTCCAGTCAATGAAATGAGAAAATTAGTTTTCCAGATATATGCAGTAATAAACGAGTGAGAGACAGCAGGAGAAATTTTACCTCAGTTCAGTGAAAAATGAGCCATTATTAAAAATGACCTGGAAGAAATAAAATCTCATTTAAAATAAATAATTTTATTCTATTCGAAGCAACTTGTTAACAGGTTGGTTAATAAGTTGTCAGCTTAAAAGAGGAGCATGTCTGAGAGGAAACATCCTGTTTACAGCTGTGAAGCACATAAATGAGCTCGATCATTTTCAGGTTTAATGGTGGAGAAACACTTGCAGGCAGATATTTCTAACATCTGCAGCAGTTAAGCAGCTGGTACCAGTCTGGTGTCTCCACGTCCCAGCTCGGTGTCCTTCACGGCTGCTGCAGCCCCGAGCCAGCAGTTGGTGTCCGTTGGTGGTGCAAGGTGGAGGATTTCTGCTGTCACCAGCTCAAACTAAGACTGTGGGCAACCAAAGCTCAAAGTGACCAGTGTTGATATGCAGATCGCACGCTCAAGGCGTTGTCATCCATGTGCATAAAAACATGCAGAAGGTAGAGAATTCCACCCTCTCACACAGACTGTCTATCTACGGTTAGTTAACACAGAAACAAGCACTATGGAGATAAATTAAAGAGATTCCTGAATAACAACTTTATTATTAAGAAAATCACGTTTAACCTGCAGTTAGAAAACAAGCTTTTTTACACTTATTTTTTTATAGGTGCTCCTGATGATTGTCAGCATTGTTTTCATGAAGATTTTTTTTTTTTTACTGGTGAAGCAGCTGGTTTTCTGCTATGATGCTGTTACCTTATACCTGGTGGATCCTTGTCTTTTTTTACCTTCTCTTCACTCAGTTTTTTTCTCTTTCATTTACTTTCTTTTGTTCTTTTCTTCTTTTGAATTACATATATAAATTGTGTTTTGTTAACACATGAAAACCACGGCTGCAACAGAACTTGTCTGTTATTGCGGTGGCTTTCTGGTTTTCTGGTTTTCTGGTTTTCTGGTTTTCTGGCTTTCTGGCTTTCTGGTTTTCTGGCTTTCTGGTTTTCTGGTTTTCTGGCTATGTTTTGCAAATTGCTCACATGTTTTTTAAAAGCATTAGCCAGTTTGTTGTTTCTGCGGTTCATTGCGCTTCTCCTTTAAAGGTCCCATATTATGCAAAATTCACTTTTTAATGGTTTTGGAACAGTCATACTGGTCACCCCGCATGTGTAGGAGACCCGTAAGTGTGAAACTCTTTCAGGCGCTCTCTCTCCCCCCTGCTCCACCTCTAGGGAAGTAAGCGCTGAAATGAGCGAGTTTGAAAGCGTGTACGTTATGACGTCATAAGGGACAATAACCACTCCCCACAGAGCGATGGACCCGCTTACCGGCTCTCAAGGCCCGCCCTCTAAAAATCACCTAGCGCCCAGTGTTTTTCCCTCTTCGGCAACCCTCGTTAGCGGACATGGCTAAGCGACAGAAGCACTGTTCTGTTTGTGGCTGCATAAATGAACACGAAAACGTTTTTTTACTTCCATCCACTGAACCCACGAGGACTGAGTGGATTAATTTTATTTTTGGAGGAAATGTACCCGGAAAACTTCCAAAGGTTTTGCATGTCTGTGGCCAGCATTTCAAAGAGGACTGTTTCCACAACATGGGGGCATGGAAAGCAGGCTTCGCCAACCGTTTGAAGCTGAAGCCAGGTTCAATACCAACTGTCCGTGACACAGCTGGAGAGGTAAGAGCTGGCAGTTATTTTATCGTTTCGGCCTTATTAGTCTGATAGCTTGAAAATATATTAGCACTGTTGTAAATGTAGCCAAGTCACTGTTTCTACTGTTTGTATCCGGTGCCATTGTGCATCAGATTGATGAGCGTAGCTAGCTGTGTTCTCCGTGCGTCACGGTTTGGGTCGGTAATGGGGGCTTCAGGAATGGGTTCCGGTGTTCCGGCGTTTGTTTATCCTTCACTACGCTGTAATCAGCGTCTAGTTACCGCTAAGGCCTAACCTGTCAATCACCTCATGACGGGCGATGCGATGGGCGGAGCCAACAGCTGAGCTGCTCCACCAGGGTTCCGCCCACCATAAACGGCACATTTCTGAAGCTGCTAAAAAGAGGGAGGTGAAGAGAAGCCGCTGCACTCAAACTGAGGGTCGATTTGTCCATACCATGGCGGAAATATTTCATTTAGATATTAATGAATGGTCTCAGATTGGGAATAAAGTGTATAATATGGGACCTTTAAGGCAACAAGCTCCTCATGCTCTTTCATGTGATGACAGCCCAGATGCTTTATAAGACGCTGGTGTTAAACTTGGCAGCATACGTGGCGCCTCTGGGAACTCCAGCCCTGCATATGAGGCATGCCACTGTTTATCTAGCGGGATTTTCTAACGCTAGTGCTAAATGTTAGCAAAACAGTGACTCACGTGCAGCTGCTTCTCCACCTACCAACTCTAAACAGTCTTCACGCAAGATCACATAACTTCCTGTGTTAATGGAATTGTACTTTTACAGCACTTTTCCAGTCAGTTTGAGCACTTTGTAAGCTTTGCAAAGAACTCACATTCACCCATACATGCAGACTGCATTAGGCACATCGGGAGGCAATGTGGGGTCAAGTTACTTGGCCAAGGACTTTTTGACATGTAGTCGGGGAAAGTCTGGAATCAATCCATGGAATCGATGGAGGACAACTGCTCTTCCTGAGCTGCTGCCCCTTACTCATGGTAGGATCAGCTAGTATTTGGGTATCGGTATAACCCTACTAGCAGGCTAAACTAACGTGTGGAAGCTCCAGATAGTTTTAGATATCAGGACTGAACTGACGGGTATTTCTCCAAAGCTTCAATCTTTCTTGTATAACAACCTCTCACATCTTCCTTGCGCATCAGAAGCATACAAATCTGCAGATCATGTGGTTGAATACCAGCAATTCTGCATCCGCTCTGTGTCGAGTAAAATCATTTTTCCCTTCAGAGTTGGTGCAGGATAAATAATCACTAAATGCCACCAAGACTAACCTCTCTGTAAAGCTCTGAGAGATGCTCGTATCAAGTTAACATAACATGAAAGACGGATTATAGGCAAACATTCAAAGATTTTTGAGGCAATGGAGACTTAAACTAAACTTTTAATGTTGTCAGGGATGTTAAAATGTGTAAGTTTAGGCTCCTGAGTGATTATATTTCCTTTTTTACCTGTGCGTTATTCCTCAGCTTCGGGTGTCAACAGTGTTTCTCCCTGATATAAAAGAAGAGTCATTTTTCCAGTAACTGCAGGTGATTTACATTCTGCGTGTTTCAGCTCAGACAGACAACCTTCCTCACCATTTACCAGGCAGAAGATGCAGATGTGATGCCTGAATCACACTCCAGGTTTTCCCCTCCAGAGCCCCGACTCAGCTCTCTGTGGATTCATCCATCTCCTGGGAGGAAGATGCTCCTGCTTTGTTTCAGACTCTGGAGATTTCTGAGTTGGTTTTGTGCGTTTACAAGTTTCCTTTAGCTTCAGGATGCTGGCTCATGTCATCACAGGCGAGGTGGGCTTTGCTGGAGGATTTTCTGGAGCTGTTTAAGTCTTTTGGTTCGTTGTTTCTGCGTACAGACTGCTCGTAGGTTCCAGCTGAAGAGAAGTTGAAAAGGCCGGTTGGTTAAAAACGGAGTTTTCCGTCACTGCAGCTGCCAGAAAAATACGGTTCTAGTTAATTTCCTCTTAAATACCCCAAGAGTTGCGGCAAGATCATCAATACCGTGTCAACAACTTGTTCAATGTCTGCATATTGGTTTTGATTCAAAATGTGCGTCTTAAGACCCTGAATAAGGTATTTTTTCCTGATTATTATGACTAATAACACCGAGTAAAGAGCTGGCAGAATATCACTGTAACAGACATCTTGTTCTAGGTAATGAGCTGGGCATATGTCCCTCCAGGGTTACCATAGTGTAGGCAGACTGTTTTGTGGTATTTGTATTTTTTGGAGAAGAGTAACAGGAGTCACCATGGAATAGCACACCCGCTGTCCTGCGGGGTGAACCTGGTAAGTTTCATTATTATAACCTTCTGCTGAGTTAATAAAGACTCAAGCAGCTCTACGCTGGTATTATAGGACAAATATTATTATAATGCAAAATCATTTTAGATTGTTTATTCGTTAAAGACGTTATCCTTAGAGTATTATTTTATAATTGTAAATATTATTGTAACTGAGACCATTTCAATTATAATATAAGTCAGAATGTAGAAAAGATTAACATCATCATGACTCGACAAGTGTTGCTAATTATTACTATAAAACTGTTACTATGGTGATACTTGATATTATAATGAAATTATTTTATGCAAGGATTAGTTATTACTAATTAAATTCTATTGTTTTTTAGCAATATCATATATAATTTTATTAATAATAATAATAATAATAATGTTATTACTACTACTATTATTTTATTATTATTATTATTTTATACCAATAGTTGCATGTTTGTCTGTATATCAGGGCCTGTATTTATGGTCTTTTTTTTAAAGAAAACTCTAGACTTTGCTTTATAATGAAGCTTTTAATTGAATCTTATAGTTGCTATTTTACGTAATTTATTTCTCAAGTCTGTTGTGTTAAATTTGGTTTTATTATTTTGTGATTGTGTTTTACTGATTTATTTAGTCATTACTTTTTTGGCACATCTGTAGTTTTCACATTATTAATGAACTTGTTTTATTATTTTATCTCGTGTCTTTTACGCCATTTATTATAGGGGTTATATTTATGAGGGTTAGTTCAGCGCTAGTGGAGAACATTGTATGTACACCTGCGGTTATACGTATGCGTGGCTTTATGTTGTGTGTGTGTGTGTGTGTGTGTGTGTGTGTGTGTGTGTGTGTGACTTGTGCTCTCGGGGTCTTGATGAGTTAAGATGGATTTTTGTTTTAAATGTGAAGCAGTTTGTTTAGTATGAAAACTACTTTATAAATAAAGTTTGATTGGTTACTGGATCAGTTGCATCATGATGGGTCTTTCCAATAACTCGACTGATTATATCTGACAACATTTTTTGAAATGTGTGTTTTTATTGTATGAATGATGGTTTATAAATCGATGGACACCAGGAAGACCAGCTTCAGCTTTTTGCTGCCATTAATGGGGATTCTGATTAATTATGTCAATAAAATGAAAATAAATCATTATAATTCATCTCAGGATTAAAATTCAGTTAAATGAAATCAGAATGATCCACGTTATACGTGCTACAGCCATAAATTACCATGCATAACTAATGCACGGCCACAAGTTAATTATCTTGTTGCAAATTATTATTAATCCATGGCCACACAGAGTGTTTTAAAAGTCACAGCTGGAGAAAATTATAATAATTTTTACAACAAAATAAATGTAAATAGAGTTTATCATGTGGAAAACAAAAGAGAAATGTGTTTTCTTTGACGTACCAGCACTTTCTGTTTTCTCCTCCTGCAGGCGGCTCGCTCGGCGGCTCGAGCATCGTCACCCCGGATGTGCCGTTCTCCATGGAGGACCTCACGTCTGATCACATCTTCTACGTCCAGGACAGCGGGCTTAAAACTCCGGCCAGCCAGGACGTCTTCAGCTTCTACATCAGCGATGGCAGCAGCCAGACGGAGGCTTTCAACGTGGAAATAGACATCCAGGTAAAATTTAGGGTCCTTAACATGATACATGGAGGATATTTAGGACTAGATTTTCTTGATTGAATAACTGTGTGGAAATAAAATTTATCTTGTTTTATCATTTTTTTATCCTTAATTGGAGAAATAAGCCACTGAGTTGCACTATTACGTTATCAAAGCAGCTCAGAAGAGACCAACAACTTTTTTCTTGCTGTTTTATTTGAATTCACTTAAATTTGCAACTTTTCTGCAAATGTAATAATTTCAACCCTCGTGCTTGGAATTATTAGTACCCTTGTAGTTTCTTACCATAAAAACAGCAGGTCACCCCATCCCCATCTAGAGCAGTGAAACAGGAAATAGGAGAAAATCTTGCACATTTCATGTTTTCTTGGCAACAAATGAGGCTTAAAACTTTTACTAAAGTGCTAAAATAATTTTTAACCCTAACAGGTTTTCATGTTTCTCATTTTCTTCATCGTTGCATGTCTGCCTCATACATACATGCAGGCATCATTTTCATTCCTAAAGTCTCGATATGCAGTTTCAGTGAACAGAGATTTATTTATATTTTGTTTTAAGTAAAGCAGGAGAATGTTGAGTTGTTTTCTTTGAGTGGTTTACTTCCATAATGTAGAAACCTGCACATTGCAAACATTAGATTTTGATCCATTTTGGTGGGAATCCACACTGAGGGTCATTCATAAAACCTCTATCTCTGCCCGTTTGACCTTGATAAAGTTTAAAGTTGTAATTAAATGTCATTTTTACTTACCCTGCAACTTCTTTCTTTTCTTTTTTTAATAAATGAACTGCCATTGATTTATTCTTTTGTTTATGTGACCAGTTTAATTATTTTATACAGACCATTATCTTTCTGGTTATTTGTTCTTAAAAATGTGCAGATCTGATGGTGCATACAAACATGCTTAATGCTGACATTAATGTGCCATGGCATATCTAAATACCTTTTGTATACACATCAATAAAAATATGAATCAGAGAAACATTAGAGTTTAGCTGCCTCTGTTGATGAAGTCTGGTCATTAAAAGACGGCCATTAAACTTCTTAGCTTGGTTTAAATTAGAGTCGAAAGAAGATTTTTTGTTCCGTGTCTATGAAACTCAGGTTTGATACACACACAGTAACTAACACATGGATTATTTTCCTCAGCCGTTCTTAAACCACTACCACTGATCTGCAAGAGACTTCAGCTCTGCCCTTCAGCAATATAAACACACTCCAGGTCCAAATCCATCACTTAAGCCTGTGTTTAAGCTTTAGTTGAATTGATGAGGCTGTCAGTAAGCTAAGTTTGCCTGAGTGTGTGTGTGTGTGTGTGTGTGTGTGTGTGCTTGCGTGCGTGCGTGCGTGCGTGCGTGTGTGTGTGTGTGTGTGTGTGTGTGTGAGGCAAGGCTAATTTATTTATAGAGCATATTTTATATGTAAGGCAGCCTAGTGTTCTGGAAGCTTTCAGACAGAAGAGCACATACTGTGAGTTATATAGTTTAAACATGCAGTATGTGTATTCTAGAAAACAGATTCAAACAAAAACGCTCTCTACCTGAATTAAAAGCACTGACAAAAAGAGACGTGATTTAAAACAAACTAATGTTTGGATCAGATTTCAGGTTTTCTGGTAGTTTGATCCAGGTAACAGGAGCAGAAAAAACTACATTTTTAATCTGAACTCTCAGGAAGCAAACTTGACCCAGATGATGTCAGAAGTCTTGGTGGCTAATTTGGTGTCAGCTGATCAGATATAAATTGTGGACCAGAACCATTCAGAGCTGCTTGTACACCAGCAGCAACATCTTAAAATCAATTCTTTGTCTCACAGGAAACCAGTGTAAAGATCTAAGAACCAGAGCAACAAGCTCCCTTTTCATGGTCTATGAGGACACAAGCAGCAGCATCTGGAGTAGTTGCAGTTGTCTTAGGGCTGGGATGTACTTGCTGTAAACGTAAGCGTACACGTCAACATTTGTGTATATTCTTGCTGCAAACGACGGAAGTACAGCATGGCAAAAATGCTCAAAACTGGAGGTCCCTGCAAGGGGGAGTAAACAGCACTTGGACATTAAAATAGTGAAAAGGTCAAATTACCAGTCACATTGTTTTTTCCAGGCATCAACCCAAAACACTTCCAATTTGATGCAACTGTTAAGATACGAGTGTTTGCCACTGTGCAACGGGGTGGAAAAATTGCACAGAACCCGGGCAGTTGCGGACAAGGTCCAAGAGACAGTTTCCAGTACTATCCAGCATTGTGTTTACCTCTGACTTATCGTTCATTCTCTTGTTCGCATGAGCGCCTCTACCGTTCAAGTCAATATCATAACTTGTGTATGCGACACGTTACCTCGCGGGCTACATGACAAACGAACGCTAGGAACATGTGGCATCCATGATACTTACATGGACACGTCGCTAACAGCAAGTACATCCCCACCCATAGTGATTTTTAGAAAGTATGTAAAAACTTCATTACAGTAGTCAAGACTACTGAAAACAATCATCCTGAGCCATCAGTCTCCTTATTCTAGATATATTCTTCTCGTGGTAAAAAGGCTGATTCGGTTTCTGCTTAAATATGACTAAAAATTTAGCCTAAAGTCCAAAACGACACCAAAATATCTGGCTTTGTCTGTTGATTTTAATATTTCTGACTGATGCTTAACATACTTGGTTCCAAAGAGCATAATATCTTAGATTTGTCTTCATTTAGCAAAATAAAATTCTTGAACATCTAATTATTGATTTGACCAAGGCACGAACTAAAGCTGAGTCTGGGACCAGAGTCCCATGGTGAAACAGCAATGTAGAGTTAATTGTCATCAGCATAATTCTGATCAGATATTTAGAACAATAGAGGGGCCTAAAATGGAGCCTTGGGGAACTCTGCATGAGTTACATATAGATGCTGCATTTACAGATGGTTGCAGAAATGTGTGATTAAATGATTATCTACAAAAATATTCTCCCTTACTTAGAGTAAAGAGGACAGGGAGCCGATGGTGTCAGTCAGCAGCATCCACGTGGAGGAAAACTCTGGAGTCGTCATCACCAACTCATCTCTCAGCGTCCATGATGAGGACACACCAGAGAATGAGATCCTCTTCACTATCATCAGAATCCCTACCTATGGTGAGCACAGAAACTCTGCAAAGGCTGAAACATCCTATGTGCAGCTTTCTGCAAAAATCCTTCTTTCATGGTACTCAGTTGTGCGGAAACTGTTATAAATGATGATGCATCAGAGCATCGACACAAAGCACCAGAAAACATTTAGTCGTAGTAACGCTGTCTTTAATCAGTTAAACATAATTTTTTTATTTCAAGATATATAAGGGCAAAGGCAGCCAAACTGAGCTTTAACTCTACAAACGTGAACATTTTTTTAGTGTTAATGTTTAATATCTACTGAGCAGAATACTGTGAAAATATTCAGGAGGTCTGGGGTAATGTGCATTAATGCCAGTGACTGAAATCACTGTTGGATGGTTGTGACCTTCAAGCCTTCAGGCAGCAGTGCAGGAACACATGAGCTCAGGACCATAAAAACCATGTTCCCTCAATACAGTCCACTGCTGCATCTAGAAATGTAACCTGAAACTGGATTACATAAGGAAGAAGACACCAACTCTGTGCAGAAACACCGCCAAGTTCTCTTGACACCATCTCATCTCTGATGGACAGGAAGACACCAGAGAAAACTGTGATGTTTTTAGGAAGCATCTGTGTGAAGGTACTTTGATGCAGAGGTTGATGTTTGATTTTTGGACGGACATATGCAACCTTGAAGGCAACATCTTTTCCTGTGAGATGTGCGGTTATTTCAGCAGGATGATGCCTGATCTCATTCTGCATGACATCCAACATTGTGGCATCAGAATATGTCTGACTGTCCTGTTTGCAGTCCACAATTATCTCATATTGAAAATGTTGGAGCATAATGAAGAAGAGAATCAGACAACCACAGCTGAAAGCACTTTCATATTGTCCTTCTGCACAAACACTGCAGACCAGTAGATTTTGAGAGAGAACTTTTTTGTCCTCTAAGAACCTAAAAGGGTAGTAAATTGAGGTAAACCACAAAAGTGAAGTTTATGGCAGAACAGCCTTTCATAACACAATGATTTCAGAAAAAAGGTGCCTAAAAACAGCTTCGGGGGCATATTTATAACAGAACTCTGTCACCAGCAAACACTTTCAGTTATCACTGGAAAATAATGCAAATACAACATTTGCACTTTCATATCGTCCTTCTGCACAAACACTGCAGACCATTAAAGAGTGATGCAGAGTTCTGTAGAGAAGTTTCTGGCATGTCCAGAGTAAATTATTCTCAGTGTGAAAGGGATGAACTCACACACTCACACACAGCTGTAAACACATTACTTTCACCTCTGACACATAAACCATTCGAAACAAGACAAACACACTGGTTATCCAGCACAACACTGCATGTCGACTTCCTCACACCTTCCACACAACACACTCACATCAGCTGACCTCCAAACACCACAAATTGAGTTTTCTTTCCATGATGGAAGGAGGAGTAAAATAAATTGTCTCACAAAAACAAAAAAAAAATCCTTTTTCCTTTTTATTACACAATATATGTTTCCTGTACTGCACTCTATCATCCCACCCAATTTTAGAGACTTATGGAATCCGGAACGTGGTGGAAAAGAAAGAGGAAGAGCAATAACAAGAAAACCTGTCAGACTGGAATTGCTTGTATTTTATGTGGCACAACGTTATTAGTGTAAAACATGGAGCGGTGGTCAACCTGGCTCATTGTAGACCAGAGTCTGTGTGGTGACCATGTTGTCCATCGCTGGAAAATGCCTAATATTACTGTTCTGTTTGGTTGTTATGATTATTATATTCATGAAACTGATTGGGATGACTTTATGGATCCTCATGAAGTCATCTGGAAATAAACTGATTCTCTTCAAAGATCCCTTCTTTCATGAATAACATAAGCAGCTACGGCATTTCATAGCGATCTGGGAGGATCACCTGAAAAACAAATCACAGATACAATGTGGTTGATGTCGGGTAAAGGGCCTGGAGGAAAGGCAGTCGTAACCTCCACAGTAAATTCCAGGGATTCTTTGACATTTTGGACACTTTTCCTGTTCCATCCATCAGAAGGAGGTTTGGTGGTGCTGAGGTCGTTTTTCATGATGAAATCCATCTTCAAGCTTTTCTGTAGGAAAGACAGATTAACTTACTATCAAAATCCAGACTGTTTGACCAACAAACAACCTGACTGATGAAGAACTGGCTAAAGAAGTGGTTTTACTATTTTTTTCTTTTTGATGTTTTGCACATTCACACCAGCCTTTTTCATTGGAATCCGAGTCCATTTGCTCAGAAAATCCGGTTCCTTTGGGGTATTGTGAATGTGCAAATGAACTTTGACTTGGATCAAAGAAGCAGACTCTGGTCCACCTACAATCACAGGTCTCAGTCCACTTCAAATGGACCAAATAGTGTATTGTGGGTTCAGCACATGGCATTGTGGGTAAACACAACCAAAACATGAGGACATGTAGGGCGTTAGGGAGAACAGGAGAAATGGCTTGCGGTCAGACGTGACAGATTATTCCACAAAAAGAGGCATCATCATCTTCAAGCCTCCTTACCTCTCTGATCTGCACACGCCTGCTCTTGACATCCCTCATAACAGACCCTCCATAAAACAGAAGCCGAGCGTACCGCCCCCATAAACCACCGGCCCATCCAGCTGATGGGGACGGAGCAGGAATCCAAGTGACTTCATTCGAGATGATGAATCCGGAGCATGTTTTTAATGGGCCATGTCTCCACTATCCTCACATCGCTGCCACACATACACATTTATCTGCAGGAAAGTAAGAGAGAAACCCCGTCTCATCTAAAAAAGATGTCAGGAAGTTGCTACACTCCAGCACACACAGTCAGAAAGTTATCTGAGGTCGTTGACCTGAATTCGTACCAGCATGACATGCAAAACTAAGGATCAGCCTTAGTTAGATTAATTTTAAAAGGGGGGTAAAAAGCAAAGAGAAAGAGCAAAATGCATATTAATACAGAAAATTCTGAGTTTTATTAATATTAATTAAGTTCTGAAAACACAGAAAGATAAAGAGAAGGCATATATAATAACATACTATACTTATTTACTTCTGGAAACATGTCTGATTCACACTGACAACAATTAATGAAGGACCCAAACGTGATGAAATTTGAGCAAGAAGGTAAAGCAAGACAGTCGTATCTGAACACTAACCATCCACTTTCATAGATCCACCGTCTAGTACCAGGTCAGACCCCCTTTTTCCTCCAGAACTGTCTTAATTCTTGGTGTGATAGATGAAGCAGGTGGTGGAAACCTTCCTCAGAGGTTTTCTCCATATTGACATGACAGCATCACACAGTTGCTGCAGGTTTGTCGGCTGCATCCATGATGAGAATCTCCCGTTCCACCACATCCCAAAGCTGCTCTACTGGACTGAGATCTGGTGACTGTGGAGGCCGTTGGAGTCCAGTGAACTCATCGTCATGTTCTAGAAAGCAGGTGGAGATGATCTGAGCTTTGTGACATGGTGCATTATCCTGCTGGAAGTAGCATCAGAAGATGCTCCACTGTGGTCATAAAGGGATGGACATGGTCAGCAACAATACTCAGGTAGGCTGTGCTGGTTAAACCAGATCACGCTGGTACTAAGGGGCCCAAAGTGGGACAAGAAAAAAAGGCGTGGTCTTCTGCTGCTGTAGCCCATCTGCTTCCAGGCTGGACGTGTTGTGTGTTCAGAGATGATGTTCTGCAGACCTTGGTTGGAACCAGTGCTGATCTGACTTCCTGTGGCCTTTCTATCATCTGTGCTGGATATTTTCTCTTCTTCAGACCATTCTCTGTAAACCCTAGAGATGGTTGTGGATGAAAATCCCAGTAAATACTCAGACCAGCAACCATGCCACATTTAAAGTCACTTAATCCTGCCTGTTAAGAAGCATCTCTGTTATTTATTTCTAATTTATTCACTCGCAAATGGATCAAACTCTACTTGAAGGAAAACTGTAACATTATACCACAAACACTGAAGTCTTAGGCACTTTGTGTGTCTTCATTACGCTCCAGGATTTAGTTTGACTTTGATGTAAGAAACACTTAACTGTAGCAGAATCTGACCCATCTTATTAGTTTCTACTAAAACCTTTCTCGCCCCAAAACCGAGATAATCCCAGCCCTTCCCAGATGGACATATTCACTAACCTTCAGTGTTCATATATGGGAGATTTATTCATGTTTTATCCCTTCAGGCAAACTTCGCAGACGTCAGTTCTACTCTCAGCCTCTGGAGAACGGCCGTGTCCTCACGCAGGGCTCCACCTTCACCTACCAGGACGTGTTGGATCGGCTGCTGGTCTACACACCGCAGACTGTCAACGGAGGAACCGACGAGTTGGGCTTCACCCTCACCGATGGCATCTACACCCACACGGGCCGTCTGAAGTTCACCATGGATGTTCGGAAGAGTGAAGGACCTCGAATGACGGTCAACAGAGGCTTGCAGCTTCCAGCAGGTAGACTGGGACATTTTAGCTCCTTTTTGTAAGGAATGAATGGAAAAATATTCTCTTTTCTGTTTATTAATTGTGTGAAACTCAAAATCTAGAAATCTTTACTTAATGCTTCTATCAG
This sequence comes from Melanotaenia boesemani, assembly GCF_017639745.1. Lineage (NCBI taxonomy): Eukaryota > Metazoa > Chordata > Actinopteri > Atheriniformes > Melanotaeniidae > Melanotaenia > Melanotaenia boesemani. Next base: position 3,613,277 of record NC_055692.1, read on the forward strand.
GGTGTTTGTATGCTGAGCTTGCAGCTTAAATGGAGATGATGTGTGGTTGTGTTTTGGCAGGGTCATCTTCTAAGATCACAGAGCAGAACCTCAAGGGCTCAGACATCGACTCGGACAGCGCCAAGCTGCGCTACCTCCTCACCAAAGACCCTCCAGTTGGCAAACTGCAGCTCAGCCGAAGCAGCCATGTGGACAAGGTTTCTGTCAAAGGTCTGGTTCAGAGTTTCACTCAGGAGGACGTCAACAAAGGTGGCAACTTTTTTTATTTATTTCTTGTTTTGGTTGTCTTCGGTCATTCTTCTCTGTTCAAGCGTCACACTTGTTTTTGACTTGTTCAGGGCTCTGCAGGTTTTATATGTTTTTCTGCTCCAACACACATGATTCAAATGAAATGGATTAAATTCTACACAGTTGTGTTGAAGCAGGAAACATCTAAAACCTGCAGGACAGAGGCCCTTGAGGACTGGTGCCCCGCAGGTTTTGGATGTTTGCTGCTTAAAACACCTGATCCAAATTAAATGGATCCAGTAGCTGAAGTTCTGCACAATGACCCATTAGTTAGAGTCAGGTTTGTTGAAGCAGGTAAACATCTAAAACCTATAGGACAGTGGCGCTTGAGGGCTGGTGTCCTGCAGGTTTTAGATGTTTCCTGTTCCAACATACATTATTCAAATTAAATGGATCCAAGAGCTTGTTAAGTTCTGCACAATGACACATTAGTTTGAGTCAGGTTTGTTGAAGCAGGTAAACATCTAAGTGGCCCTCACGGACCAGTGTCCTGGTGGTTAGGATACCCATCAGAATAGTAAACCCTCAGTTAATGCATACGTGTAGCACAGAAAACTGCAAATGACTCATCAGTTCAGCATCCTTCCACTGTCATGCCACGTATTAATTGCACATTTCTGAGGTGCATCTCTTGTGTGACTGTAGTTCAGTGTCGGGCACTTTACTGTAAAAAGTAATAAATATAGTTCCTTGTTACTTCTGCCAAAAACTGTGTTCGAGATGACCCAGTAATACAAAAACTAATTACCCAGAAATGTAATTATTCTGTTACTTTTGTAAATGTTAAAACAAGTTTCCTTTAATTCATCTGCATGTTCGTTTATTCATAATAAAACTGAATCTTAGATCTGACTAAAGAAAGAAATGAAAATTTAACCTCTTCACGTCAGGTGTTTCTTTTATTCTTTTATTCTTTTCGTTTATTGTATTTATTTATTTTATTTAATTTTCTCATATTTATGTATTTATTTTCTATGATTTATTTTTTATTATTGTTTTATTTAATCATAAATTGTGCTTTTTTATTCTAGTCTTTCTCTTTTTTCCAGATTTGTTTTCTAATTATTTTGTACGTTAATAATTTCAAGTAAATGGTTGCAGAAAAAGGAGTTAAAGGAAAAAATTACTAGCAGAAAAATCCTGGACACTAATCTCAGGCGGCTGGAAGTCGCGTCACCGTCTTCTTGTGTTTTTTACCTGCTTCCAGCCACCATGAAGAGCCTCTTTGTTTCTGGTCATAATGAACATCTCTCATAACATTCTCGTCTTTTATCTCTGTGAAGGAAAACTGACGTCTCTGATTCCAGTTTAAAAACTCTTCCTTTGTTTCCACTGGACTCAGCTTTGCTGCGTTCACCTCTTTTTAATGTTTTTTATGGAAAAAAACAGTTGTTTCATGTGAAGAATTGTATATAATCTAATAATTTAAAGATAATAATATATATGACCTTACATAGGGCGAGGAACAGATTTCGTTATTTTAGGACCTAAAACTTCTATTTGCCTCCAGCTTACTTACAATGACATAGATGTGATTAAATTTGACGTGTTGATGCTTCGTTGATGCTTCGTTAAGTTGATGCCGGGTGCTTGTTGCTTGTCTTGCAGGCCTGCTGCAGTACAGCCATGAAAAGGGGGAGAAGGGAGGCAGCCTGTCATTTAAGTTCAACCTGGTCGATCCAGAGGGCAACAAACTGATCGACCAGTCCTTCTTCATCAGTGTGCTTGGTAGGGTTTCCTCTGGTACCTGCAGCCCAATAAAAAGGCTGAAGTGTTCTCTCATTTGTTGGAGAAGACAAGGCAATTACTGCAGATTTATCCCTTTTGTCCTGCACGCTTACTGATGTGCCACTGCACACACATCCCGCATACAGAGCAGAGCTGCCTGTTTGCAGAGGCCACTGTTGATCATAAATCAGAGAAATATGTAGAAATGGATTGTGGACTTTCATAGCTTCTTCGCTTTAACTGTACTGTGTTTTTGGTTTTTAACAGAGACCATAGTTAAAAGTGTAAAAGGCAGCAAATGTACGGCTGGTTCTGATCATTCTTTAGTGTTCTCACAGATAAATATTCACGTCTCTTCCAGGTAAGATGACAGACCTACAGTCAGGATCAGATTAGGATTTTCTTGTGTACTTTGAATCATGTTACGATGGGTACTGCTACCTTGATTTTTGACAGGTTGTGCTTATATTTACCGTATTACAACTTTATAGGCTGTTTTTATTTATTTGTTTATTTTTGTTAACACTACACTACAGTGCAATACCTTTTTGTTAACACTACATTAAAACTACTGTCAAGTTAAGTGAATAATATTGATTATCTTTTTAAAAGGCCACTTAACAAAGGGGAATGTTGGATATGACATGCAGCAATTAACACTGTGTTTCTAAAGTTAATGGGTCAGAAGCAGTAAATATGAAAAGCTCGGGACCTTGCAGTTTATTTTCTGCAATATAATATTTACTTGGCATAAAAGTGGTCCAAATTCAGGGACAAAGACAAAGTCCTGGACTCCCAAGGATTACTGGACTGCCCACGCTGACCACTGCTGAATGCACATAAGACTCAGGCATGATGTGATGGAAGAGTGAGTTCAGGGCTGATAGAAACAGACTTTCCTGCAGTGATGTGGATAGCTGAGGCTGGATTCATTGGAAGAGAAAAAAAATGCTTGTGGGTGGGTGTACATATAGTTAGAAAGAAAATATGGCACATTTTTTATAACCATCAACATTTCTGTTTGTACTTTTACAACCAATAATAATAATAAAATGAAAAATTATTTATTTACCCCGGACGGAAATTGCAATGTTGTGGTAGTTTATTGTCAATAAGATAAACCTTTATTCATCCCCAGCAGGGAACTTCCAGTGCAACAGCAGCAAGACAGACGGATAAGAAGTAAAGACACAAAACAAAACAGAAATTTGAAAATAAAACAAAAGGAAAATAATAATAATAGTAATCCCAACTACTTCTGTGGTTCAGCAGCTCCACTTCCAGTTCCGAAGCAGCTGGATGCTGACAGACTGAGCAGCTTCCTGATTCTCTCGTGTCCCACTTCTCCATCCTGTTCTGCATAATTCACTGTTTTTTCTCTTTGTGAAGCTGTTTATTTCAGTTGCTGCCACTCTGCCTTCTGATGATTTTCTCTCAATCTCTTCCATTTGTTTGTCTAAACCCCTCAAACTTTATCCGTCTTTCACACATTCACCCACCAGCAGTTTTCCACTTGCTTTATTTTTCGCTGCTCTTATCTTTTCTGTTCAATCAGTCTCAGCTTGTTTCTCCCTCACTGCTTCACTTTATCTTTTTTTTTGTCAGGATGAGGTATTGACTCCCTGTACTTTTCCTTTTCGGATGAATAGTAGTTGTTTTTTTTTTTTTAACTCTGCAAACAAGTTTCTCTGATAAATCTCTGCTTGAACAGGGATTTGTTTTCCTCTCGGTACTTACCCTCAACGTTTCTCCTCCAGAGGACCGTCTTCCTCCGTCTGTGGTGGTAAACAAGGGCCTGGTGCTGGATGAGAACTCCATAAAGAAGCTGACCACGCTGCAGCTGTCGGCCAGCGACCAGGACAGCGAGCCGGGCGAGCTCATCTATCGTATCACCAAGCAGACCAACCTGGGTCACCTCGAACACGCTGCCAGTCCAGGTAGGCCGAGGAGGAGGCTGCATGTCCCACCAGCACTGTCTTTCAGGTCATGAATCTAAAATCAGGTGTGGGTTGCATATGCTGCAGCCAAGTGAGTCATATAAATAAAATGATGTGAAACACATACAGCATGAAAAAAACAAAAATTATTTTTATATGTAACTCCTTGAATTAATACAACACAAAGCAAAAAAAAGAAAGAAATTGTCTAAATTTAAAGAATAATTCATTTAATTAGCTATTTAATTCCATTGCAGTTGTGCAGAATTGTTTGGTTATAAAATTAAGACTTTCAAAAATTTTTGTTCTTATCCGTTAACATTTTATTGCTGCAATATATTAAAAGATTCTAGAGGAATTAATTAATCATAATAAATCTATTAATGTGACATTGCCATTAGCTTAAGAATATTAAGTCAAAGACATCTCGGGACAATCACATCCAACATTTTGAAGGTGCAGCATGAACCAAATTTAAAAGTTAATGACAAGAAAAGTAATCTACCTAAATAAAATCTGTTTCTATTGGTTTCTAATCACTTTACTAAAATAGCTGTCGTGTTTTTATTCTCTTAGAATGAAACATTTATATCTACTTGACATGGGTTCACATACATGGTAGCTGTCATATTTGTGCCACTATTTTTACTACGGTGTCTCTGCATGGACAAACAACTGTGTTTGATGTTTTAACCCTTAAGCCCGACCCAAGAAATAATGGGGAGAAAATATCTACAAATCTGTATTTGGCCCTTTAACAAAAATGTTTAAAAATAAAAAGAAAAAGAAAAACTTTTTTTTTTTTTGTATATTTACAATTTATTACTATGTGATAAGACAAAATTATTGTAGTGCAAAAGGTATCCATCAGGGGAAGAAGTCAGATTGTGCACAACAAATTTTGAGCAAAGTTTTTACCATAAAGTGATGCAAAAGGTCTTAGAAACTGTATCAGATATGATACAAACGACATTAAAGAGTTAAAACAAAATGGGTTGTCAAACTTTGTTTGACAGGAGCTAGAGCACCGTTTGGGATAAGTAACGCCTTAAAAGGACCATAGAAGAAGACAGTACACATGTACACAATGTTGAAGTAGTTTAACCATTTAACCATGAAAATGTGTAATTAGGTAACAAGTAAAATCAGCATCTGCTTTCTTAAGTCTCTTCGGGCTTTTGGTCATGCTGAAACACTTGCCTTTAGTTTCATTCAGAGTGAATCAGAGTACAGTGGTCTCTCGCTATGTTCACCTTTCGTGGCCTCGCAGTTTCGCAGATTTTTTTTAGTGCAATTTTTTATTTATTTTTTTTTTTCTGCGTCTTGCAGTTTCATTCTTTAAAACTGGACTTATTTTTCTATTATCAGGCACCAGAATCAGCTCATTCACCCAGGCTGACCTCGCATCTCGCAGCGTCCAGTACATCCACACCAGTGAAGAAGAGAAGCATGCCGACCAGTTTTCCTTCACAGTGTCTGACGGAACAAACGAGGTGAGTAAAGGACGAGGAATGCTGAAAAATCCAGAGGTTCAGCTTCCTTCCGTTTTAGTTTTGGATGTACACTGCACACTTGTTCTGTATTAATAAAGTTACACAGCAGCAGTACCACGGATTGGTAAGCGAGGATGGGAGAAGTTTGCCATCACATAATAAAAAATATTGATAAAAATATGGTGTTTTATTAGCCTCAAAAGCCATGTGTTTGCATTACACTAAAAACAAATAAAAGAATGTTTACGGAAAAACAATTCAGTGGCTAAGGCTTCAGAAAATATTGTTAAAACCAAAAAAAAAAAAAAAAAGAATCATTTTATATCTTTACTTTTACATGGGATTTTTGTTTTATTTAGTCTTTTCAATATTTAATAAAAAGATGTTAGGACTTACAAAAACAATTAAAATTTAAAAAGGTTTAAAAATGACGTAAAATTGCTTTTATTAATTTCTTTAAATATAAGATTCTTGTATTTAGTTAGTATGTAGTTTAATAAAACCATAAATCAACCAAATTCTTTATATTTAAAATATAGTTAATTAAATCCAGTTGGGAAATTTATTATTTATTATTTATTTATTATTTAAGGAGAAGGGGTGGGAGTTCATAAGTTATACTTCTTCCCACTCCCTTTCGAATATGTAATTGTACTTTTTTATATTGTATTAAATTTTGTCTTTTGTTTTATTTTGCTTTGATGCTTATTCGAAATAAATTCAATTCAATCAATCAAATTCGTCCTTAGTTTTTAACCTGTTTTGAATCTAAAGTCCAATATTTGTATGTTTGTATCTGTGTTACTGCCACCGCAGTAACAAAGTTTTAGTTGTATTGTCCTGGATGAGCAGCCCCGACATAGAAAACCTTCACTGTAAGTCCAATTCCAAGACTTTTTAATATAGGAATTTTTTTTATTTGAGTTATTCTTTTCAATGATTAGTTAACAGTTCTGGGGCAATCATGGTTTTCATGTGTTACTTGATGTTTAACCAAGGCCAGACTATTGAATAACAGTTACAACAATATTATCAATCAAAGTTTATAATAAATATAATTTATTTAAATTAATTTGTGGTTTGTCCAAATCTTTCTAAAGTTGGGAGTTCTCTGAGTTTCCTGCAGGAAAAGTTGCTTCATAAAGCATTTTGCAGTTTGGATGGTAGAAAACAACAAAAGAAGATGACATTGCTGAAGGATATGCTGGTACACAGTTTCTTTTGTAGCTGCAGTTTGTGCTTTTTGGGTTATGTCACCTGGGTTTTAAAGTTTCCTTAAAGAAACATTGTTCCATTAGCTGGATTTCCATTTGGGAACGCAGCGTTAATATTCTCCAGTTAAATAAAAATATGCATGCTCTGTAAATACATGAGCAAGCTTGGAGTCAGGAGGAGGTGAGCATACCAGATCTCATTAGCTCTCTCTTCATCTCTGCTGGAGGCCAGACGCTTGAGGGTGTGTTAGCTGCTGTTAGCATCACATAGTTGTCAACTGAGCTGTCTGCTGTTGTGTTGCTTTGTGTGTAAAACCAGTGCCAGTTCTACTTCAACCAGGTGCTCAAATAAACATTAAAATTGCATTAAAAACTTTCTGTTTCCCTCAGTGGTTCCTTCCAGTGGAATTACTGACAATTTCAATTGAATTTGTAACTTCAAACAGAAAACTAACAACAGAAATGCTGGCAGCACAGTTCACAAACAAACCCTACAAACCTCCCAGGATTTCAGAACAAACATCTGAAATTGTGGCCCAGCAAACAGAAAGTGGAATGTGAAATAACAAAAAGAACAAGCCAGTCCTGTGTGATAAAAGTTAGTCTCTGCTGGATTAAAAACACATCCCACAGACTCTGTTAAATTAACCCAGTCCTTTAACTTTGACGAGCAGTATGACATGCTACAGTACAGAAGATGTTTGCAGACACCCTGAAGCAGCTAAGCTAACATGTAGCATAGCAAAATGATGGGCGAAAGCTAGTTACTGAAATTCTTTTGAGACTTTTTGGAGCCTGGCTGTAATTGTGTACAGAAGAGAGGGGTTTTTGTCTTAGATGAAGCTGAATAGCAGGGGAAGGGGCCATTCAGCCCCTCAGCTCAGATGCTGGAGGCCATTTGAGCCTCGTTTCCACCAATGGGTGTAGGTCACGTCGGGACGGTTAGGGTGTGGAAATGGTTTGTGAACTGCGTGTCCACAGCCAACCGTAACCTTACCTAAGAGGCGGAGTATCAGTTGGACAGTGCTAGATGCCTCAGCTACGTGACAGCATGACGCCATCACAGCGTTTTCCCTAAAGTAGAACCAAAACATGACTCAGAAACGAAAGAGGAGAATGGCGGTCGTCAGTTTGTGTTCTTTCTTCTTCTGCTTCGTAATGCCATTTTAAACTGAGATTTAATCAACAAAAAGAAAATATGTTGCTGTAAACAAGGAGCCGTTCCTGCTTTGTTTTTATTCCACGTTGCACATAAAGGGACTTCTTTTCTCAGCCAATCAACGGGCTGTATTGTGTCAAACTCCACCCTTTCGGTTCAGGTCAGTTAGATTGGTAACCCAATGGAAGGTCCCAACAAAGTAGGTCGGGTTGGATATTAGGGTACCCTTCCCAGTTTTCACGTGTGGAAACATAAAAAATTGCGCCCCAACCCGCACCCGTCAGTGGAAACGGGGCTTTAGATAGCTTGATGACAGTAGAATGAAAAAAGGAAGAGTTGGGCAAAGCTTTAGGGATAAGAGGACAGGTTAGAAAACAATAATAAAAAAGCAAAATAAATGAATTCTACTTCTTCTCAGGTTGCTCAAACTTTCTACATCACCATCAAACCAGTAGACGACTCGCTGCCCCTGCTGCAGGTCCCTGGGATGAGGGTCCAGGAGGGCGTGAGGAAGACCATCACTGAGTTTGAGCTGAAAGCCACAGATGCAGACACGGAGGTACAACACTGGCTGGTTTATTTCACTGAAATCTTCTGCAGTGGACTTTTTTCATGCTTATTTAGTCTTAGTCTTGGTTTCTTTTATTTTTTTGTTTTTGTTTTTTGTTTTTTTCATTTTTAAAGCGCAGAAACCTCTAATAAACCGGCAGCTAAATTATGCTGCGTTACAGAAACTTAATAAAGTTAATACAATTGATTGTTCAATCACATGACTTTTGAGGGCTCTGACCTTCATACCAACAACTGGTATCACCACTGATATCCATAACTCTACACTGCAGTGGAACTGCAAATCGTGCAGATTATCAGAAAGTCTTTACCTGGTAAATAAACTCCAGGTAAATAAAAGTTCCTGGAAATGTCGTCTTCATTAGGAAACCTGGTGAACGACGCTTAAAGATTAGCTCAAGTCACTTGTGGTTGTTGGCTTCTTGCTGAACAACCACAATCTTGTCGGGTAAAACAAGAAAGTAGCTTTTTTTTAGCCACAACATCTGGTCAGCTAACAGAGAAGGAGCCTAACCAATTTACAAACCTTTAACCAAGATTTGACTCCGCTCCATCTGATTCACATGAAAGGTTCATATGACGCTTTTTTTTTTTACATCTTTTCATAAAATCATTGGCTCATGCTCCCTTTTATGACTTCATGACGAACCCTGACCTCAGTCACTTTCTGAACAACCCAAAAACACAGCAACATGAACACTAGTTTAAAACGAGCTAGTTTGACCATCACTTCATGTTCGCATAGCTAATGAGGCGAATGTGACGTCACATGAATACAAACAATATGTGATCTTTAGGTTCCTGGTTTTGACGGAGCTGTTTTCTCAGGGTCTGATTTGCTGACTTCAAGTAAAAGACGAGTAAAACTTAGGCAGACACAACTATAGTGATGGAGGGCCGTTACAGTGGAGGGTTTTTGTTGAGGGAAACCCTGATTGGCTGTTTTCTGTCTAAACATCCAGTAGAAAGATCCTGTAAGTGTATAATTCTGACAACCTAGCATGTTAAGCTGATCAGTTTCCATCATGACTTCACCCAGGCGGACTCCATCATCTTCACCGTCGTCCAGCCTCCTCGCCACGGCACCATCGAGCGCACCAACAACGGGCAGTACTACCGGCAGACCAGCAGCTTTACCATGGACGATATCTACCAGAACCGCATCAGCTACAACCACGACGGCTCCAACTCGCTCAAAGACCGCTTCACCTTCACCGTGGCCGACAGCACCAACCTGCTGTTCATGGTGGAGGAGGCCGGCAAAGAGGTGTGTGTGCTAGCACGTATTTGTATGTGTGTGGTGACATTTCTGCCATGGCAGGAGTTTAGTTAGATTGTGTGTTGGTGTGTGAGGCGGCTTCTTGACATTTTTATTACAGCTGGATGATGAAATAGAGGACTTGGGGCATGTGTTGGCGAGTGTTGATGGCTGATTTGTTGATTTGAAGGTTGGTGTGTGTGCTCTGACCTTTTCATGACGGGAGGGGCTGAGTCAGCAGATTTAGCCTTTGTGAGGACTCTTTGTGAGAGGGACACTTTTAAAAAGTTTAAACATCTTTTAAAAAGAAACATTTTTAGAAAGTAAAGAATTGTCAAAGAGCATTCTGTCAAACAGAAAAAAATGATGAGTATGAACCAGAGTTTATGACGGGAGTAATAATCTAATAATGGCAGCCATATTAGATTACATGACTTTCACTATGAACTATGCCATTATATACTTAATAAATATATATATATATATATATATATACATATATATATATATATATATATATATATATATAAATTACTAAAATAAATTAACCAGAAAACCCTGAACTGACAGTAGTAGAAATCAGCAGTGAGTTTAGTATTTATCAAATCTTAGTTTCTGGTTGTCTCATCAAGCTGTCTGATTCACCTGTGATGCACTTACTCATTTTTCTAATCCACCCAGCCATCGTCATGGATATTTACAGCGCTATTTGGACCCCTGTTGCTATTACAGATGTTTCAGGGCTGTTTTCGATCTGCTGACTCGACCACATCCAAAAACTCTTCTAAATATTCTAATCCTGCCTTCCCTTACTTCAGTTAAACAAAGCCTCTCTCTAAACCACTCTACATCGTCGACTATGAGCACCTTTTCATCGGCTCCAATTTCCTTAATCACTTTGAAATACCTTCCACTCTCCCCTCGCCTACCAATTGTGTTATAATGAAATTTCACGTCTGCCATCTAGCGATGGAAAATGGTAACAGCTTTAAGCTCTCTTTCTGGAAATATGGCCTGGTGCTTGTGTCTCAACAACATAAAGTCATTTCACAGTTGGAAGAGTCCACCTTCTAGTACCAGGTTGGACCCCTTTGTCCTCCAGAACTGTCTTAATTCTTGGTGTGATAGGTGGAAGCAGGTGGTGGAAACCTTCCTCAGAGGTTTTCTCCATATTAACATGACAGCATCACACAGTTGCTGCAGGTTTGTCGGCTGCATCCATGATGAGAATCTCCCGTTCCACCACATCCCAAAGCTGCTCTACTGGACTGAGATCTGGTGGCTGTGGAGGCCGTTGGAGTCCAGTGAACTCATCGTCATGTTCTAGAAAGCAGGTGGAGATGATCTGAGCTTTGTGACATGGTGCATTATCCTGCTGGAAGTAGCATCAGAAGATGCTCCACTGTGGTCATAAAGGGATGGACATGGTCAGCAACAATACTCAGGTAGGCTGTGCTGGTTAAACCAGGCCACGTTGGTACTAAGGGGCCCAAAGTGGGCCTGATCTTAGCTGGCAGGAGGCACCCGGTGTGTCTTCTGCTGCTGTAGACCATCTGCTTCCAGGCTGGACGTGTTGTGTGTTCAGAGATCTTCTAATCCCTTAGATACATCCTGCCAGTCATAAAGTTGTGTGTTTTAATATGTTCATCTAGAACTTAACATATAAATGTTCTCACAGGTTGATGACTATAAACATCTGTGTGGGTGTTGTTAACAACAGTTTTATGGTGGTAGTTATGAGCAAGCCTCAGGCTGAATTGACTGCTCTGATTATCAGTTTAGCGATCTTTCGCTGCCATCCGCCGCTGCCTGTCATCACTAATAGTTATTTAGCATCAGATATTTATATTTCACACACGTCCCAGGCTCATCCTTCTCTTTCCATCACCTGGGGACATTCGGCTCAACGCTCACATTTGTTTAGCAGTGTGGAAGACGGTTATTACTGCCTGTGATCGAGGTTAGATTTGCTCCCGCAGGTGCCGCCCTGTTATTAAATAATGTATGAATAATGTATAGAGTGTGGATGAACGCATCCTTTAGTGGCATGTGTCAGCATTGGCCCTCACAGCATCTGCATGATGGCAGGCTGCTCTTTCTGTAGTCCTCTAGTCCTTTAGTCTCAGTCACAGCACAGGTGATAACGGGTGATATCGGTGTAGCTCTGATTTAGCCTGTCATCACTGTTTGAAGCGGAGTAAATCAATAATATGCTGCAGCACTTGTGTTTGCCACTAGAAGTGTACGTCTTCTTCGAATTTGTTTCCTTTACTGTTTGAATGGATACACAGACCATCACTGTCTACTGGGCGGATAATGTATGTCATCACTCCATTGTTGCCATGTTTGTTATCGTCTGAAACTGATGTCAGAACTCTGCACTGCCCTCTAGTGGCTAGATTGCTTAACAACCACAGCAACATAAAAGATGTATGTGGCCAGAGGATGTGCCTTTTTTTGTACGTAAAAGAAGCATAAACAAGGCTTAATATGTCTATACACCAGTATTTCTCAAACTAGGGGGCGGGCCCCCCTGGTGGGGTAAGGCAACATGACAGGAGGGGCGAACTGGATTGAGAAAATGTAGCAGACAAACTAATGTTTTGAAACTTGGGCTCTTGGAAACGTTCTGGTCCACACTCCAGACCACTTGGTGGCAGTAATGCACCAATTCATTTTTGCCAACTGAAGAAGAACTGCAGAACAGAGATCAGGGTTTACTGAATGCATGAAGCAAAAAAGAGAGAGAGATGGAAAAACAGGTATCTGGGTGAAAGAGGGCAGATATCTTGCTCATGGTTTAACAGTAAATGTATTCCTCACATCTGTGATGCTAGGAGTATAGTAAGTTACATTGTTTTAAGTTATATAGTCATAGTAAGTTTATATATATACATTTATGGTCCCCTATATGGTCCCCTCACTCTGTATATATAAGGGCGGGAGGGCCTGGGAATGTTATATTTATATTTACTTCCAAAGGGTGCCATTGTAGAAAAAGGACGTCTTGCATTGCTTTTCAACTAGTCATGGTAAAGAAAAATACCCGCCTATAGAAACTAGAATCTTTTAGCGGTGAGCTTTGATGCATATTATCTTTAAAGCATCAAGTTCAAGAAGGCTGGCTGTGTGTTGGGGACTGATCTGGAGCTGTCCAGAAGGGATGAAGGATTCCAGGCCAACTGATTGGCCACAAACATTTAAAGTGTGAACTGTCCACGTCTCCACCCTGACCTTCAACACAGATTAACCTCCGGGATGAGCCCTATTCTGTATGCTCTTCCACCCACCCCGTCATTAAATTTACAGACTACACCACGGTCATCGGCCTCATTAACAGAAGGAACAGTCAAAAATCTGGCAAGATGTTGTACCTGCTCAACACCAGCAAAACAAGAAATAGTAATAGCCAAACACAAGAGGAAGCCAGCTCCACTTTACATCAACAAGGACCTAAAAAAAAAGCTGTCGGTGCCTTTTTACCACAGCTCCATTGAGAGCATCCTCCTGTACTTTATTGCGGTCAGGTAGGCCAGCTGCTCAGTGGCAGATGGAAAAACAAGCTGAGGGTCATAAAGGCTTGTGAAAACATCAGTGACTGTCCGTTACCCTCTCTGGAAGACATCACCAGCACACGGTGGCAGAGTCCCAGGAGGAAGAGGAAGTTTGCAGTTGATCCTTCACACTCAGGACAGCAGCTGTTCTCACCCTGAGCTCTAAACACAAAGAGTGTGTGTGTATAAGATTTATATCTATTCTGTTGTCCTCATTCGGATTTTATTCTAACTATCCTTATTTTACTGTATTAATAATTACAGCTGCTCTGACTGAACGAGCGCTGCAGCTTCACTGTACGCCTGATATACAATGACAATAAAGATTTTTTAGGAGTTTACATTATATGCACTGGTCTAGATCAGTGGTTCCCAACCTGGGATCCACCAAAGGGCACAGGGGGTCCCTGAGGCTTTGAACATTCAGAGCCATCGTGATTATATGTTGTTAATTTAACAGGACACAACCAGGATACATGATTTATAGAGAATCTCACATTTGATACCATAAAACCAGCATGGTTTCAGCATAGGGGGGGGCAGGGGCTCCATGGCTTTTCAGTGTTTGCATGAAGGGGTCCTCAAGGAAAATAGGTTGGAAACAACGGGTCTAGATCAGTGGTTTTCAAAGTGGGGGCTGCAAGGGGTGCTTGGGGGGGCTCGTAAAATTAGAGGGAAGCTAAGAAAAAAGTTCAGCAACAAGTTCAGCATAATGACATCATCTGTGTAGACCTGGCGGCTGCTCTGCTCCTCAAGCTAGTGTGTGTGTGTGTGTGTGTATGTATATATATATATATATATATATATATATATATATACACTACCATTCAAAAGTTTGGGGTCACTTTGCCATGGGATTCAATAGGGAAGTGACCCCAAACTTTTGAACGGTAGTGTATACATGTATATATATATATATATATATTTATATACAGTAGATATATGGTACTCTCGCTCCATATATAAGGGGGAGGGGGGGGGTTTAGAACCACTAACAAATTTATTGAATAGTTTATAAAAGTAAAACATTCTAAAAGTCTATGTTTCTTTACATATTTTGTAGCATTGTCTTTGGGTTTGGGGGTCCCGGCCAGAAGCTAAAGCTGGCTGCGGACCAGCCTTAGCTTCCCAAACTTTTCCATGCCAAACTTCTCCTTTTGGCATGGAAAAGTTTGGGAACCCCTGTTCTAGATGATTCTGCATGTAGAATTTCAGTCATTTAGTCATTTGTGTTTTAGTTTTTTGTGTTAGATTGAGCTTGTGTTATTTCGCCTCTCTGTTTATCACTAATAATTTCCGGTTTGATCACTAGTTTCCCAGACAAGCTTCATTAAAGAGAAACTATATAAGTGATCATTTCCACGCAGTCTGGGGAAACAACGATCTATACAAATGAAAAGTGTAAAACACTTCAATGCCTTGAGAAAGAAACAAAAACATTGGATATTTTAAGAAAACTTAAGTGAGAGCATCATACTGTTATAGAACGAGTGTGTGATTCCGAGAGTAAACAGGTTTAGATCAAGTCCAGGAGGCTGCAGTATCTGGGCCTCCCTTTACCAATGATCACAAAGAGAAATGTTTACAGTGGACTTGGAAATATATGAACACTTATTTTTAACCAGCTTTATTCTCTGATGAATGCCGTGCTGCACTAGCTGGTCCAGATGGATGGAAATCTGGATGATTGGACACCATGTGGGACATGGTGGGACAAGCAGGTGGCAGTGGACTGATGCTTTGAGATGGTAGTAGCATTTAGGGTGGCCTCTGCTAAATCTATTTCTGACCATTTCCTACTATGGTATAAACGGAAGAAGCGTCCATTCTGCAGTAAAGACAACGCTCCATCCCATGCTGCAGGAATACCATCGAATCTTAACTCTTAACTTAACTGGGTACAGGGAGAAAAACTCATGGTGGAGACCACCATCATCCCCTGGCCACAACAATACTGACAACCTGTGGAGCATCATGAAAAGGAAGAACTATAAGGGTGGGGGGCAACTTTGGGAGGCAACTATCCATGGACTTCCAGGTTCAGTAGAAGAGATAGAGAAACAAACATTAAAATAAAAGGAAAAAAAGATAAAAAGAGAAGATAGATGAAGCCAGTATAAGCTGTTCTTAAACTGTTGAGTCCTTTTCAAAAAGTGTCTCCACCATCTTTAAAAATGTATCTGCAATAATCACTTTTATCTTTTTTTGTTTGTTTTCCAGATAGTGACAGCTGCTCCTCAGAAGTTCAAGATAGATATCCTGCCAGTTGACGACGGGACACCACGAATTGTCACCAACCTGGGACTGCAGTGGCTGGAATACATGGATAACAAGGTACAAGTCAGGGTTATTACAGTAGTCATAAGATCTGTGTCATTAAATAGGGGGTTATTGGGTAAACAAACACAATTAATCTAATTCATTTCATGCTCTCTGATTATTTAATCGGAATTAATCGCAGTCAGGAACAATGGTTTTAAAATAATTCAGTTCAAATGTAATTTTGGCAGGTCAATGAATCTAAATAAATCAACATTTATTGGCTTGTCTCAACAACGTGAAGTCTATTCTCAGTAGGAAAGTCCACATCTTAGTACCGTGTTGGACTCTCTTTGTCCTCCAGAACTGTCTTCATCCTGGTGTGATAGATGAAGCAGGTGGTGGAAACCTTCCTCAGAGGTTTTCTCCATATTGACATGACAGCATCACACAGTTGCTGCAAGTTTGTCGGCTGCATCCATGATGAGAATCTCCCGTTCCACCACATCCCAAAGCTGCTCTACTGGACTGATCTGGTGGCTGTGGAGGCCATTGGTGCCATGTGATTGGCTGATTCGATGTCTGCGTTAACAAGCAGTTGAACAGGTGGAGCTGATAAAGCGGCCGATAAACCTGTAAAACGTTTAGTGTGGTAAAAACTGTAAAAATGTCACTGTGAATTCTTTCTGAGAGGTTGTCGTGTTGGTGCTGCTGGTAATTACGTCCTGGGTGTTTTATTACCGAGGCAAATGATCACAGTGTTAAACACCTGCATACACTCATCATGTGCTCAGAGAAAGCAAAAACCATTAGCAAACATTTCCATCATCATGAAACGTTGACCCTGGAGGTCATTCTGAGGAGCTGCAGCTCACTAACACAGCGCATGTGTGCAGTCTCATGGATATATTGATGCAGGATAAATACATTTAACATAAAACATGGTACTGAATCTAACATGCAACGCTCGTCCCGAAAAACAGGGTTAGTTAACATGGAAGTGCTGATGTGGAGCAATAGATCAAGGATTAAAATGAAAAGTCTGAAATGTGGCTGCAGTGCAGGTCATTTGAGTTTGTCTGTTTGTTTGTCAGGCCACTAACCTGATCACCAAGAAGGAGCTGCTGACGATGGACCCCGACACAGATGATGGACAGCTGGTGTATGAAATCACCACCGAGCCGAAGCACGGCTTCCTGGAGAGCAAACTCAAACCGGGGAGCCCCATCACCACGTTCACCCAAGGTACACAAAATCTGATTTCTGGTTTTACCAGAAACACGTCTCTCCAGCTGAGGAGGCTTTAATGAACTCATTAGTGCTGAATTATTATCTCTGCTTATAATGAGGACGCAACACTTTCTCATCTGTTCCAGTGTTCCAGCAAACAGTGAATTTATCAGGACTTACTTGTTGGATTTTAATCCTCCGAGTACCTGAATTGATTTAGTTTGTGGTGGTCTCTTAGAAAGACAATAATCTGCTCATCTGGTTCAGTGTCGCCCTCTTCTGTTCATCCTCTGCCTTAAGTCTTGCTTAAAGGGAGAGAAGAAGGGAATCCCGTGAGCAGGTTCGGTCTGGTCTGTGGGATAAATTAGGTAAATATAAAAATGACATAGAAGATATTAAAGTTCAGTTTCTAAAGATTGCATTTCTTTTACATGGCAGGAGAAGAAATTTTTCTATCTTTTCAATCTGACTTAATAGATCTGACTTCAGTTTGTTATATGTGTTCGTTCAGGTGGTCAGGATTACTACACACATGTATAAATCCAATCCACTTTATTTATGAAGCACATTTTTAAAAACATTTTTTAAAAATTACATTTCAAAATAACTTCTAGCTCTTTAAAAGGTACTCTGATCATACTGCATTTAAAAGTTTAATATATTTATAATATATTTATTTTAAAAAAACATTAAATATAACAGATCAAACATGTAAATGGGGCTGCACGGTGGTGTGGTGGTTAGCACCGCAGCCTCACAGCAAGAAGGTTGCTGGTATCCGGCTTCCTCCCACCGGCCAGAGGCATGCACGTTAGGTTAACTGCTCACTTTAAACTCTCCCAAGGAGTGAGTGTGAATGATTGTTTGTCTCTGCGATGGACCAGCGACCTGTCCAGGTGTACCTGCCTCCCACCTGCTAACTGCTGCGATCGGATCCATAACCTGTGTTGGAGGAAGCAGTGTAGGAAAAAAAACATGAAAATATGTAAATAATCAACTAAGGAAAAATATTACACTGCATTTAATGTGCTTCCTAAAAGGATAGATCACTACATATATACATAATGTATAAAAGGGAGACATTTGGAGGATGTTTTTTAACTTGTAGGTTATATTTTACTGGTCCAGTTTACTGGTCCACTGGAGATCTAATTGTGCTGTATGTGGCCCCTGAGGCAAAATGAGTTTGACGCCTCTGAATTAGGTGTTAACAGTCAATCATTTGAGTTTAGTCGACTCCAGACATCGTCACACAGAGAAACGGACGAAAACATGGCCCTGCGTTCCCACCTGTGTCTTCAGTCTGTTCTTCGCTGGGCTCTTTCTTCTCAGCCGTGGGAATGCGGAGTGTATCGCCTCCACTTTCCCACGTTCACTCAGCCAATTTCCACTTTGAATCAGCAGGGTTCTCATTGTGAGCACGCTGGCATTATATCCACCTCCAGGCTGCAGCCAGGGATCAGTGTCAGTTTGCTTTTGTAAAAATGTTGATCCTCCAGGCTCCAGAGCAACTCCAAGCTGTCATCTTAATGTGCTGAATCCTCAATTCAGAGTATATAAACTGAATTTTTCTTAATGATAAACATTTTGTAATGGAAATTAATTACTCTGAGAAGGAAGAAATGTAAATGACTAAATGGGATGGGATCTCTGGTGACTTTAACTCTTCATGCACTCAGGTTAAAAATGTTTGTCTGGTTTACATATTAGTGCAGTTTTATTTGTGTGGCATCATTTAGCTGTTTTATCTTCACAGCAGTGTTTATTCAGAGCACCCCAGAGGTCATTTCAGTATTTTTCTGGGGTTGTTTTATCTTCTGTTAGAGTATAACTGTTTCCCTATCTTGCTCTGAAAGGTGTGAATTCTTATTTGGCTACCAAGTAATTGCTCAAAGATTTCTGTTAAGTATCAGTCCTGGGAGGAAGGTTTTTGTTTTCTTAATTATTTTTAAATGGAGCCATTAGTACAAGAAGTAAGAAGAAAATTAGTGTTTGATTTGTTATATCTGTGCTGTAACAATGCTTATTGCTACGACATCTTATACGTTGGAAACCCTGTTTATTCCCTTTTAAACTGAGTCACATTTGTAAAATCATTTGTGAGATGAGGAGCAGAGTTGAGTAGGTGCCCATGAAAAACTGCTTCTTCTGTTGACTCTTGTTTTCGACTGACACTTCGGCCAGCCGATTTAATTTTTAATAAATGTTCCTTTTTTTTAAAAAAAAACGAGACTTGTAATGTTGTTGTTATTGTCATTTTTATTATGTAAAATGATGGAACAAAAGCAGTATCGGCTCCAAATATCGACTCAAGAAAATCAGCAACCTGTATCGGCCAACGGCCCTAAAAAAGATCCACATCAGTCGATCCCCAGTGTCGTTTATTGGATTTGATGATTGAAATCTAAAGAAGCAAGACGCATTGAGATCTTAGTATCATGTAGAGCAACCATAAACAGCCACAACAGCCTGGCACCACCACCAGGTTGGTCACACTGTGCTGTGGGATGTCATCCCATAATATAACGTATACTTCTACTGGGTGCCATTAAAAGGCAACATGGCATCAGTTTGCGAAGGTCACTCTGGTACCAGCAGCTGATCCTAAAAGTGTTAAATGGGGTTGAGGTCAGGATTGCAGGTTGTCCAACTTATGGAGGTTCTTAGTCCGGCCCCAGACTTTGGAGATGTGGGATCACCACCGGTTACAGAATCTCATCTCCACATCTCTCTTCATTGAGATTTCCTCCAACAATGACAAGCCTTATTTTACCAGTGAGGAAGCTGCCCCACACCATCACACTGCCTCCACCAGAAGCTGCTATCAGTGTGGAAATAAGTGTAGCGCTCTCCACATCTCATGAAACATGAAAAGAAACAATAACTGATCATTATTTATCTCTATCCCTTTTAGCTGATGTCAATCTGGGCCTGATCCGCTACCAGCTGCATCAAGAGAACATCCAGGAGACCATGGACAACTTCAAGTTCCTGGTAAAAGACAGCAAGCCGAACGTGGTCAACGACAACGTCTTCCACATCCAGTGGTCTCTCATCAGCTTTGAGCACAAGAGGTCTGTATCAAAAGGTTTTACAACACACAGAGAGAAACCTCCACTCATGCACATTTACATCTTCATAAAACAATTCCTCACCTCTCTTCCTCAGCTACAATGTAAGTGAGAAAGCGGGAACAGTGGCTGTGACAGTGAAGCGAACAGGTAACCTCAACCAGTACGCCATCGTGCTCTGCCGGACCGAACAGGGCAGCGCCACTTCCACCAGCAGCACCGGATCTCGTCCCGGCCAGCAGGACTATGTGGAATATGCCGGACAGGTAACCAAGCTTCAGGAGGAAGCTAACACACATTTCCACCAGCGCTTCTTACACCATTCCTGTTCTATAATCTCCAGGTGCAGTTTGACGAGCGTGAGGACACAAAGGTGTGTACCATCCTCATTAACGATGACAAGGTGTTTGAGGGGATTGAAAGCTTTCACGTGGAGCTGAGCATGCCCGTGTATGCGCTGCTGGGGGGGAACACGCGCGCCATCGTCAACATCAACGACACGGAGGACGAGCCCACCCTGCAGTTTGATAAGAAGACCTACCACGTGAATGAAAGCACCGGCTTCTTCCACGCCCCCGTCGAGAGGAAAGGTACTAAGTTCAGTTCAAACTGCAACAAGTACAACATGGTCGATGTTAACGCACCTTCTTCGATAAACATTTCATTCTAATTTGTTCTTAACTGAAAAATAACCTCCGTCCCTGAGATGATCAGGGCTACACAGCCTGTTTATTCATGCACTTTATAAAAGCTTCACAAGTCCAGGGCCAAATATCTGAGGTGTTCAGTGGTAGACGATGGTAGGAGCAAGTCAGGACATGCTGGTAGAGACATGTCCCTACCATCCTTAACCAATTTTACATGCTGGCTCATCAACCTCCGATGCTAATTTCATGCTTTTTTCCACTGATTTACCACTGATTCTAATTCCCCTTTTAGTTCATATTTCCCATTTTATAAAAAAGAAAGATGTTTTTAATTTTATTTGACTCGATGTTTACTGGCAGGACATTACAGTATAGATAAATCACAACAGATTTCTTTTTTAGAAATTAAAGACAGAAACTTCTGGTTTCATTTGTCATTTATGTTGAAAACAGCTCAGAAAAAGAGGAATCAAATGTAGAACATGTGCGTTCCAAGTCGTTCATTTCGTAAAATACTATGGCAATTTTAGTGATTTTTAGCGTAAGTAAACAATGTTATCACTGCATTTAGCTTGTTTAATGCTGGTAGAAGTTTTTAAAATGTGCAACTTTATGACACAAATGTTAAACTTACTTACATGACAGAAAAGTGATGCCTGCCTCATGCTGGAGAGCAAAGCAATACACTACTTTTCACATACTACAGACTTTTAATAGTTTCCATACTGAGTACTGAGGCAAAATCAGTATGTGCAAATACAGAAGGAGGCTGGTTCACAGGTAGCCAGTCAGTCTAAACAGAGCTGATATATTCAAATGATTTGTACTAAAGTGTTCAAAAAGGAAGAACTGCAGGACCACCAGCAACCATTTGTTTCTGATGAGTGTGCCGCTTATCTGCTGAGTCATCAGTCACAGGTGAACTCAGCCAATCAGACTTTCAGGAAGAGGGAGAAAGTCTGGTGAAATAAGAAGCAATACAAAGCAGGAAAAGAAAACAACTCAGACTTTGGTTGTCTTGTTCCCTCTTTTCCACTCAGGTGACACCTCTAGCACCGTGTCAGCTCTCTGCTACACCGTGGCCAAGTCGGCTCAGGGCAGCAGCCTCCACGCTCTGGAGTCCGGCTCCGACTACAAGAGCCGAGGCATGACCGGAGACAACCGCGTCATCTTCGGTCCCGGCGTCAGCATGTCCACCTGTGATGTGAAACTCATCGATGACAGCGAGTATGAACTGTCTGAGGAGTTCGAGCTGGTGCTGTCAGACGCCTCAGATAACGCCCGCATGGGGGACGTATCTCTGGCCAAGGTAGTCATCGATGGACCCAATGATGCATCGACGGTTTCATTGGGAAACGCCACCTTTACTTTCAGTGAAGATGCTGGTATGAACAACCTTAAACGTATTGTTTCCTTCGGGAATTTGAATAAAAGTTGCTTTCCCTCACAGCCGAAGAAGCATTTCTTGTGTCAAAAGTTGACCCGGAAAATGTTGCAGTGTCCACCGCGGTGTCTTCCACCTTAGACTGAGCAGCGAAGCCTTTCTTCTCATGAATGTGAACAATCTGGGGAATCACTGATAAATTACAGCTACACGTTGTCTTTGTTCTGAGCCTCTACTGTTGTCTTTCTCTTTTCCTTCTGTTGCGCTCTGACATATTGTAGCTTTTTTCCAGATGGTCATTTAACAGATGGAAACAGAAGCAGAAGAAGAAGCTGTGATTTCTGATGTAAACAAATATCACTGCTTGTGTGTATTTAACGCCATCTTACCAATTTCTGTTTTTCCTCCCTTAGAAATTTAAAATTATTTTAAAATTTCAGACAATCGCCTACCAATCAATTCTGTTTTGGTCTCACCCTGCCTTCCACAAGATGATCTTTTTTTTTATCTAAATAAACTTAATTGAGTAAATCTCACAATGCAATACGTGCAACGTAGAATAAAGTGTGGGATTATGTTACATTGAAGTACTGCTGAC
Source organism: Melanotaenia boesemani (assembly GCF_017639745.1). Classification (NCBI taxonomy): domain Eukaryota; kingdom Metazoa; phylum Chordata; class Actinopteri; order Atheriniformes; family Melanotaeniidae; genus Melanotaenia; species Melanotaenia boesemani. The sequence goes on from NC_055692.1 coordinate 3,635,667, forward strand.
ATAACAGGCATGCGCAGTAAAGATAATTTTTTAACATAATATTTGGAATATGCTTTTTCATGTATGCTGATTCGAACTATCATCACAATCCGCGCCTCTGGATCGGAATGAAATATTGATCTGAATGAGTGGGATTTACATTAAACTTTTTTTTCTGGGCTTGTAATTTGAACACTTGTGTCCATGTTTACATGGCTACTGATGCCGTGTTCAGTAGATGGACTATGATATAGATTTATGATATGCTCGTGTTATCTGGTAGATGTCTTAAAGTGGTTTTGCACAGAACTTTTGGCAGTTGTACTTGACTTTCCTTGTTTCTTATAGATGTGCTCTATTAGCATCAAATCTCAGACTTAGCACACACTTCGTACCAGAGCCTAACAGCGGTGACAGGTTTTTTTTTGTTGTTTTTTTCCTGATTATACGTAAAGATCTTGGCAAATTGTCATCACTTTGTGCTAATAGTAAAGCATTACAACCAGATGCAAGTTAAAATAAGACAGTTGCATATGTAGACGATAGTCCCATAAACTCTTTGATTTCTTACAATTTAATAAAAGTAAAGAAAGACAAAACAATTTAATGACTGTAAAATCTTCTGATAGTGGTTGATTTTTGGTTTTTCTTGATACACAAGTATTTTGAAATTACAAAAACAATTTTTTACTGTTATACTTAATTTAATTTACAGTTTCAATTCGTTTTTATCTTTGCCCTTTAGGTACAATTGAAATACCGGTGCTGCGTCATGGCAGCGACCTGTCCTCTCTGACTTCAGTTTGGTGTGCCACCAGACCTTCAGACCCCCCCTCAGCCAGCCCAGGAATTGACTATATCCCCAGCTCCAAGAAGGTGGAGTTTAAACCTGGAAAAACTGAGGAGGTACTTTTTCTGTTTACGTTATTTAAACACCCAAAGGTCTAATCAAGTAAATGTTGAACCTTTAAAAGGTCATTGTCATCACAAATGTTGACATATAAGACTTAAGATTGCTGCCTCAGTTTAAACCAAATATTTCTGACCACCGAGCTTTTCTCAGATTTAAAATCAGTCAAATACAGTATCATTAAAGTTAAAGTCTGCCCAACATAAAAATATGAAACACAACATTTCATATTTCATGTATACGTACATTAAAACAATCAAGTTTTAATCTCTAAGAGACAATGTAAAACTATTATGATTCCGTGTCAGATAAATGTGAGTGTCATCTGCATAACTGTGGAATGAGATGCTGTTCTCCTGAGAAAACAACCAAAAGGGACCATTTTGATGAAAAATAACAGTGGCTCCAGTACCTGGGAGGTTCCACAAGGAAGACTGGCTGAAGTAGACGTAGCATTACCTGGGCTGACAGAAAAGCTCTTTCAGACAAAAAAGGCCTAAACCATTTCAGTGTAGCCTTTTACACTGACACAGTGCTCCAGGCAAGGCAGAAGGATGCTATAGTCCTGCTGTAAGCATTAAAAGCACAAATAAGGCACAAAAGTGCTAAAAACAGTGACCACAAGCAATTCTCAATTATCAAAAACTTAATAATCCTCTTGTCTCCTTATTTCAGACCTGTAGTTTGACAATCATGGACGACATCCAGAATCCATCCATTGAGGGATCAGAGTCTTTTGTGGTGTTTCTCAGTTCTCCTCAGGGTGCTGTCCTTCAGGAACCTTATGAAGCCAACGTTGTCATTACTGACACCTTTCAGGACAGTGCGTACACACAAAATAAATATCGTTATTATATGTTATTTTTCTTGAATTAAGCAGAATAAAAATGTTAAAAACCAGCCCTCTGACCATCATCTGCCCCTCTTTTAGTTCCCAGCATGCAGTTTGAGAAGAGCACCTACACTGTGAAAGAGAAAGACAGCATGCTCCACATCCCCATCATCCGGACCGGTGACCTGTCCTTCAAGTCATCTGTGCGGTGTTTCACTCGGACCATGTCCGCTATGGTCATGGATGACTTTGAGGAGAGAAGGAACGCAGATGAGTCAAGCATTACTTTCCTCAAAGGAGAGAAGGTACAATGTTTATCATAACTATGCTAGAAAATCAGAATCAACACTGACAAACACTGTTTTTGTGAATGTTTTAATTAAATGTGCGTATTTGTATGGAGGAAGTTATGGATAGATTTGAAAGGTTCAGATTGGCTCTGATTGGATCTGGGGGGACTTTAAGGACGGGAGGAGGAGACTCAGTCTGGGGGTTCAGTCTCAAGATGTCAGTGACCCAAACTGACTTAAGAACCCAAAAAATGGATGAAGGGGAGAGGATTGACTGGTGCGAGGAAGAAAGGGAGGAGGAGGAAGGAAAGATGGATGAAGGGTGAATGGGTTGGGAATGAGGGAGAGAAGGGTGGACTGAGGGATGAGTAAGGGTGGGAAGGAATAAATAAACAATGGATGGATGGATGAGGGAGGGTGAAGATGGATGGACAGTGGATGGATGAGAAAGGCAGAATAAATGAATGAATTAGGATGAATGAGGGCAGATATGAAGGTTGGAGAGTGAGAGAAACAGAACTGAGTTGGTGAAGCAGGTGATCAGAGGTGTGAGGGGCTGTGGTTTTGTGATGGGGTGCATAGCTATAATAATGGAGGTGGGACCTTGCTCCTGAACCAGGTTAACTTAATTTGTTTTTGTTTTCCAGGTGAAGAACTGCACCGTCCACATCAACGATGATTCTGTTTTTGAACCTGAAGAGGAATTCCAGGTGCATCTTGGGACGCCCCTCGGGGACCACTGGAGCGGTGCCATGGTGGGCACAAGCGACATCGTTACAATCACCATCACCAATGATGAAGACGGTGAGCAGGCGCTCATTCACCTTATGATTCAGGACAGGGACAGTTGTCCATGGACCGCTGAGTGTCAGAGTCACTGCTTGTTTCCCGTTTCTGGTCTTTATGGACATTTATTTGAGATATTTGTTAACATCTGGGTTTAATCCCAGATGATGTTAACCAGCCTGATAAGATATAAACCAGAGTTGTTTTAAATCTTATCCTCCAGCTCCTACTATCGAGTTCGAACAGGCTTCCTACCAGGTCAGAGAGCCTCCCGGTCCAGATGGTGTGGAGGTGCTCAACATCAAGGTCATCCGCCGGGGTGATCTGGATCGAACATCCAAGATTCGTTGCAGCACCCGGGATGGATCGGCCCAGTCTGGCGTCGATTACAATCCTAAGAGCAGAGTGCTCAAGTTCACACCAGGTCAGGGTTTTAAAATGCCCTATGGAGCAGTGTGGGTCTGATTAACTTCACCAGGAGTAAAGATTTTTTCTGATTTTTATTTTCATCATTTCATAGGAATGGATCACATCTTGTTCAAAGTGGAGATTTTATCCAATGAGGACAGGGAGTGGCATGAATCCTTTTCCTTGGTCCTTGGCCCTGATGACCCTGTGGAGGCGGTGCTTGGCGAGATCACTATGGCAACAGTGACTATTCTGGACCAGGAAGCTGCAGGCAGTCTCATCCTCCCTGCTCCACCTATTGTAAGAAAACTTGCCTCATGCATTTTTCACTGCAGACTACTTTATCCTATAAAACTTCACTAGATCTCTGTTGCCTCTGAGCGTTATCGCTTATATTATCAACAGTTTCTCAGGAAGGGTAGTGTGTAACTCTGTGAGGTACATTGTGATGGATAGCTTACCCTTTAGGTGATCTACAGAGGATATCCAGGTGTTAATATCCCGTCCAGACTCTATGGTAAATCCACAATGAGTGATCCATGATAACACCATTATTTATCACATTCTCATTATTAAAAAAAAAGATTGCTATCACTGCTATGTTGGTATTTTAACATGAAAATTGCAGTGAAGTCACTATTTATCAAACTTTCCACCAATCAGAGAGCTTAGATTGACGGCAGTGTCCAATCAGGAGCAGCCAAAGATCAACCAGTGAGCAGAAAGTTCTATGTGTGTGTGAAAAGAAGAAAAATAATGCTCCTCTATGGCTGGAATAAAGCCAAGAAGACGTTTCTGATGCACGGTGGCGCCACAAAGCAGCTGAGCTGGAGTTGGTTTAGTGAGGATAGCAGGTAAATAGTAGCAGGAATAACTGGAAATGAGGAAAAAGTGGAAACATGGAAATAGTTTCTGTTGTGTGTTTGTTTCAATAACAATATTTTTTTTCTTGAAAGCCAAGACTTGAGAGAACGATGAGATGAGAAAAGGTTTGGTCACTGTTGATCTGTGTGTTATTTCTACAAAGTTCTGTTAGTAATAAATTCTGCTTTCTTCTTATTGTCGGCCTTTATGCGGCTATATCTATTTGTACAATCATTTTACATAATTTTAGCCTCAGAATCTGACAGCTGAGGCTGTCCTGGAAATATGCCTGGATGTTGACCCCCATGTGGTGGTCTCTGGAGAAGGGAATTCCAGGTGTGTGAGAGCATGTGCGCCCCCTTGTCCCGGTTTATGGAGTCACCAGCTCACTTCCTGATCTCTATCACCTCCTTTATCCAACATTTTAGCTTCTACATGCATTTTTACATAAAAAATAAAAAGGCAGATCAGAAATAGCAAAAATGGCTTGGAGTTTTCAGGGTTAAAGTACATTTTTTACTTTATTACTACTACTTCCCTTTTCCTCAGGTCGTCTCTCTGGCTGATTACAACCACGTCCAGGAGGTGACCAAAGAGGGCAGTAAGAAGACCCCCTCTCCAGGTTACCCTCTGGTATGCGTCACTCCCTGTGACCCTCACTACCCCAAGTACTCTGTGATGAAGGAGAGATGTGAGGAGGCGGGAATCAACCAGACCCAAGTCCACTTCTCATGGGAGGTAGCGGCCCCCACAGACGCCAGCGGTGCCAGGTCTCCATTTGAGACTGTGACCGACACCACCCCGTACACCAGTGTCAATCGTATGGTAAGTTCACCCAAATGAAATGAAGTACCATCTTCACATATTCCAATCAGATGTCATCAGGATTAGATATGATGGCTGAATTTACACCTAATGTCTCCCAGTTCTTTAAAATGTGATTTCTGCTGCGTATCTTTTTAGAAGTACAAATTATCACCCAACTCACAAACACAGACCCCACCATCATTTCATTAATGTCCAAAGCCGTCAACCATCAGCAGCAGAAATTAGCACGTTATCTGTTTGTGATGGGATTTGTTGTTTTCTTCTTCCTCTCAGGTTCTGGATAGTATTTATTTCAGCCGGCGCTTCCATGTCCGCTGCGTGGCTCAGGCCCGTGATAAAGCCGGTCATCTTGGAACTCCACTTAGGAGCAACATCGCCACCATCGGCACCGATGGCGCCATCTGCCATACGCCTGTTACCACGGGAACCGCTAGAGGTTTCCAGGCCCAGTCCTTCATCGCCACATTAAAATACCTGGACGTCAAACACAAAGAGCACCCCAACCGGTCAGTGGTTCCAGGTGAAAAGTGGCATGATGTCAACCAAACTTTGGGGATTATTTTTAACCAAAAACCGTCTGTTGCTTTGTCTGCCCTGTTAGTATCCACATATCGGTGCAGATCCCCCATCAGGATGGTATGCTCCCCCTGGTGTCCACCATGCCGCTGCACAACCTGCACTTCCTGCTGTCAGAGTCCATCTATAGGCAACAGCACGTCTGCTCCAACCTGGTCACCCTCAAAGAGCTGAAAGGGGTTTCCGGTGAGACATAAACACATGAATAAGGGGCATAACAAAACACTGATACATCAATTCAAGGATCAATTAGACATCAATACCTTAATCATCTGTGAGATACCTGAGCTTTACCCCCAAACAAAACTAGTTTCTAGCTGCAGCTTCTTGACAACCACCTGGAAATAAGTCAGAAGGTATTGACTTTCCTCCAAGAGATGAATCACAACTCTATTTTTCAGGTAACACCACATTTTCTAGCAAAACGCAGCAAATCGTCTCATATTGACCACTGGCTACTGAATCTAATCAAAATCATATTATGACAGAATTTGGAAAATCAACAAACACTTCATTGTTATTCCCTGAATTGATATTATATCATGATAAAACTTTTGGTTTGCACCCTTAACATGAACACTCATGCAGTAAAATCCTTCCAGTAGCCTCTTCATAGTCCGGTGTTTCCTATGTGAAATGAGAATGCTTCACTCATTTGAGAACCTTTTTAGGACTATCTTTGCCAGACCCATGGACCTGTACTGTGATTCATCCCAGATACCAAAAGATCTTTGGCTCAAATATGGCCCACATCTGCAGTTTGGTTTGGCTCATATTTGGCCTACTTCGTAGTAGCACGTTGTCATAGCAGCGCGACCCAGAATCAAAGGAGAATGGTTGCCATCCAGCTCTTTGTGTTCTTTCTTCTTGGCGTATGACTTTAAAAACAAAAATATTTAAACATGGTGCTGTTCCTGCTTTGTTCTTATTGCCAAGTAGTACAAGAAATGATCAGTCTTTGCACCAGTTAACACATTGCAATGTGTCCAGCTCCACCCTTAATAGTTGGATCAGTAAGATTGGAACCCCAACAAAAGCGTTGGTTCAGATGTTCTAGGCAACTTTCCAAGTTTTTTCCTGTGAAATCAACCACAACCTGTTGGTGGAAAATGGGCTCATGTCCAAGGTGGCAACTGACATCTGCTCCACATCTGGCCCACACAACATTTAGCAGTGCCATAACTGAGCAGTAAGTGCCAAAAGTCACCCGGATTAGGTCCAAACATGTCCACAGTCTGGGATCAGATGTGCTCTTATGCAAATATTTAACAGAACCAAAACATTTAATGTTTACAGGAAGAAAAACTAATGATACAGCCTAATACATGATCATACAAAATGTTTAACTCTTTGATGCCTGAATTTACTTACAGTGACATAAAAACAAAATAATTGTGTGTTTTAGTTGTCTTTGGAATTCGTTCATCAATGAAATTTTTTGTCAACTCGTTTTTCCATAGAGTGAACTCGTAAGTTTCAGAGGACCTCGAGATTCCAAATGTAAAGACGGCTGTGCCCAGTACCACATTGTTGTCTTTATTAAATCTCTTTCTAATATATTATGTGTTACCTGAGTAATTAAAACTAAGGTACTGATAATTTTATTGTTACAGTAGGGATGTTTGTTGTTTATCATTATCACCAAAATTGACTGGTGTTCTCATGGTGAACCTTTTTTCAATGGTTTTTGATGTTTTTTTTTGTTTTAAACAGTGCAGTTGTACATGCTCACATATTAACTTTTTATATGAAGCTACAGTAGGGACAGACCAGTGTAACCAAATCTACAAATATGAATAATTCTCACAGTAGATTTTTCTATTTTCTCAAGATTATTTTCCATCTTGTCAGAGTTACTTGTGTTTTCTGACTTTCTCAATTAGTCCATACTTTAGATTTTTGTGTACACAGGTGGAGATTAAAGTTACAAAACGTATTTAAATTTCTTTAAATGCCATATCGTCTCTTGGTTAAAGAGTTGGCTGTAATACAAGAAGTCTTGATGATTTTAAAGAACAAAAACCCTGAATGGATGTGGACTGAAGAGAGGAAGAACAAACAGATAATGTCATTAACAACCTAAACCTGGTGTTAAACTGGAGCAACTTCTATCAGCTAAAACATAGAAAAGGGGAACTAGAACACATAAGAGATACAAGGAAATGAGGAGTAAAACAAAACCAAAATACCGTGACTTCTGAGGGCAGAGCTGAAGCACAGCAGAGAGGGATGGGGTGGTCCTCCTTCTAAAGTTTGCAAAGTTCTGCTGTAAATATTAAAATATCTGGATCTTTTTCCAGCAAAAACAAATGCTTTCAACACTGTTCCACAGAGTCGGGCTTCCTAGATGACGTATCTTATGACAGCATCTCTCTGGGACCGGGATACGACCGCCCATACCAGTTTAACCCCAACGTCCGCGAGGCCAAAACCATCCAGCTCTACAAGCATCTGAACCTCAAAAGCTGCATCTGGACCTTTGACGCCTACTACGACATGACTGAGCTCATTGACATCTGCGGGGGCTCTGTCACCGCCGACTTTCAGGTGTTTATTACCATCAAAGGCCCTTTCTTCCTCAGTGTATCCATGGTCTTCACACATTTGTTCAAACTTTCCGTTATTTCATGGTATTCTTGTTGACTCAGCAGTGAGATGAAGACAGTTTAAAGCTGCAGAGTTATTGAATAAGCTGTCTGAGATTGTTTTATCAGCAGCTGCACTCCGGGTCAAGAATAACCTGTCAAGTTTGATCAGTTGTTATTTAACGTCCCAACTTTCAGCATGTTTTTTTATATGATTAGTTTCCCATGAAGAGCTGACAGAAGGATAATAAAATATGGGTGGAAAGTGATTGATGGAGGCAGTGGCAGAAATAATTTTTTTATCCATTCCCGCTGATCATGATGCCTTCAGGTGTCGCAGTGTTTGCTGATTGGTCCCAGCTCTGAAGCATGCTCTGGTGTTTCTAGGTTCGGGACTCGGCACAGTCCTTCCTGACTGTGCAGGTTCCTCTGTACGTGTCCTACATCTATGTGACGGCCCCGAGAGGCTGGGCCTCCCTGGAGCATCATACTGAGATGGAGTTCTCTTTCTTCTACGACACGGTGCTGTGGAGGACAGGTCAGACGCTCATTAACATTCTGCAGACGTTTCACTCCTTAAAATGAAAGGATTATTTAAAAGGGATACATGTAGAAATGTTCCCTCATGTTTATTACTTCATATTGTGGTCATAGTCTCTTTAGTCACACAGTGAGTAATGAACTAGGATTTCAAATGTCTTCTTAACCAGCTGAAAACAAGAGATTATAGTTAGATTTAGGTTTAAGAGAAAACATTTTACAGACCATTCTCTGTAAACCCTAGAAATGGTTGCGTGTGGAAAAAATATGGAATAATTTAATATTTTGGATAGTTTAGAAGTTTCCTTCCATGCAAGTTTAAGCTCTGATAACAGTAAACAATGGTGCTGTCTTGGTCTGAATGAAGATGTTTAAAGGCAAAATAAGTAGCATTGACACCTAGTGTTTCAAATCAGAACTGCAGTCGAAGAGAAAAACACCCCACCCCCCCTCCACTTATACATCCATACAGTCACTTTTTTTTGGTTAATAAAACCCACAGTACCTACATACAACAGCAGCTATATGTGTAGAGTTGGTGAGAATACAGAGTACAAAGATAAGTACAAGAATAAAGTCCAAACATGACTGTGGTTAAGCTGATCCATGAAGGTGGCTTAGCACTGAAAAAACACACAAAAACAAGAATGGCTCCACTCTGTAGCAGCGCTGCCTTCAAGAGACAAAGTAATAACTTTATTTATTTACACTTTCCTTTATAACTGATTCATTCTAGTCCCACAGTCCAGAAACAGTGATGTGCATACCACCGGCGGTACTTGTGCTCCCTCTAGTGGCATGCTGAGGAATTTCCTGGTATTAACCAATTTATAGTTATGAGGCGTGGAAGGCCAGAGACTAAATCCTCAGCTCCACCAGCAGATCACATCACGTGACATTTTCACAATGCCACAAAAAGTCACCTGGAAGGCGGCTGGTAGGCCCACTAAAAAATTTAGATCTGAAACCCTCCCTGTTTTGTTTGACGTGGATAGAGCATATAAAACCAGAGAAATAATGGAAAGAATTTGATAACACAAAATGTTTATCAAAGCGTAAAAGGGGGATGAAAAGGTATGAAGTTAAAGTGAAAAAAGAGTTATCAAATCATAAAGATGAAGTTGCTTCTGGACAAAAAGATGCCAAATATGACTGTGGTAAGTGTTTTGTTTTGTTTTGTTTTGTTTTGTTTTATAAAGGCAAAATTCAAAGTATTTCAATCTCAGACCCCTCAGGGTTATAAGGACTTTTGCTAAGTATGGTATGTAAGGTAAATATTTAGGAACCTCTGGTCTAGTTGAATATCTGCAAAAATGTAAATCTAAACAAAATTTTGGTTTTGCTCAAACGTGTGGTTTACTTTGTGCCTTCTGGTGTTTGGTGCCTGCAGGCATTCAGACGGACAGCGTCCTCTCTGCCAGGCTGCAGATCATCAGGATCTTCATCAGAGAGGATGGACGGCTGGTGATTGAGTTTAAAACTCACGCTAAGTTCAGAGGTCAGTTCCACTCATGTTGAAACAGCTAAATGAGCAAAACTTTTTATAAATGACAGCTAATGGAGCAGTAGAGATCAGAAGCATCTATCTTCAGCATTTCTCTTCATGTTTATCCTTCCAGGTCAGTTTGTTCTGGAGCATCACACTCTGCCGGGCCACAAGTCCCGTCTGATGGCTCCTGACCACCTGGGAGGCATCGAGTTTGACATGCAGCTTCTGTGGAGCGCTCAGACCTTCGACTCCCCGTACCAGCTGTGGAGGGCCACAAGCTCCTACAGCAGGTCAGGGGATTAAACACAAACATTTGTGGCTGTAGCTTTCAGCCCTGTAGTTCTACAGCGTGTCATTGGGTTTTGTATTTTCTGGAAAAGGAAGGACTACTCTGGAGAATACACCGTCTTCTTGATCCCCTGCACCGTGCAGCCCACTCAGCCCTGGATCGACCCTGGTGACAAACCTCTGTCCTGCACGGCTCACGCTCCAGAAAAGTACGACTCACATTTATAGTTTAATCTAACTTGACTGTATTGTGGCAGCAGACAGTTCTGAACCATGTGGTCGTTCTTCAACAGGTTCCTGGTGCCAATTGCCTTCCAGCAGACCAACAGACCCGTTCCTGTGGTTTACTCCCTCAACACGGAGTTTCAGCTGTGCAACAATGAGAAGGTTTTCCTGATGGACCCGTCCACCGCTGACGTCTCCATGGCTGAGATGGACTATAAAGGAGCATTCTCCATGGGTATGAGAATGCCATGAAAGAATGAGGGTGATGGCGTGAATTTTTCTGAGTCCATTCCTTTGCCGCCCCCTGCAGGTCAGACTCTGTATGGCAGAGTGCTGTGGAACCCGGACCAAAACCTGAATGCAGCCTACAGACTGCAGCTGGAGAAGGTTTACCTGTGCACTGGCAGGGATGGCTACGTCCCCTTCTTTGATCCCACGGGGACTTTATACAATGAGGGGCCACAGTATGGCTGTATCCAACCCAACAAACACCTCAAACATCGCTTCCTGCTGCTGGTACAGACAAATGTTTTGTACTTCTCTGCTTATTATTGTGTTAACACAGATTTCTGGTCCTGGTGTTTTAAGAAATGTTTAGCAAAAATGACCAAAATACAAAATGTTTGGGGAAAACCAGGGCTGAAACAATTACTCGAATAATTTGATTACAAAATACCTGTATCTCTGAGGCAAATTATTATTTTTCCCAGTGGTCACCGTGTTCCACGCCAACACTTACTGCTGTTGCACAACATGGGTAGATGCTACGCTTTTTGGAGCAGGCTTTATTTGATGATGCGATACAGGAAACCAGAGAAAACAATAAGAAGAAAAAGAAGAAATATCTTTAAAAACTAAAAAAAGACTAGTTTGTACCACTTGTAAAACTGACTTAGTTTACTGCATTAGCACAGCGTCGATGCCGCAGCCAGTTTAACATCCAGTCCTCAGAGCAGAAAAAACAAGCTAATGTTTAAAGTTAGCATTTTGCATCAGCATTTTCAAGCTTATTTAAATTACCATCTGTGTGCTTGCCATTGTTACCATTCAGTTACAAATCTGTCCTGCGGCTACAGTGGAGTCATAAACAAGACTATGCTATGAAAGCCAAACATTTAGGTAACCTCCTTCTGCAGCACAGCTGGAGAAAACCTTCATTTTTCTGCTTTCCAGTTATTTTCTGCCCGTGTTTCATCTGCAGGATCGGAAACAGCCAGATGTATGCAACAAGTTTTTCCACGATGTTCCCTTTGAAGCTGATTTTGCCTCAGACATCCCAGAACTGCAGTCCATGACGGCCATGCCAGGCGTGGACGGCTTCACGATGAAGGTTGATGCTCTGTACAAGGTTTGTGGAACCATGCAATATCTCTATAACAGCACTGTGCATCTTTATTACAGAGTTGTGTTTCTTTAACCTTTAAAACTCCACTAGACCTCCATCACCGCAAACGCTGTTACTTATATTGTCAACAGTAACGGTCCAGCCACTAACAGTAGCATTTATTTAGAGACTCTATCTGGTAAATTGTACTTATATAGCGTCTTTACCCAAAGCACTTTGCATGTACATCACATTCACACACACATTCATGCACTGATGGCAGAAGCTGCCATGCAAGGCCACCCACTACCCATCAGAAGCAATTAGGAGTTGAGAGTCTTATTCATGGACAGCTCAACATGAGCTCTCTGGGCCAGGATTGAACTGGCAACCCTTGGGTTAAAGGACAACCACCCTACCCACTGAGCTATGCCGCCCCCCTAAATCTACAATGATCCATTGTAGTGACTATCTGGTCCTATCCTTGTAGTCGCTCTGGGTACAGGGGATCCTGGTCATAACGCGCTTCATTAAACCAATGTCCAGACTGACAGGTAAGTTTGGGGTGTGTTTCCATTTATTGAATGAATGACGATCTGAAGTCCCGGATGGCGGTCTACAGCAACAGGATGGATGGATTGCCCCGAGGTTATGACAGGGATGGAGGTTGTAGTGAAAGGTGGTGGAAAAGCGGTGAGAAGCGTTAGGGAGCGGAGAAGCAATGGAAGCGTTCAGAAGGGGTAAAAACCGTGCGACCTCCCATTACCCAAACACACCGTGCACTGTCACCTCCACGCCTATATGCACTTTCCCTCAACACCACCACCAATGGTCGAAGAAAACATAGGTCACCTGTGCCATCCCAAACATAAACAAACACCACCACCACAAAAAACCTGGACCAAACGATAAAGAGAAATAATGGCTGCTACATCCATAATAACAGCATTATTTATTACATTTCCATCATAAAAAAGATCACTATCACTACTATGTTGCTAAGAGACCTCTATTTAGACCTGGACATGATGAAGCCACTTCCTGTCAAACTTTCCACCAATCAGAGAGCTTAGATTGACGGTAACGTCCAATCAGGAGCAGCCAAAGATCAACCAGTGAGCAGAAAGTTCTATGTGTGTGTGAAAAGAAGAAAAATAATGCTCCTCTATGGCTGGAATAAAGCCAAGAAGACGTTTCTGATGCACGGTGGTGCCACAAAGCAGCTGAGCTGGAGTTGGTTTAGTGAGGATAGTCAGTCAAAGTCAGCTTTATTGTCAATTCTGCAGCATGTACAAGAATAAAGCCAATGAAAAAAAATAACAAAAAAAGTATTATCACTAGGTAAATAAAACAATAATAATAAATAGACAAGGAAAATTACAAGCAGTGCAACATATGTTTATGGTTATAGTGCAAAAGAAGAAGCTTGAGTTAATCATGGTCTGATCATGATGGGGGCGTCAGGGTCCAGGGTGTGTGGAAAGGGGGTGAATCAGGGAGAGAGTTCAGCTTCCTGACAGCCCGGTGGATGAAGCTGTTCCTCGGTCTGCTGGTCCTGGCCTGCAGGCTCCTTCCTGATGACAGCAGGCTGAAGAGGCTGTGTGACGGGTGGGTGAGGTCTCTCATGTTGCAGAGGGCTTTACAGGTGAGGAGAGATGTAGATGGTTTGCAGGGAGGGGAGAGAGGCACTGATGATCTTCTCAGCTGCTCTCAATATGCGTTGGAGGGTCTTCCTGCAGGACGTGGAGTAGGCACTATACCTCACGGTGATACCGCTGGTCAGGACGCTCTCCATGGTGCCTCTGTAGAAGGTGCACATTATGGGGGAACTTGGTGCTGCTCTCTCTCTGCACTGTAGCACCATTGATGGTCAGAGATGCATGCTGGGGGTGTGGTCTCCTGAAGTCAAATAGAAGGTAAATAGTATCGTAAATAAGTGGAAATGAGGAAAAAGTGGAAATATGTAAATAGTTTCTGCTGTGTTTGTTTCAATGCCAATATTTTTAATATCTCATTTTCGCCTCATAATCTGACAAATTAGCTTGTCCTGAAATAATTATTGTCTTAATGTTGACTTCGCTTAAAAGGGCTGAGATTCTACATGCAGTTTTATATAAAAATAAAACAAGCAGACAAAAAATAGTGAATAATGGCTTGGAGTTTTAAACGTCATTGCCACAACAAATATGTTTGATTGGACATTAATCCTCACTTGTTTAGCTAAACCTTATATTTTCCTTTCATTTTGCTTTCTGTTAATGATAGGTGGAGGCGGGGCATCAGTGGTACCTGCAGGTGATCTACGTGATCAGCCCAGAGTCACGCTCCAGCCCCAGGGTCCAGCGCTCGCTGACGTATCAGCTGAGCCGCTCCAAACGTGACCTGGTGGATCGCAGCGGTCGCCTGACGCTCGACGAGTCACTCATCTACGACAATGAAGGCGATCAGGTGAAGAACGGCACCAACATGAAGTCGCTTCGCCTCGAAGTCGGCCCCTCCGCCACCTTTAACGCCCACGTGGGCAGTTCTGTCGGCGGCGGTGTGGCCGCCATCACCCTGCTGGTCCTGGTCCTGCTGGCCTCCTGCTTCCTGTTCCGCCGCTGCCAACGCGCCTTCACCACGAAGAAGAGCAAGAGCTCTGCGAAAATCTACGAGGAGTACCCGCTCAACACCAAGGTGGAGGTGTGCATGGACAAGTGTGTGGAGAAGAACTTCGGCACCGGGCACTGCACGGTGAGGAACATCAACATCAACCGCAACCAGGAGCCCCACGACAAGACCAAAGTGAAGCAAGTCAACCTGGAGGTGAAACTCCACAACAACCTCAACGACGGCACGGAGGTCTGAAAGCCTGACAAGGAAGAGGAGGAAGATCAATAATAAAAAAAAAGGTATTTTCTAAAAGAAAGTTTGTACTTAATGTAACAAAATGTTTGTTAATGTATTTTTATATCACATTTAGAAGAACAAATGGGAAGTGGTCAACCTCAGGAACAGCTCAGCTGGGTTTAACAGCCAAAACATCTGCATCTAATTGTCCAAACACTTCATTTCAGTTTTACTTGACATTTATGTAACTTTTAGCACCAAAATGGTGAACGGTAGCTCAGACACTGGTGATTGTTGGAACAAAACGTACTTTTCTCTGCTGCATCAAGTCATTTCACTGCTTTAAATGTTGCTACTGTGTGGAGTAGTAGCTCATGTGGAAGGATTTTTCTGCGGTTACACTTCAGAAATACAAGTAAGAAGAATTTTTGACCACTTCTGCATCAGCTACAGCTGCTTCTAACTCCTGTTGAAAGTATTAAGCACAAACAGTGTGTTACATGTAAATAACAAAAGTGAATGGTACCATTAAGTGCAATTATGTCATATCCCGTTATCCCTCCTTCATGGCCAGGAGCTTTGTTAGAACTTAAAAAATTGTATTTCAAGCCTTACTTTGAGACATTTGTACTGTCATGTTGAACAGAGGTCAGATTTTTGTGTTTTTACTGTATTCTGACAGCTGCCAATTCTAAGTGCCATGCAGTATTTTTGGTTTTAATGCAACTCAAAGCAAATCATCCAAAGTATTTCTCTTTTGAAGTGTGAAAGTGTAAATCTCCATGCAATTGTATTAAATAAGACGCAAAAGATCCTGTCCACCTGACTGCTTTTTAGCCTTACTACTGTTCTAATGGAAATAATTCTTAACAAAAGTGATATATTTTCTGTTTCTGCCTGCCTTTGTTGTGTCCAAAGACACACAATCTCCTCATTTTGCATCTCGCTCATATTTTTGGGTTCATGTATGTATTGTTACCCTCATGTGATGTATTATGTTACAGCCACTGATGTACTCATGATAATAAAGCCACTGTTTTTTTTTTGTTTGTTTGTTTGTTTGTTTTTTGTGTATGACACTGGTTGGAGAGCACTGCAAAAGAAAGAAAATCTTTGTACTCGTATGAGATGTTGACATGTATCTTCTCTAATCCCACCTTCTATTTTAACTGTGTGCCTATTAAACAAGAGAATGAGTTGTTGTGGGAAATATAATTATATTTTTGGTGCTATCATTTTGTCGGGGAAAAAAAACAAAAGAACAACGCTATCAGTATAATGCCTGTATTTGGTGCCTTTTTTTGTAATAAAAGAAATCTGAAAAAAAATGACGTATATTGTCTTTATTATTAGTGCCATTGTCAAAGGCATTATTTCTCATTTTTATTCCACTAATTAAACTGCATCTGTTGCACAGTATTAAGAAAACCCAAGAAAAACATACCTCAAAACCTTTGTCCTATAGCAATGAATGGGATTCTACCTAAGCTAGTGAAAAATCAAGCCCATTTTAAAACACTAACTTAACTAATTTATTTTTTATTTATTTTCGTGATTTTGAGGGGTACGTCCTCAAAACGGGGTCCAATCCAGTACTAGCAAGTTTTTACCTAATAAAGTGGCCTGATTTTGTATAAGAATATATTTTGTAACTTTGAAAACACATTTAAAGATTATATATATATATACATATATATATATATATACATATATATATATGTGTGTGTGTCTATAATTTTAAAAATGAATTAATTAAAAAATAAATAGAAAGAAAGAAAGAAAGAAAGGAAGGAAGGAAAACGAAGAAGACGGGGTTCCGCATTACATCACTTCCGCTTGGTGTCCCGGAAGGTAAAAGGAACGGACCCAGTCTTTACTGTGTTGTTTGGTCAGAGAATAAAATTGAGGTAGAAGTTGAAGATCTCAAGGATCCGGTTTATTTAATTTCAGAATATTTTCTGCAGCATTAACTGACGCTTTAAACTACAGTTGGAGACTCCGACGTAACGTGAATACTGACGCTTGTTCGTTTCTGTCCTCTGTGGAGACCAGTTCGCCGGAGAGGAAATAACAAAGACTTGTTATCGAGGGTAGCCTCGTCGGGAAGGAAGGTGAGAATTGACATACCTCGTTGTGATGTGTTTGGTTTTTATCGGTAAGTGGTAATGTTACCGGGAAGTGTGTGGCTGTGATGTTTGGTGCTTAGTGAGGTTTGGTTGTTGGTGCGGCGGTGGCTCAGGGGGTCGATTTGGTTTCCTGTTCTCGCGGAAAATTCTTTATTTTCTGCAAGTCTTGCTTTCTCTGAAAAACTGAACCGAGAAACATGAAATTCAGGTGAAATGAAAATACTGTAATGTCCAGCAGGACGTGTTGACAGAATGGAGGAAGTTATTCTGTCGTTACTTCCGGTCCCTCTCGCTCCTCCCCCTTAACTTTCTCACCCCTCAGACCTGCTTTAACCCCACACACATTTACTTTGTTCTTATAAAATCTTATGAAGGGGTCTTTAAAGTGGAAAAAAAAACTTGTTTTATTTCAGTTTTTCACAGGAAAATTACTCTTTCATGAGTAAATAAAAGTGTTTTTCACCTGGATTTTAAAATATAGATGTGTGGTAAAGTGTCCAGATTTCCCCCTCTATTAGCTCTCTTATATTGGCATGTCCAGTTAATTCAGACCAGCACAGCAGTCGAAATTGGCTTCTATTCATGTTTTTATGACACAAAACAGCTAAACGATGTACCAAACACACAAGGGACTTTATTTTCAATCCAGCCCCACGAGGTTGCGCTCTCTCCTGGCAGATAAAGTAACAATGAATGGGCTTACATCATGGTTAATGCATTGATTATTTAATAACAAACTGGAAAGTCATATCAAGAAAAGAATGACCAGCCAGCTGGAAAAGAATAGCACTTGCTGTTGTTCGACTGTACAATGGTATGAGAGAGAACAGCAAACCTATGTTTGGACAAAGTAACATCCATCCATTGAAACTAACTTTGATACATCTACAGATTAAATTTGTTGATTATTCATGGGTGTAAACAGGGGTGGTTGGTACAAAATTTGCACAGGCATTGGGAGTTGGTACTAATGTGAAAAGTCTGTGGCCAGCCAACAGAGGAGAGGGGGTTGTTGGTCCGGACCACTGTAATGAGTGGTCCATGCCACCAGGGGGTTGTATTGTATTTATAAAGCGCTTCCCATGACACTCAGACGCATTACAATAAAATACAAGAATGAAAGTGCAATACATTTAAAATATAAATTGCTATAATCAAACATTAAAAACAGTAAATCAATTTAAACGATCATGTAGCAGTGCTTTACAGAAACCACTGATTTTATTTTTCTCTTTATTAATACTGCTAATATATATATAATCTTGTGAGGGAAGTACACTATACACATGTATACAAATGTATAGAATGCACAATCCAACCATGAACTAGGTCAACAAAAGTATTGAAACATAAAAAAGCAAAAGAAAACACAAGGGGTTCAGTAAATAAAGATAAATTATTAGTGGACAATTAAATAAAAAGTATAGGTACATAGCTATCATTAAACCATAGTAAAAAGCCAACATCAAATCATGTAAATCTATTACACATGGATCACATGAAAAGACTTTTCTGGAAAAATAAAAATTAAGAAGTGCACCACACATTGCTCTTCAGATCTTTTTTGCATACTTGTTTGACATTTTCCTTAGGCATGAACAATATATGAAAAAAGATTTTTATGGACATTTTATGGTCCATCTCAGCTCTAATGCCATGACTGTGAGATTAAAGCTTAATGATAATATTGACATATTTCTTTCATAATTTTGTTATTCATGAAAATGAAAAAAAAAACCTTTTGTTTAATTTTCATCTGGTTGCCGTGTTTTCCAACATGCGAACTCTGCCTGCCGATGGTAGTCTGCTCACCTGTGTGTTGTTTCTATATGTGTGGCATCAGGGCAGATTATGAGCATGGTCATGTTAATCGTGTTTTGGCTTTGGAAGTCTGGACAGCTTTTAGGTATATATATAGAGGAGGATCCATCCCGGAGAGCAACATGTCAATGGGTTTGGGAACTTTTCCATTGATGGGGGAAGGAGACCAGCTTAATAATGTTCATATTATGTGGTTCCAGTTTTAATCTTATGGTAAATCAGTCAGTGAATTTGTGGCGTCGTTATCAAGGCACTTTAAAGCAGTTCTAGTATGAAAGGTGGGCCCGAGGGGGACAAACTGGTTCGTCGTGAACAATGTGACATATTCCAAGAATATCAGTAAATATGTTTTGTGTTTGGATATATTAGGAACTTGCACCGCTTTGCACATGAACATTTAGCTCCTGTGCTATTGCTCAATTGGTGGGGTTCATGAGGGAATTTTACCCAACTTTCTCCTTAAGTTTTCACCCTCAAATGAAAACAATTGTGAGATGAGTTGGTGGTAGAGATAATATTTCAGTTTTCAGAAGTGTGATCAGTATCTCATTATGCATCAAGTAACATGTATGTCTCACAGCTCATGTCAATTTCCATCCTGTTACAACCAGCCGTACGGTTATAACAAAACAACGCCGAACAACCAAGAAAACCAATTATAATTATTTATTAAACCAAAACTTAAGACAAAATAATATAATCATGAAGTGTGATTGTCTGCAATATCAGTAATGTCAGGGCGTGCTTGGTTGTGTGTACAAATATAATGCAGGCAGTGTTGTATGATGTAGAACTAAACCAAACACAAACGCGAGGTGCAACGGCGCAGGTCCGGCCTGGGAGCGGAGCAAAGAGAAAAAAGAGCAGGCCGATTGTAGGCGGGTCTTATATACGCCCCGCCGAATACTCCAGCTGCACCTGCACACAAACATAATTAACAAAGCCACAAAAGAAGAAGGGGTCGTAACACCACCCCCCATAAAAACGGGGGTCATGGGGAGTCATCCCCGTGAACCACCGAAACAAAACCAAAACAAAAACAAACGTGTACAAACACCCAACCAAATTTACCCTCACCATCACCTCCACCGGCACCTAAAGGGGAAGAGAAGGTGAGAAACAGGGCAACCACCACACACCAGGGAACCCACAGACCGAACCACAGGAGCCCTCGACAACGCATCAGCTCTAGCAATGTCACGCCCCGACCGAACACAGCAGGGGTCATCCGGCACCGGAACGGACGACCCGGCACGTTTTAAGAAAAGCAGACACATCTTTTTTCGCCCCCGGCCAGAAAAAATGCCTGCGGAGATGCAAATATGTTTTCCGCACACCAAAATGACCAGAGTCGTCATGAGCAACTCCGAGGACAACAGTGCGAAATATAGATGGAACCACCAGCTGAAACACAACCTCACGCGCCCGGTCGCCCCCAAATGTCCACTTCCGAAACAATAAACCATCATGCACAAAGTACCCACTCGCCACGCTTGCTATTGCCGCCCCTGGGACAGCCAGACCAAAGGCCACTGTCAAAGACGGATCAGCACGCTGTTCCCGGACCAACTCCTCGTGAGACACCTCAAGAGGAAAATCTGCCACAGACAAAGCAACGTCCTCCCTCACAGCGACCGCATCCAGCGAAGCCGCGCACATAGCACGCATATCGGCACACGCTGGAAACACCCTAGGAGGCGGAGACAACCCACCCCCCTGAACAGACGGACACAGCGCAACCACAGGGGAGGCTGTCACACGAACACCACTGTCACCAACAAGCGAACCGGCAGCGCGCAGCAAGAAGGGATCAGCAGACCAAACACGGCCGCCCGCCAGGCCATTCCCCAAAATAAAATGAATTCCATCCACGGGCAACGCGGCCCGCACGCCCACAGACACTTCCCCACGCACCAGCTCACAGTCCAAAACCACTCTATGCAACGGAGTAGGCAACGTCGTCAAGCCCATGCCACGACCCACAACATAATCACCAGTAGCCGAACGGGAAGAGAACGGGAGGACCGAACCCACGACATACGAATCATACGCACCCGTGTCTCTCAGAATCCGAATAGGAGTCTTCGCGCCACCTGTCAAGGACACGAACCCAGTCCGAATAAAAGGGCATACGAATCCAGCACGTCGGGGACATGCAAAGGAAATGAAGTGCACACTCCAGCAGCGGCAACAGGAGAACCACCCGGATCTGCAAACGCGGTCGGATTAACATTCTGTGCCGAGGTTTTCCCCCTAGATGACAACACAGGACAATCCCCCTTCCAGTGGCCCCTCTCACGGCAGTAGTGGCACACCTCCGCCCCGGCACGCGCGTCAGACGACACATCCCCACGACGCACGGACGCAGCTCGGCACTCACCACGCCCACTACCCGGAGAAGGCCCATCACTATACAGAAACTGGGACTTATGAGTCAAAACATAGTCATCCGCCAGCGCCGCAGCCACAGCCACCGTCTCGGCCTTTTGCTCACAGATGTACGTGGCAACCACACACGGCACCGAATCCTTCAGCTGTTCCAAGAGAATCAACTCACACAGCCGCTCAAAATCAGCCACTTTCGCAGCTGAGCACCAGCGCGTGAAATGCAACTTCAAATCCCGAGCAAACTCGAGATAACTCTGCCCAGCGGCCTTTCCGCAAGACCGAAACCGCTGTCGGTATGCCTCAGGCACCAGCTCATAAGCCTGCAAAACAGCCGCCTTCACCTTAACATAATCCTGGCTATCCGACACGGACAGCACAGAAAACGTATGGCAAGCCGAAAGGGTCAAAAAACGTCTTGATTTCCACGCGATAGCACGTAAAAAACGCGCGTTTGTTTGGGAAAAACGCGCGTAAAAAGCGTGCACTCCCGTTTCCCAGTGTCTTTGAACGCGCGCGCACGTCCCGTTTTGATCGCGTCCCGTTTTGAACGCGTCTCGTTTTGAACGCGCGCGCGCGTCCAGTTTTGAACGCGTCTCGTTTTGAACGCGCGACCGCGTTGCCTTTTGCATCGCGCTATCACGTAAAAACGTGCAATGCCGTTCTGTGTTTAAATTATGATAATGAATGTCACAGTTCCCACCCTGAAGTTTTTGCTCTGGCAGACTAGACTGAATGATCGCTGATCCACAAGAACTGTTTATCAGCAGCCTTCACTAGAACCGTTGTCTATTCAGCAGTTAGAGACAAAGCATGCCTTTACAAAATCCTTTGTGTAATTAGTAATAGAGCATTGAAAGCCTTTTCACTTTACCAAATATATTTTTGTATTTATTTTGATGTATATAAACGTGTCCTTTTTTTTGTAACGAGTGGTCGACCGTCAGATATATCTTTTGCCAATCATTTCAGCTGAACAGATAGCGCTGAGGTAATGTCGCTGCCTTTAAAGTTGCTCTTCTCTTTTGTTAGATGACGCCGGTTCACATCTCAGCCCGGACATTACAAATTTTTCACACACTGAGCCTTATGCTACTTTTATTGTGTCACGGACACCTAATACCTGACCTCATTCATAAAACACTCACTCTGAATACAACCGTAATTCTTCGTTAGATTTTTAACTTTTAATATTAAATCAGATCAGACGTGAAGACCAGCCTTTCAATGGATTTGTGCTGCCATCTACTGGCGTGTAATGAAAACTATATGTTTTTGTATATTTGCTGGTTTCATTACTTCACTCAACTAGACCTGGAAGAGGCTTGTCAATTTATTGTCAAGTCATATGGTCACAGTAATTTATGCATGCATAAAATCTAAAGTTGGCTCACAACACAGATCAGACACATAACTTTCAGGACTGTTTCCTTATTTGACGTTTTTGACAGTAGCTAGACACAGTATTTGTGCTGTCATTCTAAGGACCCCTGCTGCTATCCACTGGCACATAATGAGCTGTACTGTTATACAGATATTATGCAATCCCTTATACAGTGTAAGGGACTGTATAATATATTGTACTTACTATCACCAAAGTATGCTATTTTATTTTCAAATACAGAACCATTAGTTTGGCAATAAATACTTTTTTGAACCATTAACAACAGCTGTTTTACGTTATGATTTAATTATGGATTTTCTGATGTTAACTGGTTATGATGTACCTGCTCTATCACCACCGCTGTCTGCTCCCATACCCTACACTGACACTGATTTATTTTTTAGGCTGGTAAATTTTAAAAGTCAATGACAAAGAAAAAATGACAGGTGCGGGCAGAATGAACTGAATGCTTCAATTCTGTAAATGTTTGTTTTACTTTTTATTTTTTGTAGAAAAGTTTCCATTGAAATGTGCTGTCTTACATAAACAAAAACAATTTTACAATTATGAAAATTTATTTAAAAAATGCAATTAAAAACATTCAATTCTGTTTGAAAATGTTGACAAATATTAAAACAATTAACTGTTAAATGGTCTTCCACTTTTGATCATATTTTGACATGGAACTCATTTACAGGCACTACAACATTGTCACTTTGAAGTTGTTATCAAAATTATATGTCTGATCTGTGTTGTGAGCCAACTTTAGATTTTATGCATGCATAAATTACTGTGACCATATGACTTGACAATAAATTGACAAGCCTCTTCCAGGTCTAGTTGAGTGAAGTAATGAAACCAGCAAATATACAAAAACATATAGTTTTCATTACACGCCAGTAGATGGCAGCACAAATCCATTGAAAGGCTGGTCTTCACGTCTGATCTGATTTAATATTAAAAGTTAAAAATCTAACGAAGAATTACGGTTGTATTCAGAGTGAGTGTTTTATGAATGAGGTCAGGTATTAGGTGTCCGTGACACAATAAAAGTAGCATAAGGCTCAGTGTGTGAAAAATTTGTAATGTCCGGGCTGAGATTTGAACCGGCGTCATCTAACAAAAGAGAAGAGCAACTTTAAAGGCAGCGACATTACCTCAGCGCTATCTGTTCAGCTGAAATGACTGGCAAAAGATATATCTGACGGTCGACCACTCGTTACAAAAAAAAGGACACGTTTATATACATCAAAATAAATACAAAAATATATTTGGTAAAGTGAAAAGGCTTTCAATGCTCTATTACTAATTACACAAAGGATTTTGTAAAGGCATGCTTTGTCTCTAACTGCTGAATAGACAACGGTTCTAGTGAAGGCTGCTGATAAACAGTTCTTGTGGATCAGCGATCATTCAGTCTAGTCTGCCAGAGCAAAAACTTCAGGGTGGGAACTGTGACATTCATTATCATAATTTAAACACAGAACGGCATTGCACGTTTTTACGTGATAGCGCGATGCAAAAGGCAACGCGGTCGCGCGTTCAAAACGAGACGCGTTCAAAACTGGACGCGCGCGCGCGTTCAAAACGAGACGCGTTCAAAACGGGACGCGATCAAAACGGGACGTGCGCGCGCGTTCAAAGACACTGGGAAACGGGAGTGCACGCTTTTTACGCGCGTTTTTCCCAAACAAACGCGCGTTTTTTACGTGCTATCGCGCGGAAATCAAGACGTTTTTTGACCCTTTCGGCTTGCCATAAAAACGCCTCCTGAGCGCGGCCCACCAGAACGCACTGCAACAACAGAGCGCGCGCCGAACTGTCCCACTTACGTGCGTCGGCCAACCGCTCGAAAATCAGGAAAAAAGAGTCCGGATCGTTCTCCTGAAACTGAGGCAAAAGGCGCAAGTTACCAAGAACATCAAAAGTGTCGGCAGCAGAGGAACCCGACAACGAGCGCACCGCAGCGTCACTGTGCCTGCTTTCCCTTATTGACTCCAGCTTCACGCGTTCAATCTCAAACTGTAAGCGCAGCAATTCCCTTTGCTGCTCAAACGTCAAACCCGGCGGTAACGAAACCGCACCCGGCGTCAGCGAAGCTGCACCCGGCAAAGAATCCGACGGAGGCTTAGCCAAAAAAACACCTTTCTCCGTCAAATTGGCAATCAGGATGGCCTTAAAATTCACCTTAAGACGTTTGCTATCAATCTCAACGCCATAATAACGACCAATCTCCAGCAGCTGATCCTTTGTACACTCCTCCAAAAATTCCAGCGAAGGAGAGCGAAAAAACTCCGACACAGTCACCATGATTTCCCCACACAACACAAACACCGCAGGCCAAACGGCAAAAACGGCACCAACAAACAGCAGCAGACCCAATGCCCCGCTACCACACCTGCCTAACAAAACTTACCTAACCTAACACCAAGCTCAACCCTAGTCTTCACGCAGGCCAGCGGCGGGTACTTACGCACTGAAAACCAGCGGGGACGCGAGGCAATCTACACAGATCACCCCCTCAAACCCCGCGGACGTGCCCCCGAGATCACTGCTGGCGCAGCGAACACTAACCGCGTCCCCGCGACACTAACAAAAAAACACAGACGAAGCCCAAAGGAGCAACGTCTCCACACCTAACCGGGGCACCGAGCCTGCAACCGACCGGCTAAGCCGCAAAAAGCAATCAACTCACCCCGGCCAAACGAAACTCCACTCCCAGCCAACGACGTCACCGCGGGCTCTTCCCTCCGCCAACAAAGACAGCCGCAGGCGCCAAACACCAAACAAAGAACAACCAAAACAAACCACCCAACGCACACTCAAAAGAACAACCACGGCGCACCCAACGAGAACACAAAAACCCGAGAACAAGAAGGACGAGCCCCCATTTGTTACAACCAGCCGTACGGTTATAACAAAACAACGCCGAACAACCAAGAAAACCAATTATAATTATTTATTAAACCAAAACTTAAGACAAAATAATATAATCATGAAGTGTGATTGTCTGCAATATCAGTAATGTCAGGGCGTGCTTGGTTGTGTGTACAAATATAATGCAGGCAGTGTTGTATGATGTAGAACTAAACCAAACACAAACGCGAGGTGCAACGGCGCAGGTCCGGCCTGGGAGCGGAGCAAAGAGAAAAAAGAGCAGGCCGATTGTAGGCGGGTCTTATATACGCCCCGCCGAATACTCCAGCTGCACCTGCACACAAACATAATTAACAAAGCCACAAAAGAAGAAGGGGTCGTAACAATCCTGCTTCAGAAAGTTTTCTAGCTGGAGTAATTGTTCTGCTTCCATTGTCATCAGCAGTGATGCCACAGATTACTTGAAAAAGTAATCTGACCACTGATTACTGATTACTTCTTTAAAAAGTAATCTAGTTACTTTACTGATTACTAAGGTTTAGAAGTAACTAAGTTAGATTACTAGTTACTTTATTAGTTAAAACCCCCCAAACAAAAAAATGACAATCGATTTTTTTTCGCATATACTTTACTGAAAGTGCATTAGTTACGAATGGTGACTTTACAATGTTTTGCAACTTGTAACTTTTAATTGTTTTTCACCTTCTATGAACATAGTCAGTCTCTTATTAACTTTGTAAATCATTCAGTGCTTCTTCCCTACCATCATATACATTAATTCAAATGAATAACAATAAAATAAAGCAACATCTCTCGTTATGGTCACAGCATTAAAGCAGCAATTGGTTTTACATAACATCTAACACCAGCTTAACACCAAACGTGGCTATGAGTGATGTGGCCTTCATCCTATGTTTATGGAAAAGAGGGAGAAGTGAACCAGTGGTTATATCTCAGTAAGAGAAGCTTCTCAAATCTCTTGTCAGATAATCTGTTCCTTTTAGGAGTGAGCACCAAACCTCCGAGACTAAAAAGTCGCTCGACAGGAGCACTAGATGGAGGTGGAGTGTTATACTTCAGGAATATTTTCTTTATGGTAGGAAACACATCCAAAACCTGAAGTTCATGCCCTGACCTTAGGTAGTCCATCACTTCCTTTTCTGCCACATACCCCTCCTCTGGCTCAGTCTCAAAGGAGAAAAAGTCCACCTCAACATCGCTGGTAGATGTTTTGGTGACAATGGCAAGACTTTGTGCTGCAGCAGGAGTAGCAGGACCAGTGGAGCGACACTCTTCTATCAGGAGCTCCTTTATTTGCTCCCTCCTGCCTTCATCTCTCAGCCACCGGACTTTAAATTTTGGACAGCTGACAGCTGCAAGGAGGGCATCTTTATTGTCCAGCACACCCGCAAAGCGATTCCCGATAGCCTGAAAAACATTTTTGATATGTTTACAACCATTATGTATTTGTAGTCTATAAAGCTTAGGCTACAATTTATTTATCCCAGAAATATTTGCAAACCATAAGTGGGATTAACATTATGGATATTTTTAATATGATTTTCAGTGATACAGTTATTACTCAAAAATTTTAAATATCCTGAATGAGTGCCTGCAGTTCTGTGCATTATTGTAACTTAACTTCAAAGAAAGAATGCACATATATAGACAAATGTTATGCAATATATATATATATATATATATATATATATATATATATATATATATATATATATATATATATACAATATATATATTGTTGATAAGGGTTTGCACCTTCAGAAAACCTCATATTAAAAAATTCAGAAAATTAGAGTATTTCGTGGAATCAATAAAAAATTATTTTAAATACAATACTCAGAGTAAACTTTGGATCTGTACTTAGTACATAAAATGTATTGGTTTCCCCTTTTATGCTGAATTACTTGAATAAGACAACTTTTCCACCATAGTCTAATTTTCCAAGTAGCACCTGTATTTGTGCTAACAACTTACATACTGCAATATTGTGTTTTATGTTCATGAATAGTGCAGTATAAAAATGTCAAGATGGAACATACCTGCACTATGGCATCTGGAAGGCCTGCAGTAGTCTTGGAGAGGGTGTCCTTCAGAGCCAGGGTCTTTTGCATCAAGACTTCAAGAGTTGGTAGTAGAGTCCCATAAGGGCAGTCAGCTTGTAAAATGTCCAGTCCGACAGTGAGAGGCTTCATGGCAGTGCAGTACTCAGCCAGGAAATGATATTCTTTATCCTTGAAGCATGTCACTCCAACCTTGGTGCACAGGGTATTAAGCTCCTGCATGGGGATTTCTGTTATTCTTGTTACAGCGTCATAAAATGAATTCCACCTTGTGGATGTTGGCACCAAAAGCTTCTTTTTGCTGACCTCCTCCACCATTTCTGAAGCCAGTGTAGACCGACTTGCTTTGGTCCACAGGGCTGTACATTTGGCGGTGCTGCTCCTGTACACAGCTTTGCTGTCCACGCTGCCCAACAAATATTTCTCCACATCACTAGTAGCAATAATATTTAAAGTATGGGAAGCACACCTGTAGTGCGGGGGGAGAGTCACCTGCCCATCATTTTCTGCAGAGAGGATTTCTGCCAAATCTGCAAAAGTGACATCATCCGCGGTAGGAACATCTTCTTCCTCCCCCATATCATCATCGTCGGACTCTGCAGGCTGATAGACTTTAAAAGCTTTTACGAAGTTTGAACCATTATCGGTCACCGTTGCAACAACTTTATTGATCAGTCCATATGATGAATGGATGTTTTCAAGTTCTGTACCAATAACATCGTAGGTGTGCCTGCCACGAATTCTCCGACATGCCAATGCAGCTTTGTTACGTTCTAATGTTGATCTACTGATCCAGTGCAGCGTTACCCCCATGTAACTCCGGTTATTAGCAGTCCAAATATCTGCTGTTGTTGACACAAAGTTAACCTCGTTTAGCGCGGCCTTCAGGTTCTTCTCCATGTCTGCATACTCCTGCTCCAAGTATGATGAGAAAGACGCTCTGTGGGGCAGCCCAGGATTGGCACCACTGGTAGGGATTTTGTCTATTATGGCACGGAAAGCGGGTGAGTCGACGGTATTCAAAGGTAACATTTCCTCAACAACATATCGCCCAACCAATTTCTTCAGCTCTTTCCCACTGATTTGTTTATTACTGAAGTCCAGTTTTTGCTGTTTGAGCGGAGGACCTCCTGCCGAAGTCGAGGCTTCCCTAGTTCCATCTTTACTTGGCGCCTTTTCTATCAATTCAATGGCACTGTGCAGTGACTCCAAATGCTTCTTCAGATTAGATGTGGTGTTTTTAGCAGTTGACAATGTCTTGTTACCAGCGCAAAGTTTACAACGTACTTGAATGTTTTTCTCTTTAGATGAAATAAATTGAAAGTAATGGCGGAATTTCCAATGTGAAAACGCACCTTTTTCTTCTTGTTCCATTGTTGAGCTTGTGACCATCAACATAAGTAAATACATGAGTTCATGTCACGTTCTCGCGATAACCGGACTTTAACGTCCACCTCAGTTCCAGAGGCAGCTTGCAAGTTTTGAAAATTACAGGGGAAAAAAAAACGAAAAAAAAAAAAAAAAAAAAGCATAAGACAAATCTTCATTATGTTTTACGTTTACACATGAGAAAATAATGAAATAGTAACGGACTTATTAAAAAAAAAAAAATCAATTCGGTTTGGAATAGGTTCTGATGAGGGAAGTGGAGAGGCGGACCTCCCATCATGCACCAGGGTAATAAGTTTCTATATCATATTTTTTTCTAAAGTCATGTGCAGTGAATGATTTGTGTTTGTCGATTTAAAAAAGGTCAAGTTTCAGCGAAGAAAGGTAACTGCATGCTTACGAGTACATAAAATTTCTGTACCACCGTTAATGAGAAGGTGTGTTGAGTTAGATAAATACACTTTCGTCCATGGCGCTTGATTTCAAATCATATGTGAAAGGAGTGGGGAGTGCCGAAGTAACGCAGGACGAATATGAAGAGTAACGGTAATTTGATTACATTGTAGGACATCCTAACGCGTTAGATTATATTTTGTTAAAATATGTAGTCAGATTACTGTAACGCGTTACTTTGTAACGCGTTACTGGCATCTCTGGTCATCAGTAGGTAAATGGAAGGTTTGATGGAAGGTTTAACATGTTCCCAAGAAGGGATTTTAGTGGCATGGAAGTGATAATAATCCAACCTAAATAAAATGTGTTCAATAGCAATTCAGTCAAGCTTCTTTAATAAATGAGGCTTAAAAAGTGAACTATGCAGCTCGACTCAATTACTCAAGGCTGCACAGAGAAATTAATACTTTGTTATGAACAGGAAGTTGGCTCAGAAGTCAAAATTCTACAATATGTTTAGATGTTTAGATGAACCCGACCCAGTGCAGTAGACAGAGCTAAGCTGTTGTATGACACAGAAGCTTTGGTTGCAGGCACATCACCTTAGAGAAAAACTGAGACTGTGGGGTATCATAGGAGGGGAGAGATGTCCATCACAACCCACAGAGCCAAAAAAAAAGACTGACATGAATTTGTGAGTCACTTGTTTGTTGCTGCACTGTGTTTGTTGATCAACAGATAAAGTTGAGGCAGTAATAAGCTTTTCTTCTTCACAAGGTCTTCTCTGCAACATTACTTAATATTTTATACAACACTGCTCTTCTTGTTGACTGAGGTATTGGTCATGCAGACTTGTTAAAGGTATGACTTTGAAGAAGCTCTGAGGGGATGAGGTGGGAGGTTTTCTGCTGCATGGACTTGAAATCCAGCTTTATCTTTATTTTTCATTTCAGTGTTTACAGAGACGGTTCCTTGTAAATGAAGTCTGGATGGCACTTAACCATATCACTCATGGTTGCCACAATTAAAATCATGGTTGTACTTAACATAACTACCTATTTTCAACGATACCCACTTAACCATCTTTCAGCTGGTTTAAGTCACTGGACTCACACATATCCAAATTTCTATGGAAAAACAAGCCATCACGTACCAGTCTAAAAACTTTACAAAAGACTAAAGATAGAGGTGGATTGGAGCTACCCAACTTTAATCACTATTTCTTAGCTAACAAGCTGCAGTACATCTCCAAATGGCTTAAACCTAGCAGTCTGGATGAATCATGGTTAGATGTAGAGCAAGCATTATGTGAGGATCTGTTTATCTCTGACCTGCCATTCATCAGCTCAACCATCAAACCACATCAGTGTTTTAAAAGCATCAATATCAGTTCCTCTTTAGTGGCTTGGTGGGAATTTCTAAAAATAACAAAATCCTCCCTTTTTCCATCTAAGTTTACACCCCTCTGGAACAACCCTGACATCCTGCAAAACAGAAAGATCTTCACTCAATGGAAAAATAAAGGAATAAAATGGTTCGAACATATAATAGAAAATGGAACTTCCTGGCATTTAATATTCTCACTTCACAATAGTGCTGGGCGATATGGAAAAAATCATATATCACGATATGGATTATTTTATATCACAATAACGATATATATCACGATATACCACAATAAAGTATGTTTTCAGTTATTCTCTGAAAAGTTTGACAAAAATTTCATTGCTTACTTTTCTCCAGCTTTATTTTGAAGTGACATTTAACTGTACTGTCACAAATGAGAAACATACAATTTAGTGCAGCAGTATAAATGTATCAAATGAAAACAGCTGTGGTTGAGGTACAGTAGCCTTCACATTTTTTTCAAAATCATACAGTTATTTAAACTCAACTGTCAAAATAAGCACTATTTAATTAATTAATTTAAGGTCTTGAAAGCGGTCCTTCTCAACTATATACACGGGAGCCATGCCTTTACAGATGCAACGCGAGATGGCACATGTGATTTGTTTATGGCGCTGGGACGCCTTCTCATATGGCGTACCTTGTGCGAAAGACTGCTTTATCTTCGGCTGGCTATAGTTTTTCTTTTCGCAACTTGCCCCCGCCGTTCCACTTGGTTTAGCTCGGATTTTTTGGATTGTCATGTATTCTTTTTCGTGGACCTTCTTAAGGTGATAGAAGAGGTTTGTTGTGTTGGCATCGGGCATAGTTTGCATATGGCCGTCTTCTGATCCGTGTCGGACTTCTTGAACCAAAAATGTAACCAAATCACAGACGTACCCCCTCTTTTGGGTAAAAGTGCTTCTTCTTGGGCTGCCTGCGTAGCTGTCTCTATCTGCGACTCCGGGCATGAAACATCAACCTGTTGCGCGTCCATCGTTCAGCACTCATGATTAACGTAAAGCATTTTGCAAACCCGCGTGAGAATCAAAGAACGTAAAGCAGCGTCATGTCGCAAAACCACCAGACGGAGTTTCTTTGCAGAAAATCTTTTTTTATTCTTCTTTATTTTCACTTATAAAAACTTAGAGTATGCATAGTGACAAGACAACGTTAATAAAATCGTCGCAGCCTATTTAATGATATATTTGTTGTAATAATTGATAAAATTAGGTTAGAAACGATAGAAATGATATAAGAGAAATGGCACGATAGACACTTTTCTATCGTCCCCACGATATGTATCGTCATATCGCCCAGCACTACTTCACAATATGGAATCAGCAGCAAAAATCTTTTAGGATATCACCAGCTTAAATCTAATATATGTAAAAAAAATATACCATTAATCAATTAAACCTATTAGGGTGGTAGAATTCTTGAATCTCAGTGCCCCAAAGCTATTATCAAAAACATATAGACTATTATCCAAACTAGAAGACTTAATCTCTCTTCAAAATAGGAGGCTGACTTATCCTGTAACTTTAATCAAAAAAGTCAAACAAATGTTTAAACACCTTTAAAATGACCAAGAATTCAAATATATAACCAGTACAATTCAAAATTCTTCACACTGAAACGGGGCGCACACTGAAATCACCTTGCAAAGCAAATATGCACATTTCCTCTCATTTTCACTGTATTAGTGATAAATACTTGAACAATAAATTCAGAAATCACAATGTTTACAATTCACATTTATTTGTGCATCAGTTTCCATAACATAAAAAAAAAACATCTTACTGGTTGCACTAATACAAAACAAGTAGACATAGAACTTGTCAAATCAGATTTGATTTGATGATTTGATTTGATTTTCACTTTGTAGTCGAAGCAGAACGGCAACTTTGTCCCCATCATCCCCCATAGGACATTGTATGACTGGTCCATGTAGTTCCTGATAATAAACAGCCTCAGGGACTGATGCTCCTCTCCAGCCACTGTTCCCACTTCTCAGTAAGAACAGTAGCTATTGGCTGTCCTAGAAGTCGCTAGATGTCGCTAATTAGCATAATCAGCCTGGTACATATAGTTGTAATGGATGCTGCCATAAAGAGGGATGTAGTGGGAAGGGCTAAAATTGATAAAAAAGACAACCTAAAAATGTTTAGAACAGCAAAATAAATTAAAGTGTATTTTGTTTTTTAATTAGGTGTCTGGAACATCACAACACTTAACTTTTTAAATATTTTTGTCCACGCTCTCCATTAATAGACTTTACTGTGACAGTAAACCAGCGTAGGATCCTGCAGCAGCAGCTTTGTACGTTTCATTTTCAGCCTGGTCATGAAACAGAGGTAAAAGTCGTCTGCTCTGAATACAGCTGCTGCTGCTCTGAGAAAACCAAGCCTCGTATGAGAGGGGTCTGCACAGTACTGCTCCTCATTGGAAAGAGTAAACTACATTCATTCACGTCAGTCTCAAAGTCTCCAGTAATACCAGGAAAAAGTAGCTGGATTTGTTGCTAGTCGCTTTTAAAAAAAAGCCGCTAGAGGGGTCTGAAAACTCGCTAAATATAGCGACAAAGTCGCTAACACTGAGAAATAATAAATTCCCCCAAGACCCGCCTCTTTCCACACATAAGCAAATCACAGTGCTCGTTCGTCTCAGCTCACATGCACATTGGCTGTCGTCTTCTTCCTTGGTGTTCGTCTCTTTTTCTCGTATTGAAGTTAGAGTCGGCAAACCAGCAGCTAATTTGCGCATTTCTGTGAACTACTGAGTTGAAGAGGGAAGCAAACGTTTGTTAGCGACAAAATAAATTCAGGTATAACTACTACAAGAAAAAGACAGGCAAATGTATTGGTCGCAATTGCGTGAGTGAATGAAAAATTCACTTTTCTCACATTTTAGTCGCAAAATGTGACCATTTGGTCGCAGTCTGGAGCCCTGGTGTGTGTGTGTTTGCGTGTGTGTATATGTGTCAGGATCAAGTGGCAACCTTCGACGGTGAAATGTGAAGCCTATGCAGAAGTGCAAGAAATTGCAGTTCACCCCTCATCCACTAGGGGTGGCTGTTATTTTATCTTGAAATTCAGCATAATTAGGGGTGTGTCCTTTTGATTGACAGGTATCAATATCCGCAGCAAGAAGGGAGAGTGCAGCACAAATGCGGATTTTAGCCGGCTAACAGCGTGCCTTAGCTTTAGCCTGCCTACTTCCATTAGCTGCTTAGCTACCGTTAGCGCCGGCTTAGCTCGAGTAGCTCTTAGCTACAGGCAGCTTGGAGTTTAATGGGTATCAATCTTCCACCCCCACCTTCACAGTCCCCCTCTCAGCTCCTCCTCTTTGCCCATTTTTGTATTTTCCAGGAATGACAACATGCGTGACGCTGCCAAGATGGCGACGGTGGGAACGCCCAATGAGCTTCAGTTCAGCTCTTCAGAAACCTACGAGTGACGTCCCAGAGGCTCCTTCCATCTTGTATATACAGTCTATGGTCAGGATAAGTGAGACATAGGTGTGTATGTGGGGAGGGATCACATGTACCCGTGGGGGGCTAGGTGGGCCTGGGGGTGGTGGGTCATAGATCTGGACTCTCCCGCTATCCTCCTCCCCCTTGTCTCCTTACCCCCTAGGCATGTGGTGATGGGTGACCGCGGATCATTGGCTGCGGTTGTGTATGTCCTAGTTGTGGGGGGCGGCTACTCCTGGTCTGTCTGGCCCTGGGGTCCTCCCGGGAAACAGGGGTGCCTACTGCCGCCACCAGCCTATCCACTGGAGGGAAGTTCACTTCCCTCTGGTCTTACATCCCCTGACTTTTCTCCTTCCCCGCTCTTTTTCGCACACACACATGTAGGGATTTAAGAGGCGTGCACGTCGTGCTGGGTGGAGCGGAGCGGACCATCTAAGTGGTCTCCTTGGCTACCCCCTGTGCCAGCTAGCCTATCAATTTTACTTAAATTTAGACATCAAACACAATAAACACAACACAAACAACTTTCGGGGGCGTGCCATGTAGTGCATGGCGGGCGGGGCTGCTTGGGTGGCCTTGCTCCAGTGGTTACTGCCCTCAATTTTAATCGCAAACAACACACAAAACAGTCATGAGCGGGGAAGGTGAGGGCAATGGGGTCCTCTGGATTTTTGGGCTCACTATCCTCTGGTCTGCTGAGGATGCCTCATACAGAGCATGGTGGGTGGGTTAAGTATGATGTGGGTGTGTGAAAGGTAGTGTTTGTGGGTATGGAGTGCGGGAGGCTGTGAGTGAGGGGTTTCAGGGTGGATAGATGGGAGAAATGGGTGTAGGAGGGAGGGTGTGGAGAGGATGGGGTGCGGAGGATAGGTGGAGGAGGGTGGGTGTGGGGGAAGGATGGGGGAGTGGTGAGGGTTCATGCTCTGGGATTGCAACTGATCTCCCTGGTCTCTGGGCTGCCCGAGTCTGCCTGTGGCCTCTGTGGAGGCGTGGTCACATTTGCATGATCACACTCATCTCTGCTCAGTCCTGACTCCTTACACTCTGCATGCTGACACAGTCACTGAGTGGTCCATTGGGTTTATACACAAGATATTTTTGTTTAGGGTTTTTAGTTATCTGACTATTTATTTATTTATTGTGTGTGTCTTTTGATACTTTGGTTGTTGTGATACATCTTGCCGTTGTCTTGGTTATTTTTTAAGAAGCTCCTGATGACTGTCAGATTAGTTTACCTGTAAAAGCTGTAAGAAGTTCTCTGTTGTGTTTCTGTTCAGGTGTAGCAGCTGGTTGTCTGGTGTTAGGTTGAATTGAAGGGTCATTCTTTCTATCCACTGTATCTTTGTCTCTACTTTTTACTTCTCTCTCTCTCTCTCTCTCTCTCTCTCTCTCTCTTTCTTTCTTTTTTTTTTTTTTTTTTTTTCCTGTCCCCTCGGGTCAGGTCCAACAAGATTTACACAAATTCCACAATACTACATAAATAAGATAAAACAATGTATTTATACAAATAAAGTAATAAAAAAATTTGATTATCAAGCCTTATACCTATAAAGCTGCTCTTGACAGAGCAAATTTGTTCTGCATAACACAACAGCCAGATCATCATTCTGTTTGCTACAGTGCTGGACAGGACAAGTAAAAGAAAAAAGAAAAAGTAATGTAACTTTATCTTTCTTTTCCATTTCAGTGTTCCTTGTAAACGAAGTCTGGACCTAGATTCCCATCTCATTAAAGAGGAACTATGGCCCAATCAGGATGGAAAGCAGTTGATGATGGGATGGTGGAGAGTGTCACCAGTTTACCGATGATGATGATGTCGACTCTGAAGAGTGAAGATGATGATGATGATGATAAAGAACTTCAGCCTTGGTCATCTTCACTCCATCTTCATCAAACCAAAACTGAGGGCAACACAGAGGAAGAGACTCCAACCACCAACTCAGCTAAACAGATTAAATCAGAAAATGATGGAGAAGACTATGGAGGGCCCGAAATAACCAGTAATCCAGACCCAAACATTTGTTTACAACCAAATAGTGACAGAAAGGCTTCAGGCTCTTCTGAGATACATTTGTCACATTTTGGACCTGAAATGGAAGACGGTGATAAAAGCTGGAATGACAACAAGGCACATGGATCAGGTGTAAACAGTGATGTGGAGTCTAACACGGCCAAAAAATCACCAAGCTGCTCTGAATGTGGTGAAGAATTTCACGACCAACGATCTCTCCAGAGACACTTAACAAAAAGGTCTTTGAGCTGTTTGAACAGAAAGAAATGTTTTAAAAGGATACAACATGTAAATATCCAGGAAAGAGTTCACACAGGAAAAAAGGCAGTTCAATGTGATGTTTGTGGTAAAATCATTAGTCATAAGGTAAATCTGAAGATGCACATGAGAATCCACACAGGAGAGAGACCATTCAGCTGTAATGAATGTGGACAAAGATTTAGTCAAAATATACACTTACAGCTACACATGGCAATCCACACAGGAGACAGACCATTCAGCTGTGATGTATGTGGACATAGATTTAGTCGAAAGGGGCGCTTAAAGGAACACGTGAAAATCCACACAGGAGACAGGCCATTCAGCTGTGACGAATGTGGACGAAGATTTAGTCGAAAGACACTGTTAAATGAACACATGAGAATCCACACAGGAGAGAGACCATTCAGCTGTGATGAATGTGGACAAAGATTTAATCAAAATTCACATTTAAAACAACACATGAGAATCCACACAGGAGACAAACCATTCAGCTGTGATGAATGTGGACAAAGATTTAGTCAAAAGACGACTTTAAACCGACACATGAGAAGCCACACAGGAGACAGACCGTTCAGCTGTGATGAATGTGGACATAGATTTAGACACGAGACAGGCATAAACCAACACATGAGAATCCACACTGGACAGAGACCATTTCCCTGTGAGGTTTGTGGTGAATTATTTAGGTGGCGTCGCACTTTAAAAGCACACATGCGTCTCCACACAACATAGAAGAAGCACAGTTGCAGGACTTCAATGCAAATCTGTAAATAATGTGTTGTTTACAGTGTAGATATGTGCTGGTTAAAAGATCTTCAGGCAGTATTTCATGTAAGTCACCCAAGAAAGACTCACCCGAAAGTCAGACTCAAACTAAAACCATCTCTTAACTGGGTCTCAACTTGTTCTACAAACGCAGCTCAGCTTTATTTAATCCAGACTAATTCCAGACAGACTTGAACAAAGGTCTCATTCTCTTTGTCTTTTGCCCCGTACTTACTGACCACAAAACAATTCTCCTAAAAAGTAATATTACCAGTGAAGTTCACAAAGTCTTTCAGCCACTGGAAATTAAACAGTTAATTCAGCTTTCAGTTCAGTTTTATTTGTATAGCGTCAGTTTACATCATTATCTTAGGGCGCTTTACAGACAATCCAATTCAAGCCAATTTATTGTCATCCAGTCTGTATTCATACAAGCCAATTTCTAATAAATAACAGCCTAGTTAAGGAAAACCAACAGATTGCATCAAATCTTGACTTTGTTTAATTCCCCTATCCTGAGAGCACATGGAGCAGTGGGTGACAGTGGAAAGGAATAATTCCCTTTTAACACGAAGGAAGAACCTCCAGTAGAACCCGGCTCAGGGAGGACGGCCATCTGCCTCGACCAGTTAGGTTGGAGAGGACAGGAAAGAGAGACCAACAGACAATGCAGCTTTTAGCCAGGAATACCTGCTGAGAAAGGAGAAATGCGTTAATGATGCAAATACTATCATGACTTACATACTTGAAAGATAAGGAGCAGAGAGCAGAGCACTTGTCATGGATAAGTAAATCTGAGTATCATCCGCATAGCAATGAAAGTTTATATCATGCTGTCTAATGATATCACCTAAGGCAGTGTTTCCCAATCCAGGTCCTTGGGACCCCCTGCGCTGCATGTCTTAGACGTGTTCCTACTCCAACACACCTGATTCAAATTAATTAACTTCCTCATCAAGTTCTTTGCATCCTGTTAACGAGCCATTCATTTAATTCAGGTGTTAAAGTAGGTTTACATCTAAAACATGCAGGGCAGGAGGTCCCGAGGACCTGGACTGGGAATCACTGACCTAAGGGAAGCATGTACAATGTAAAGGTATAAGTGCAAGTACAGAACCCTGAGGGACTCCACTACTTACTCTGGTGTATGAGGAAGACTCATTTACATAAACAAACTTAAATCTATCAAACATCACTTAAACCAGCCTCATTCTGTTTCTTTAATCCTAAAGTTCAAGCCTCTGTTGCAGAATGTTGTGATCAGTGGTGTCGAATACAGCACAGAGATCTAACATGATATGTACAGACAGGAGTCCTTTATCTGAAGCTGTTAAAAGATCATTGGCAACTTTTACCAGTGCCGTCTCTGTTAATTATTATCCAACAGAGAATTTACTATATCTGCCAAAAGACTTATTGAAAAATACTGGAAAAGGCTAAATCATACACTCATTGGTAAAAACAAATTGGGAGTTACTGAAATATTAAATCAGAAATTTGCTATTGACTTGAGCAAGAATTCATACGTTAAAAATGTTGGATGATGATGATGATGATGACATCACATACTGACAAACTTCAAGAAGAGGTGGATGATATCTATGAGGATTCTACAGTTCTATTCTACATGAGGATAGAGCCAAGGGAGCCTTGATCCATTCAAGACTGAAATGGATTAAAGGGGGAATGTTTATTTTTTCAGTATGGAATAGGGCTGCAATGATTAGTGGACGTTGTCGGCAATAGTCAACCATAAAAATAGTTGATAACAAATTTACCCGTCGACTATTGTCGGCAAAAACAACAACAAAAAAAAAAAAACTACAGAGTGAGACATCGTCTTCTTTCCTATCTTTGCTAAGAGTTGCACATGCGCAATAAAGTCTGCCAGGGGAAATGTATGGCGGCCGACCGGGAAATAGAACGGCGGCAGAAGACATCAAAAGTCTGAAATAACTTCACGTTAAACTTACAAAATAAATACATGTGAGATTTGTAAAGCGGACTTTGCGTACCACGGAGGTACGTCTGCAATGCTCGAACATTTAAAGACGAGGCACATCT
The DNA here is from genome assembly GCF_017639745.1 of Melanotaenia boesemani. NCBI lineage: Eukaryota > Metazoa > Chordata > Actinopteri > Atheriniformes > Melanotaeniidae > Melanotaenia > Melanotaenia boesemani. Next base: position 3,674,838 of record NC_055692.1, read on the forward strand.
GACTTGTATAACAACCTTATGCAAGATTTCAAAGCTGAAAGTGAAATAAGATCCATTTAATAATTATGAGACACATAATCCGATTGGTCGACTAGTCGTTTTAATAGTTGGCGACTAATCAACCATCAGAATAGTCATTAGATGCAGCACCTTCTATTTAAATTAATGATTGGAAGTGGTGTGGATGCTGATTATGATGTGATCTCTAAATATGTAACAAATTTTTGTTAATCTTTACAAGGAGGAAAACTGTAACCAGAGCCCAGATATTCCAAACTCACTGAAAGATATTTTTTAAAGTCTGTGATGATTTTTGACACATTTGTAACCTAAAGTTGTTTGAATTGAAGAAGTGTATTAAAATTCTTAAACTTAATAAAGCACCAGGAAATAATGCTCTAACCTTTGAATTTTATCTTTTGTTTCCAATGAAATTTTTTTTAATCAAATCAAAATCAAAGCAAACTTTATTTATAAAGCCCTTTTCATGCCAAAGGCAACACAAAGTGCTTTGCATGGTTAAAAAAAATTAAGCATATTTCAATTCTTGCATGTTAAATAACAAAACAAGCCTTTACATATCAAAACAGAAATTAAAAACATTCATTAAGATCTCTCATGCAGTCGCACACAGACAAAGCAGCCCGCACCCACCCATTCTGTACAAACATTACTTTCTAATTTCTGTCTCCAAGCTGAATGTAGGTATTAAAGATATTAAACAATATTATTATGGGGATCCATCCACACCAGGAGCCAGTCTACCCATGTCCTACAGCGGCGGCCGCCGCGGAAACCACCCCAATCAGGGCAGATCGGGACCCACACCACAGCCATAAGGCTGCAGTGCAGGGCCCCAGTCAACCAGAGGAGGGCAATCACCACAGCAACAACTACCCAGACCGAACACGCAAAACCCCCGGCGTGGAGGATCCCTGTGAGGAAAGCAAATTAAATTACCTTAAGAAACAGTAAGAATGAATAAATGATTAAACAGTTGAATAAAATAAGAAATTAACATGAAATAAAATTATGTAAAATAAATTAAGATCAAATAAAATTTTGTTAAAAGCTAAGGTAAAAAGGTAGGTCTTAAGCCTCTTTTTAAAAACATCACTGATCTCTGCAACCCTGAGGTTCTCTGACAGGCTGTTCCACAGTTGAGGACTGTAACAATAAAATGAGGTCTTGCTGTATGTTTTTGTCCTCACTCTTGGAACAACTAAAAGGCCAGTACCAGAGGACCTCAGGGTCTGGGAGGTTTCATAATTTAAAAGAAGGTCTGATAAATAAGAGGGGCCAAGACCATTAAGACATTTATAAACTACTAAAAGATTCCTAAAATCATTCCTGAAACGCACGGGGAGCCAATGCTGAGATTTTAAAGCTGGTGTAATGTGTTCCTGCGCTCCGGTCCTCGTCAGAACTCGTGCCGCCGAGTTCTGAAGTAGCTGTAGGTTTGAAATAGACTTTTTGGGAAGACCAGAGAGCAGGGGCTTACAATAATCTAATTTACTAGAATTAAAAGCATGCAACAGTACCTCCGTGCTGGCAAGAGAGAGAGATGGGCGGACTCTGGTGATGTTTTTAAGATGATAAAATCCAGTTTTTGTTATATTTCTGATGTTTGGAGTAAAATCCAGCTCAGAGTCGAGAAGAACACCCAGATTTCTCACACAATGAGAAGGATTAAAATGTCATTTTGATAAAAATGATCTCTCTCTTGCCCACAGGACTGATAATTAAAACTTTGAGCTGTAAGAAGTTCTCTGCAATCAATGACTTGATGTCTAAAATACAGTTTAAAAGGACATTAACTGGCTGCAGGTCATCAGGAGACATGGCGATGTAAAGCTGTGGATCATCAGCATAGCTGTGAAAATTAATGCTGATAAATGAGTTTGCTGTAAGAGGACAATATCTGCCTTCATTTGCTGCAGCCGATTGAAAACTTTTAACGTCTTTTGGCTTGTACCAGCTCCATGCACATTCAGAGTGACAGACCTTAGTGTATCCATGATCCGACCACAGAAATCAGGCTACATGGATATTACGTGTCTGTGTGCATCCCACTGCTTCTTCGTGTGCATGTGTGTCTGCCTGCTGACTGCGCGACATGGATCTGTGTATTAAATGGCTGCATGTGTGCTTGTGTTGTTTCCTCATACTTGCGTGTGTGCGTTTGTGGGAATTGTGCAACTTACTGATGTATGTCAGCGAGCTGGACCTGAAGTTCAACCGTGCATCGCGGTTTGTATTAATATAATGACAGGTGGGATTACCGTTAGCCGTGAAAGGGTCAGAAAGAAGAAGAGTGAAAAGAGCGACAGTGCCAAAGGAAAAAAATTATTTAATTTTTTTTATTTTTTTTTTTTTTTCTTTTTTTTTTTAACCTGTCTTTGTCCAGCATCGTTGCAAACAGAATGATTGTCTGGCTGCCGTCTGGTGCTGGGCAATTTTACTCTATCAAGCAGGGATTTATACTACATGTATAAAGTCCCTCTTGATGACATGAAAAACTTTATTAAATCAGACTCTTAATGCTGGACTCGACCAGAGGGGACAGAGAGAGAGAGAGAGAAAAGAAAGTAGAGAGAAGAGGGAGGGGAGAGAGAGGGACAGAAAGGGTGTGGGGAGTGCGGGTGGGGACTTGAAACATCATACAGAAGACCATGTAATCCATACTACTTACAACATATATAGCTAAGATCATCCTAGCCAGTAGGTCATTACACAACTAGTTGATAATAGTAACAATAATAATAATAAGAGTAAGAGTAATAATAATAATAAGAACAGAAATAATAAAATAAAAAAAAGAAAAAAAATATGATAATAGATATAAGTGAAACTACTGTATTCAAGAACACGCGCAGAGAAACCTGTGTGGATGTGTTGGAGAACTCGGCCACACGGCGACGCAAAGACTGTGTGGAGACGTTCAGGAAGGAGTGACCATGCAGAGTGATCATGCAGATGCCACCTCACTTGAACAGAGGCCAGAGTCAGGCCAGCGGTCCCGAGACCCAGGCCACCAGCCCCCCCGCAGGCAACAGATCCCGACCAGTCCACAGAGACGACCACTCGCCTGCCCAGGAAGGCAGCAGCAGGAGACCCCAGCAGGAGCCGCCCCGCGGACACAGGGCACCGGCCCCGGCGGGCCGAGGCCAGCAGTCCCCGACCCCCCCGGGCACCGGCCGCCCGGGACAGACGGGGCAGAGGGCCCGGGCCCAGGAGCGCACCCCCCTCCCCCACAGGCCGAGGGCCAGCACGCCACCCGGGGGGACCCGGCCCGCCCAGACGGCCACCACCAGAGGCCAGCCCCACACCCCAGCGCCCAGCCGCACACCCCGAGAACCAGTCCTGCCCCCCCCCAGACCAACACACACACACACAAACACACACACTCTCCTTCCACTCCTCCATTCATCCTCCCACGCATACACCATTCAACCCTCACATACTCTGTCCTCCCACACACACACACCATCCTTCCACCATCCATCCTTCCACACACACACACCATCCTTCCTCCCACACACTCACCATCCTTCCACCATACACTCTCCCACACCTACCCCATCCTCCCACACACACATCATCCCTCCACCACTCATCCTCCCACACATACACCATCCTCCCTCTCATACACCATTCATCCACATTCACACCTCCCACACACACACACACACACCATCCTTCCACTACCCATCCTCCCACACCTACATCATTCTCCTACACATACACCGTCCTCCCTCTCCTACACCAAACATCCACCTTCACGTACCCCATCCTCCCACACACACACACCACCCCTCCATCACCCACTCTCCCAAACATACACCACTCCCCCACACACACACCATCCTCCCTCCCATACACCATCCATCCTCCCGCACACACACCATCCTTCCACCATCCATCCTCCCACACACTCCCCCATCCCTGCACCATACATTCTCCCACACATACCCCATCCTCCCACACATACATCATCCCTCCACCATTCATCCTCCCACACCCACACCACCCCCCCCCCCACACACCACGCATCCACCTCCACACACCCCACCCTCCCACACACCATCCCTCCACCACCCATCCCCCCACACCCACACCACTCTCCCACCCACACACCACCCCCCCCCCCCCCCCCCAACACACACACACACAAACACCATCCCCCCACCACCATCCTCCCGCCACCCCACGCCGCGGGGGGACAGCCCCAGCCAGGAGGCGAGGAGATACGAGCCAGGCCACCACCCCCCCACCCCGCCCCCGCCCCCCACTCCCCACCCCCAAAACAGCACCTTCCCCCCAGGGCCAGCAGCCAAAACCCCCCGGGACAGCCCGCCTACGCCCCGGGCCAACGCGACAGGCCACCCGGCCCGCCCCGCCCCCAGGCCATCCATGGAGACAGGGGCGCTTGAAGACCCCATCCCCCCTCCCTCCCCCACTAGTGATGGAATATATTATGTGCTGTTTGCAATTTAAAAAAGAGGGTTAAAATTGGGGGGCAGTAACTGCATTGAGGAGGGGGCGGGGCCACCTGAGCAGTCCCACCCACCTGACCTCGCATGTTCCACCCCCCAAAACGTGTTTGTATGTTGCAAATGTTATTTGTGCTCAGTGACTAAGTGGAATTAAAAGCTGGGAGGCATGCTGCCGCTCGGCAAAGCAACGGGGCCACTATGATGACCCCCCTGCCCCGCCCAGCGCAACAAGCACACCTCCCACAGCCCTACCTGTGTATGTAGTGAAGAGTGGGGGAGGGGAGGGGTCAGGAGATGTAGGTCCAGAGGGGAGTAAGCCTCCCCCCTGGAAGACGACCCGCCAGTGGCTTAGGGCGCCCCCGTCCCCCGCCGGCCCCGAAGGGCGTCACAGGCCCGGAGCAGGCACCCCAACCCAGGCACGCCACGAACCCCCCCAGGGGCCAGTCACCAGCCCAAGGGGCCACTTTCCTCTTTCTGAGTGGGAGGGGGGCGAGGCAAAGGAAGGGAACCCCAGGCCCACGCCCCCAACACCCGACCAGGGCGCCCCCCAGAGGACACGTCCTAACCCCCTGCAAACGCACACACACTCTTTTTTTTTTTTTTTTTTTTTTTTTTTTTTTTTCCCCCCAGCCACTCACACACCCTCTCACACACCAACACCTCAATACGTGCACATACCTCCACACACACACTTCATGCACATACCTATAAACACACACACCGGTGCCCACATACACACACACTCTCATACCCCTCCATACACATACACCACTACACACGCACTCACATACATACCTGCATATACACACAAGCACCTCCATACATACTCACGCCTCCACCCACTCCTTCACTCCTCCACACGCACCTCGACCTCCACGTGCACACACTCATATATACACACCTTCACACACACCCACACACACATCCCACATAGACCTCCACACACACACCCGCACACCACTCACACACACATACACGCACACACCTAGACCTTCATACACACCCACACACACATACAGCACACACATCCCTCTACACCCACCCACACACCAGCATACCTACAGACACACACACACACACACCCACCTATATACAAACACACCCCTACCCAGGTTCCGGGGCTGCGACCAAGCACCAGGGCACGGACCAACCCCCGGCACGGCACATCCGGACGGGCCCAGCCCCCCCCAGCAGCGGCAGACCCCCCACCCCCAGGAGCGGGGGGAGACCCGACACCCCAGAGCCCGGGGCCCCCACCCGGCCCACCCCGGGCCCGACCGGCCACCCGGCCAGGGGCCGACGGACACCGACCCAGGCACCCCGGCAGCCACCCCCCACCGCCACGAGGCAGCCCCACCCCGGGGCCCACCCAATGCCCCCCGCCCAGACCGGAACCCCCAGCCGACCCAGCAGCGGAGCAGCCGAGATCCCCACCCAGGAGACAACCGGAGACCCGAAGCCACCAGGGACCCCCCACCCATATCCACCCCCATCCCAGCGAAGCCGCAATCCTCCACCTACATTAGGTGATGTAGCCAGTCACAGGGGACCAGAGGGAATGAAAGTCATCTGATTGGTTCCTGGAGGAGGCAGACATTGTCTCAATGCTGATGTGATCTAACAGGAGATTTCTAAACTGCTGGATAGACAAATTATTCTTATCTTTCCAGTTCACAAGAATAGTTTTCTTTGCGATGCATAAGACTGCGAGGACCAAGTTTATGGAGTGTATTCCTATGTTAGTGTCACCCAGGTCGCCCAGTAGGCAAAGTGTGGGGTTTGCAGAAAAACTGGTTTTAAACCATTTTGAGAGATCTTCACACACCTTAATCCAGAACCTTTGGACAGGTGTGCAGGACCACAGCGCATGGATGTAGCTATCAGAAGTGTTCTCAGAGCAGTGTGGGCAGATATCTGATGGTGAAAGGCCCATCCTGAACATCCTGTGTCCTGTATAATGAGTTCTATGGAGAATTTTGAATTGTATTAGTTGTATATTTGAATTCTGAGTCATTTTAAACGTGTTTAAACATATTTGTGACCATCTTTTCTGATCAAAGTTATTAGATAAATCATCTTCCCATTTTGAAGTTGGGAGAGATATCCTGTCTTCTAGCTTTGCAAGTAATCTATATATTTTTGATAATAATTTTGGAGTATTAAGATTCAAGAATTCTGCTATTCTGACAGGAAGCTGCAAGTCTAACTGTACAGGGGTATACTTCTTACATATAATTGATTTTAGTTGGTGGTACTCTAAGAATTTATTGCTGTTGATTCCATACTGTGAGACAATTGTGTTGAAAGATACAAAGTTTCCATTTTCTATTATCTGTCCTAACTGTTGTATTCCTTTAGTCTTCCATTGAGTGAAGTTTATCATCTTTTTGTTCTGCAGGATGTCAGGGTTGTTCCAGATGGGTGTAAGTCTACATGGAAAGAGGGAAGATCTGGTTATCTTACAGAATTCCCACCAAGCCATTAAGGAAAAACGGATGTTAAGGCTTTTAAAGCACTTATATGGTTTAATGGTTGAGCTGATGAACGGCAGGTCAGAGATGACTAAGTCCTCACACAAAGCCTGCTCCCCATCTAGCCACGGCTCATCCAGATAACTGGGTTTGAGCCACTTTGAGATGTACTGCAGCCTGTTAGCTATAAAGTAGTGATTAAAGTTTGGTAGATCCAGTCCTCCTCTATCTTTAGTCTGCTGTAAGGTTTTAAGACTGATACGTGACGGCTTGTTTTTCCAAAGAAACTTGGATATGAAAGAGTCCAGAGATTTAAACCAACTGGTGGAGGGTTTAGTGGGTATCATTGAAAATAAATAATTAACTTTAGGTAGAATCATCATCTTAATGGTGGCAACTCTCCCCATTAGTGAGATGGGTAAGCGCCTCCACCGTAAGAGATCATCTTCTATTGTTTTTAGTAGCTGAACATAGTTTAATTTTGTTAAATCTGATAATCTGGGGGAAATATTTATACCTAAATATCTAATGTTTCCTGTCTGTATTTTGATATTAGGGATGTTTTGTAGGTCACAGTTGATGGACATGGCTGTAGTCTTAGACCAGTTAATAGAATAATCAGATATTGATGAGAACTTATTAATAACTGTGATTGTCTCAGAGAGTGATGTTTGTGAGTTCTGAAGGAAGAGTAATACATCATCTGCATAAAGACTTATTTTATGTTCTATATTTTTGCCCTGGATTCCTTTAATTTCTATATTTTGTCTAATAGCAGCTGCTAACGGCTCTATGAAAATGGCAAAAAGTGAGGGGGAGAGTGGACAGCCCTGTCTGGTGCCTCTCTGTAAGCGGAAACTTGGAGAAGTTTGATCGTTGGTTTTCACACATGCATTTGGGTTATTATATAATATTTTAATCCACTCTATGAAAGCAGGTCCAAACCCAAATTTGTCTAGTGTTGCAAATAGAAACTTCCAGTTTACCCTGTCGAAGGCTTTTTCTGCATCTAGAGAAATGATTGTGGATTCTAGATTATGTAAAGTAGAGTAATCTATGAGGTTAATTAGTCTACGCGTGTTAGTAGATGAATGTCGACCTTTTATAAAACCTGTCTGGTCCGGATGTATTATAAGAGGGGTTATTTTTTCTATCCTTCTGGCAAGAGCTTTACTAATTATTTTCAGGTCTACATTTATTAAAGATATGGGACGGTAACTGGATGGAAGTGTGGGGTCTTTGCCTGGTTTTAGCAATAGTGTTATATTAGCTAAGTTCATATTTTGCGGTATTTTTTGTTTTTCCTGTATTTCTAACAACATATTATAAAATGTAGGAGCTAACGTTGTCCAGAATTCCTTGTAAAATTCTGCTGAGTAACCATCTGGACCCGGGGCTTTATTGTTGGGCATATGTTGGAGAGCTTCGTGGAGTTCATCTACAGTAATAGGTGCATCTAAAGTTATTTTATTTTCATTTTTTAGTTTTGGTAGATTAATGTTGTTTAAAAATTGTTCAATATGTTCATCTGTTGGATTAATCTGTGATTCATATAATGTTTTATAGAAGCTTCTAAACGTGTCATTTATCTTGTCTGGGTCATGGCTGATGTTTCCGTCTTGATCTTTAACAGAGGAGATTGTTGTTTTCTCCTTGTTTGTTTTTAGTTGATTTGCTAAAAACTTTCCAGATTTGTTACTATGTTCAAAGTTCTCCAAGCGAAGTCTTTGCACTAAAAACTGTGTTTTTTTATCTATAATTTCTTTAAGCTGCAATTTAGTTTTCCTTATATTATTCATTGTGTGCTCTTCGGGGGAAATGCGGTTAGCCTCCTCCAATGATTTAATCCTGAGTTCTAATTCTAAAACTCTTGCTGTTTCCTTCTTCTTCTTATGTGAGGAGAAGGAAATTATTTTCCCTCGCATTACTGCTTTTCCTGCTTCCCAAAGGAGACACGCTGAAGTTTCAGGCATGTCATTTTTTTCTATATAAATTGACCATTCTTTTTTAAAATAATCAATAAACTCAGGATCTTTCAATAAAGAGGTGTTAAATCTCCAGCTTTTACCAATCGGTTTATTATTTTTGTTTCTCAGACTGAATGAAACTGGTGCGTGATCGCTGATGCTGATTGGATGTATCTGAGTCTCTGAAATGTCGCCCATTAGTGAGTTACTATTTAAAATATAATCTATTCTAGAGAAGGAGTGGTGAACTGAAGAGAAGAAGGTGTATTCTCTTAGTTTAAGATGGTGAGAGCGCCAAGCATCGCAAAGACCAAAATCCTTCATGTACTGTTTGATAGTTTCTGACGACTGCCAGACTCGATGACTACCTGATGTGCTGCAGCGATCTTGTTCAGTCAAGACTACATTAAAATCACCAGCTAGCACTATTCTGTTATCTGAATAATTCTGGAGTGTAGCAAACAGGGAGTGGAAAAAGGAGGGATCATCTGCATTGGGGCCGTACACATTGGTAATACATAATTTGATATTACAAATAGATAATAAAGTTATCAGAAATCTGCCTTCCGGATCCACTACTGTGCTATCTATGTCAAAATTTAGTCTCTTATTAATAAGAGTAGCTACTCCTCTCTGCCTAGAATTGTAACAAGCTGAGTAAACATGAGGAAACTGAGCTGTTTGAAGAAGATCTATGGTTGAGTTTGTTAAATGAGTCTCTTGTAGTAAGACAATGTCAGCCTGCAGCTCCTGTAATTTATTAAAGATCTTCAACCTCTTCTCCCTGGAACCGGCTCCATGTACATTCCAACAGACGATTTTTAACATGGTTATTGTGAACGGTTTAATGCTTCATGCGTGTTACTGACGCGTGTGTCTTTGTGCGCCCCTCTTGCGTGTTCGCGCGTGTTTGCATGCAGCCTGATTGCGCGCGTTTGTCCGTATGTTAAATGTCCGTATATGTAGTCTACCTTAATGCGTGTTCTCTCATACATAAAACGCGAGTGTTTATATGTATCATGTATGGTGCGGCTGTGCGTCCTGACGGTGTTCGACCGGCTGCGTGCGCTGCTGATATTACGAGCTGGATTACAATTAACAGTGAAGACGTGAAATAGAAAGATAGTGAAAAGTGAAAAGTGAGAAGAGTGGTAAAACAGAAAAAAATACATCGATCTAGGTGTAGAGGCTGTGGTGAGACGAGCAGTGTGTTCTACTGTCAGTGATCTATAATGGCGAGTTAAGAGTGATCATTTGGAGAGAAAAAAATTATTTAAAGAAACGCATCTGTGTTGAGAGGTAGTGGAGACGGGCAGTAAATTTACTGTTAACTAAAGAATCTTTTATGGCAGTTTTATGGATATAACATGATCTAGTGAGAATACAAGAAGATCAAAGCACATACTAAGAAGTAGATCCACAGAGTGATGTTCAGGTCGCGTTACAGCTGTCCGTTAATAATTTATTCAGTGCGATGACAGTGCGAGCGCCTTTGGCGATGGAATTCCTCTTGATGGGAATCAGGACTCTTCGCGGGTCCAGGATCTCACTCGGATGTTGGCCATTTACACCAAAGTTCGTCTCCCTGGTTCTTCACCTGCTCCTTCTGTTTGAAGATGACGAACTTCACTACAATGGGTCTTGTTCTGCTGGACCCGGGTTTCCTCCCACTCAAACGATGGACTCTGTGAAAGGAGATGTTTTTCACTGTTTCTGGGAGCTTCGGGTGAGTTCTGATGAAGATTTTCACCGTGGTCTGGGGTCCTCCTCCGTTTGCTCTGGAATTCCTGCAAATACCAGATTTCTCTCTCATGCTAAGCACCTGCAGCTTGATCGCTGTTTCTTTGATTTTCTTATTTTTCTTTTTCTTATTTAGAAAGCACATCAAATAAGTTTCTTACCTATAGAGATAAGAACATCCGTCTTTTCCCTGTGGTGAAACAGCTCCAGATAAATCCACACACATGCATATATATATATATGTGAAGGATTCACAACCCTTTTTAAGCATAGAAGATGATGGTTTCAGGAATTTTGTGAAGAAACTTGACCCCAATTATGTTCTCCCATCCAGAAATACATTGAAAACAATGATGAAGTCCAGCTACTTTGATAGTAAGGACAAAGCAATGGATGAGGTGACAAAGGCCACGGTGGTGTGCTTGACTTCAGACGTGTGGACCTCAGTTAACATGGATGCCTACACTCTAAGACAGGGGTGTCAAACTCCGCTCCTCAAGGGCCGCTATCCTGCAGGTTTTAGTTATTTCCTTGCTCCAACACATCTGAATAAAATCAAATGGATCTTGTCAATATCTTCCTAATAACCCATTCATTTCAGTTAGGTGTGTTAGATCAGGCAAACAATGAAAACCTGCAGGATACTGGCCCTCGAGGGCCGCAGTTTGACACCCCTGGTCTAAGAAATTATTCATGGAGTTAGTATGTAAAGCCTCAAATAATATTTTCAAGACAAAAGTCTGTTTGTTGCATGCACACATACGAATCTGTTAACTTATTTTAAAAGGTCAATAGAAATAGAAAAGAACAGATCAAACTTTTGAAAATATAAGTTTATTATTTATTTAGCTTGCATTATACACACTCACACATACATACATACATATATATGTATATATATATATATATATATATATATATATATATAGATATAGTGACTTAAAACACGGGCTGGAGTGTTTCTTGTGGAGTTTGCAGTGTGTCCCCACTTGTTTTTTCTGTGGGTGCCATTGTATCCTCCCACAGTCAAAAGACATGTAAGGTTAACTTTGATGTTAAAGTGCTTTTAGGCTTGAATGCGGCTGGATATCTCAGTTGCAGAGCATCTGGCTCTCATGCAGGAGGCCAGAGTTCAAATCCCCAGGGGACGAACATCAACACCTTCCAGTTGGGTCCTTAGGGCAAGACCCATAACGCTACTGCTTAACCAGTGTAAGTCACTTTGGAGAAAAGCTTCTGCTAAATGCCTGTAATGTAATGTGAGTAAATGTTGTTTGAACTGGGATTCAGCAGGTATAGAGGACGGATGGAGTTAAAATATTGGTATTTATTTACCTATATTTGATTTACTTAGGATGAATGGGACTTTGCCAGTGAAGTGATGAAGATCATCATCATTGGAGGGACTACGGCATCTGACCCAGCCAGAGCAAGAATTGTTATAAAGGGAACAGAAGTCTTACAAAACCTAAACGTTCCCAGGCCTGTGCCTTTCTAATGGGACTTGTATACAACTTAAACCTCAGCTACCTAAAGGTGCTGAAGCATGCCTTTGAAGTGTTTCAGAGGGGTTTCCTTGGGCTGGATAGTTCAAAAGCTAGCCCAAAGGTTATGTCTCTAAAACAAGCAAACTGCTGCAATAAAGTGTAAAAGATCAGATTCAGCAGGAAATGTTGTACAACGATGCTGAACTTTACAGGTTTTATTGTTCTTCTTCAGGGTGGAAATTTTATGTGTTTTGGGGCATTTCAGCAAAACATTTTGTGTATTTGTGTTCATGTGCTCTGTTTTATTTTATGTATTTCTGAGAGGACTGGATTTAGTGCAGAAGATTGTCACAGCAATAATTCATTTGAATATGTTAGGAGGAAATACCTAGTTTATTGTCATCTTTTAGAGCTTCTCAGCACAGCAAGATTTTTTTTCTGACTATATTCAAAATGTGTTAACTAATTTGACAACTTAAAATGACCAAAACTTTAGAAGGAAGAATTAATTTTTTTCTCTAAATAAATTATTAAATTCCCATTAAAATATGAAGCAATCCAAAAGATTTGGCACCCTGTATGACAGCCAAAAACAAACAAACAAACAAAAAAAGTGTTATTTGTCTCTATTTTTGTCAGAATTCCTCTTTTTCTTTGGAGAAACTGGGTCATATGAACAGTTTATTGAAAATATTGTTTTACTTAAAAATCGGCCATTTGTTGATGGTCCCTAAAGGAGCCGCCGGTTGCTCCAGTGTGAAAATCTGTTAAATATCCAACCTAAAACTGATTTCACCACAGTTGATTCAGCACTGGATTGTGCTGCGCTGGGACTGATGGAGACATCAGGATGTTTAGTCAGTAGGTGTCTCCACATTGTTGTGGTGTTTGTGTGTGTGTGTGTGTGTGTGTGTGTGTGTGTGTGTGTTTATTACAGACAAAATATTACATACAAAGAACATGAATTATAACATACAATGAACAAAACAGAGGATCAGTTACAATAATGGAGGATGTGCAGTTTCTTCAAGATTTCAAGAGTTCTAGTTGCTTTTTGGTTCTTTACATTTTCAATTGAGATGGCATAGGTTTTTAGTTCCACAATAAACAAATTAACGAGAGGTTTATATCCAGCCCATTTACATTTGTGAATGTGAAATTTGCCAAGTATAACTAAGTCCATAATAATCCATTCATTATACAATATAACATAACATCAAAGACATTCATTTGGATATTAACTCTTAATTTGGCACATATAAAGCTTTCCATATCTGATCAAAATTGTTTGGTATGAAAACAATGGACACATTGTTGTGGTGTTACTGCAAGAGCGAAAATGTCGCATGTAAAGACACATTTAACCATTTTCTCCTCAAGGAGCTCGAAGTGACCTGGGACGCTTTCTGCTTCCTTCCTTTTCCAGACAATTCACTTTCTCCAAAACGCTTGTTACAATACATTCAGATAAATGAGGCAAGATTTTGCAAATAAACGGCTGTTAAGAAAGGCTTTAACATGTTTCACGCATATCGCGTGATTATTTATCCGCCAATCTAGCAAAGGCACGAGGAATAATTAAGAATAATTTTACTTTGTGAAAATGTAGTAAACATTTTCATTGTTCCATTTTGGACACAAGGTATGAGGTTCCGTTTGTGTCAAAAAAAAGTACATGTAATGTGTGTATGTAGATGTTGGTCTGTGTTGTTGCTACGTGTCTTTGGCTGATGTCTATTTCTTAAATGTTTTTGCTTAGTGTTGTTGCTTTATGCATATGTCTATGTTGCATATGTGTTTGTTGCATATGTCTATGTTGCATATGTGTTTGCTGCATATGTAAATGTTGAACATAGTATTTGTTGCATATGTCTATGTTGCATATGTGTTTGCTGCATATCTATTTAGACGTTGTAGCACTCTGCACGTCTCCTTACCTTCTGTGATTGGTTAATGTCGTTGCTTTCTGTTGTTGGTTCATGTCGTTGGTCCTTGTCGTTGGTCTCTGTTGCTGTTGCCCTCGTCATTAATAAATAACTGTTAAATTGGACAATGTCTCATCTAAGTGTTTATTAAGTATTACAAAAATGCTGGACTTTCAATATAAAAGGTTTCAAAATGTTTCGTTTTTGACCTCGTTGTATTCACTTCAGGCATCAACTGGGACAGCAAAGGGGTCCTAGCGCAAACAGCGTTGGGCTAATGATAGGGGTTAATTCTTGGTCTAAAACTTTAAAATTAACCCTGGAGTTCTTTGTATAAAGAAGTACACACATTGTATAAATAAATGTGTGCCTATACAAAGTATAAATGTGTGCCTGCATTTGCAGGACTCAGATCGCTCTGCATGGTAACTAGAGTCTGGGCCACTGGATTGTTTAATCATAGTTCAACCAATTGAAAGTGTATACCACTAGGGGGCCTAATTGGTCAATCAACGCTAAGCATTTTTTTTTTTTTTTTATGAAACTCATTTATATTTCAATTGAGAACAGCCTTATCCTTGGAGGACATTTTAATATTTGAAATGATCAAAATACCATCCGTGCCTTCATTCAGGGACTCTAAGGACTCATTGCCAAGTTTTGGGGCCCCAAAACAGGGAATCATTGCCCATTGTGTATTCAAGTTTTACAGCAGCATGAGGGCCACCATAGGCACAAAGTAAATTTCAGATGTAGCCATAGTGGGGAAAAACCTTCTTTAACGCAAATAGAATTTTGGATACATCCTCAAAACTTAAAAAAAAAAAAAAATGTACGAGTTAATATTACTCCCAACAAGTTAAATTATTTCACAAGTAATGGAAACGGCTTGTTTTCCATGTTTCCAAATATCTCATATTGTAATTTGAGGTTTGGCAAAACAGTTTGTTCACTATTGACACACTAACCAACTTTGACAGAATGAGCTTGTAAAATGTAATGAAGACTGGGGCAGAACTTAACCATATTTAAAAAAAAAAAAAAAAAAAAAATTATTATTGGACTATATACCCACCTTTGATGTTTTAAAGAACTGTGATAATACCATTGACCAAAATCAAGTCTACAGAGGGGAAAAGACTAATAGCTTTCTAATGTATAAGAATGGAAAGACATTTTGGCCAAATTAAAAAAAATAAAAAATCTTGGCCCAACAATACATCCACATCTTATAAGGCCTTGTGTGGTTTTTATTGTACACACCAAATGCAGACAACACCAACCCTGTCCTAAATCCAATATAATTTAAGTACTAACGCCTCATCAAAAAACATTAAAAATGCTCCTTCAAAAAAACAATAAAAAAAAAAAAAGTGTTAGATTTAAAAATTAAATTACACCTCCGGTCCTCAATCAAGACTTTAATATTTTTATGTGACAAATTTCCAGTGCAATAAAAATAAATAAAAACTAAACAGTATCTAAACACCAAAGGACAATGTATTTTGACAATCAGTGGTAGGGGATGTACATTCTATTGAGGAATTAGAGCCTTCCCAAACATCTGGTTGCAGTAAACAGTTTTATCATTTTCACACCAAAAAGCCTTAAATACAAGTATGAACTTATTGTAATGCTGTCCTAGAGCACAAAAAAAAAAAAAAACACAGTTGTGAAGCTTCAATTGTCAACTGGACTGAGTTCATTCAGTAGAATAGTAGTGAAACATCCTCTCCTCAATCAACCCAGTTCAGAATTCAAAATTATGAAAACTCTGGGAATGTTTGCCTCGCCAACTGCAAGGCCTCCAAACAGATGTCCATTCCAAAGCACTCACTGTCCCTCAGTGGGTCAATTCGTTCCTGAAGGAGCATGTGAACCTGTCTCCTGACGTTTTCCGGTGTGTCAGGAACTATCACTGTCTCTTCTGTTTCCAATGGGGTTGGTCCTTGCCAGTCAACTCCATAACGATTTTCATCAATCTGCAAAAGATAATAATAATAACAGCATAAATAAAAGATATTTGAATCGGAAACATATTCAGATGTTAAAATATGATTAAATATTCAAACCTGCTCGCTTGAAGGATCTGGTATGGAAGTGTTCGCCATTAATTGACCCCTAATCCACAATTGTTGAGGTGATCGACCTTGCTCTGTCGAAAGTGAATGTCTGTCCCAAGCTGCAGAAAAAAGCTCTAAATGCCGGTTTATTCTGGGTAGCATTACAAAATGAATGCAAGCCAAATCCAGTTCACTATCCGGATTTAAAGCTGCAGTGTCAGCCAGATATTGTAGTGCAGATCGGTAGTTCACAGTGACAACACACCAAACATCTCTCCAGAGCCTCTCGATTCTTTGGTTATGTACACTGCGTCCAGTGATAAAACTTTTTCTTTCTATAAAGAGCATTGATGCATAATCAGGTTAAATGTTCAACATAACAACAATGTGATAAAGTCTTCTATACATAAACAAAAAAACTCAAGTAAATACCTGCTCCTCGTTCGGGATGCTCTAGCATATATCGAGCAACTTCAACATTTTCTCCTCCTTTGTCGCTGCGCACACGGATTGGCAAGCCAAACTTCTGAACAGCACCCAAGAATGCTTGAAGAACTGTGGTTGCTCGGTTGTTATTGCTGGCATTGAGGAACATTATCTTTCGGCTGTATCCGTCGATGCCACCATGAATCACAATTCTCCACCTTCATAAAGTAAGGTAAAGACTTCATATTAAACTGTAGTAAAAAATATAGTTCTATTTTCATGAAAGATCTTACCGTATCAATTTGTGATTGCCGTCAACGTGCCAAAGTGCAAGGGGTGATGGGACAGAGTAAGTTCTTCTCTGTATTATATTGATGCCAATGCCACGACAGATGGTGCCCACAGGATCCACTACCCTCATTGTTTCCATTACTCTTGAGCGCTGTACTCTAGAAAAGATATTTTTTAAAAAGTTATTTACTACACCTTCTATGTAAAATAGGGAAATCCCACACACTTTTAGTGCAACACTCACCTTAGTCCCACACTATTTAAATACCCTAAAACAGATTTTATTCCAGAATCAGGACACTCCTGAATAAAATTGTACACCAATCTTTGGAGATCCTCATCACTGATGTTGCTGTAGTTCATTCTGACAGAGAGATTGCTGTCTGCCATCCTTCTTCGTACAGTGCTGTAGCTCACACCTAACAGTTGCCCAATTTCCCGAACACTGAAATTGTACTCCAAGAGGTACTTTATTTGGTCTTCAGAAATGTCCCATGATGGCCGTCCTCTGCCACCCGATGTGATCAATGCAGGCCGAAATCCACCGGTGTGGTTATTTTTTGCAACAATCAAGCGCAGTGTCGTCTGTATGCTGTCCAAAATGTCGTCAATATTAGCAAATATTCCAGTTTCTTGAGCTCTTAGTAAGATGTTGTAGATATCTTCGTAGCGTTGCTCAAGAAAATCCAAGTCAAATTGTGAAGCATTAGCCTCAAAATTATCAGAAAGTCGTTGGCATTCATTATAGAGATACTGCATCAGTTGATGTCTGCGCCGGTCATCTTCAGAACTGAAAAGATAAAAAGGTATTTTATGGAAGCACCAGCATAATTAAATGTAAGAGTCACAGTGAAACACAATCAAATTGTATATACAAGGTTTCTCAGCTGTTGCTTTGTTTGATATGACATTTGTCAAGTGGCATATCAATGAAGAAAATATTAAAACTTTTTAAATCTTTTTAAACCATAAGCAATATAGGGATAGGGAATTCTGAAACGTTTACCTCCCACTATGTCACCTTTTTAAACAGGAAAACACAATTCCAAACAGCTCAAGTAATGTTAAACATATAGATTTTTTTTAAACCTACAAGTCTAGGTTTAACAAAAATGTGTATTAGAAACAGGATTATCACTCAAATTCACTAAAAACGTAAATAAATTATTGTTGACCACTTGTAGCATCCTTGACAACCATTGTTAAGTTGTCCATGGAGGACTAACGCAGCCTGCAAAGTTAAAGAAAATAAAACTCCTCTGCTAATCGCTCATCACTGGTGTGGGAAGCCCCCCAACGTTCGTTGATGGAGAAAAACCACTTGAGATCAATTCCAATTGAGAAGAATGAAATGTTCAGGATTTACTAACTACAAGGTAAAAAGTCAGCAGGATGAATTTAAAGCTGTGAAGCTGCTTCCTTCTAAACACAGAAGGAACAATATGTGATGAATATCAGCATCAGGTGAACAGACAGAAAGCAAGATTAGAATCTCACAGCTTCTAGATGGTGAGGAGAGAGAAATATTCACAATATGCACAATAACTTCCGTCCATGCACCTTCACTGCTTCATTATCCAGATTTCTGGATAGAATTTCTCTAAACTTTCATTCTTAGCTTGACTGCAACTGCCGCCACCGCTACCAGGAGTTAAGGTGTTAACATCTCGTTTCCGGGTGTAGCGTCAGGTTTGTAGATGTAACTATAAACATGTGTGGTATCCACAGAAAGTCCAGAATCTCAGCTACCAGCTCAGTAAAACCATTTCTATCACCAACAAACACAGTTAAGACAACAAACAATTTAAAGAGCAGCTAAACAAAGTCCGAAAAATATGTAAACACAAATTATGTCTCCCCGTGTCCACCCCACGGCATGAACATGAACAAACGACTTCTCTACTCAAAGCTCACATCTCACAGATTCCGCAGCTGAAGTTTCATCTCACTATGACCAAGATTCACCGAACCAGAGGCAGAAGAAGACCCCATTTATGCTTTATGTATGTAAAAATTACGAAGTATATCATACCTTTGCTGTCTTGCATAAATTAAAACAACATTTATATTAAAAAAAATAAAATTAAAAGTTTCTCATTGTCTTTTGGGAGCAGTTTTTTTCAGACACAAAACTTCTCTTCATTTTAATGAACCCGAGCTCTCCTGATTACATCAGACGCACCGCTGCAGCAGGAAAGAGGGACTAAACGCCATCTTTCTGTCATAATAAAAAAAACAACCCTTAACGCGATTTAAAAAAATTAACGGCGTTAATAAAGCCTTGCGTTCACGCGCAATTAACGCGTTAACGTGCCCAGCACTAATACAGAGATTAGTTTTTTTAAATGTTTTTGTAAACACTCATTAACATCTGACTGTAAGCCAGGGTTTCATCAGCCAGTACCTGCTTTGTGCAATTCATTTTCAGGCTGGAGCCTCTTGTGAGTGTTTCTGGACGGGGTGGGGAAGGGCCGGCGTTATACTCTGCGACTTCTTATGCTAACTGTAAACAGTAAGTGTTTTCACCTCAGTCTCAAAAACTCCAATAGCACCAGAGAAAGTCTCCAAATTGTTTGTTAGCGGTGTTTTTTTTCTTCAAATTCCCACAGTGGGTCCTCCAGGGAGAAGCTGTAGGGCGGAACTGCCCGCTGCAGTGCCTGAATAAATTGAATAGCGACAGCTGATTTTTACGTGAACAAGCTGACAAAGTGGCATTTAAGTATCGATACCAATGCAAATTAATATCTTACTAGATATTACATTTTAAAAATCAATTAGTATCTCAGAAACGATTTTTTTGACAACACATTGTATTATCTCACGTGCGCCCGCATTAGAGTTGATTCTCATTTATAAGCAGAAACAGGCGTGGGTACGTGTGCGCGCACGCTTTTAAAAATCGAAAAATTGAAGTGCGCCGCATTTCCTTTTTGCTCCGCAGATAATTTGCTTTGCTACGCACAGTTTTATGCCAGAGTCTCTTGGTCTTGACCATAGACACGTATATACGTCTGTTCGTATATGTCTATGGTCTAAAGTATAGAGAAACACATTTGGGCAGTCCAATCCCTCAATACGCCTGTCAGTCAATAGTACAGACAAATGAATGAAGATTACACTTACCACGTCTCCATTTTCACCGCCGTGTCTTTATCAAGCGGCAGCCTCTTTCGGGTAAAAGTGAAGCTGATGCGGTAGTGCGAAAAATTGCAATTCGCCTTTCACCGCAAGGGGTTGGCTCCAAAAGGAAATCTGTGAAAGCTAACTTTAGAAATATGCCGTGAAGAACACATCCAAGTACACAACAGTGTAGTGCCGATCCCCTGACCCACTCTCTTCCTCTAGACATTTAACAGGCAATTTCCACCGCTCGCTAACAAAACAATGCGCCGTGAATGTTTGTTTCAACAGGACGTTTTTTCAATCGCAATTTGTGGCCGGAAGTTAGCGGACGCTATATTGTGCAACGTAGCCAATGGCAGTGGCCGTCTCATGTATTATTTGTGGGTAAGCCCTATGCTGACCTCCGGTTGGTTCTTGCACCCTGACCAATGATAAGAAACTAGTTTTTTATCTAACCAATCACTGTAGTGCCACTGAGCCCGCGAAGTCAACCCAGGAGAAGCGGAAAAACTTCCCGCAAAATCATTTTGTGCGGGAAATTGTCCTGAAAGGTAAGTCTTGTTAACATTTCATAGGGTGAAAGTATGAAAATGTTTTTTTTTTTTTCGGGTTGTGATGTGATAATCATTTTTATTGGATTTATTAAAATTATGCGAGGGGCTTAAGTGTACTTGGTTCTTATATAAGAAAACATTTTATTTTCTAAAAAAATATTAATGTAACTTTACTTAACATTAACAGGACTCGTGACCTGATTAAGTGTTGTGACAATGGCTATATTAATTTCAACCAAGTTCAATATGAGTCTCTGTCAGACATGACCTAACTAGGCACCCCACTCCCCCCGCGCCATTTTGGATGCAACTCAGATATAAACTAGAAAAAGCAGTTATTAGCATAACAGCAAGTGTGAATGCTTTCATGCTGAATTATTGGACTGAAATGCTGAAAGATGGTTGAAGATAGTGAAAGATAGCTGAAATGTGCCTTTTGAACAAGTATTTATTAAGCTGAAGTGAATTGTTTAAATATTTAAAACTTAAACTGGAGCTAAAAGGTGTTGAAAGGCTGAAAAGTTTAACAAAAATGTGCTTAAGATTGCTGAAAAGGTCTGAAACATAGTTGCTGAAGAAGTATATATATGAAGCTTAAGTCCATAGTTGGAAGGATTTAAAGCACAAGCTAATCCAGGTTTTACTGTTTTTGACAGATTGTCAATATGGATCGAGAAAGCCAAAGACAAGTGTGAGTAACCTATATACTTTTTACAAATTGTTCCCAGACTTTAAAGTTTTACTGTGCCATTTACTTTAACAACATCTGCCCTCTTAACAGCCCAGAAGAAATGCGAGAATTACTGCAGCAAATGCAGCACACTACGGCTCTGCTGCTGAACAGGATAGGGCAGTTTCCATCTGCTCCACCACAGTCCAGGCTGGAACCTATAAGGAGTGCAGTAAATCCTCTGCCTGCTGTTATCCAGCATCCCACCCCAGCGTTTCAAACCGATGCCCCTCGAATGCTGTCTGGGTCACGGCAGCTGCTTGCTCCATCTAGCCATACCCTGCCTGCTACTCTGAGCCCCATCCCTTCTGCTCAAACTTGCCACATCCCACCAACTCTACCCAACCACACCCCACCCGCTCCACCTTGCCACATCCCTCCAGCTCAAACTTGCCACTACCAAGCTGTTGCCCCTCGCAACACTGTTTATCAGCCCCAGCCTGACAATGTTCAGGTACAGTTGTCAAGGCTTTTTCGGCATCATCAAAGAGGAGTAGGCACTGGGGTTAGAAAGAGGAAGCGGGAGACCCCTTGGTCCCATACTTTCATTTGTTTACCTGATCCTCAATGGACTTGTATGCCCACAGTAGAGGAGGCTCGCTACTTTTCCTCCTGTGGATTAGGACGAAAAACTGTGTGGTTCCCACACAATGAAGGAGACCACCTATACTTTAGCGAGCATCTCTTCTCTGCGTTCCCGGCTCTTAGGGATGGCGGTGGGTTTGTCCTGGCCCGTGGCAGCAGAGGAAAGGTTTTGGAGCAAATGCCAATACCACCAGAGGGATACAGCGTGAGCTTTGTACGCTCAGCTTCTACAAGGGCTCCCTTGTACATCATCCCCCTTCAACGCAGCCTTACGCTCAGTCATCCGTCAGTTGAAGAGGCAGGTTTCAAACTTTTTCAATAGAGGTGTGTGTGTGTGCTTTTAGATTGTATGGATATTTAACTTATTTTTATTTTATTTTTTGGTACAATGTGCTTAGGTGCCAAAAGTGATGGAGACGTGTCTTAGCTGCCAGTCCTTAATGCCACTTTGTGACTTGGCTGACCATATCCTGGAGTGGTAATAAAGACCATTAGTTTTGCAAAAATATATAGCACTATATTATATATTTGAAGATATAACTGGCCAGAGTATTTATCCGCTAATGACACATTGCTCTTAAGAAAAACTAAATTTAACTGAAACTGAATCATTTTATTCTTTGTTTTGCCTTTCTACAGCACAGGAAAAGAAGAATCAAGGAATGATGAGTATGTCCCAGTTCAGATCATTATCTTAGGAAAACAAACATTTGTGAAACTATTTTCATCTTTTTTAATTACCCACTTTTTTCAGAGACTACATGGATGATGACCTGGCTGTGGCTATACAGCAGTCTTTAGAGGTCAGTTAATTTATTCAAACATTACAAAAGCCAGTACTGTTCAGGTCAAACAAATAAAGTTTGAATTCTTTGATGCCATTTTATTTCTGCCTTCTCAGGACCAAGTGGCACCTGTGCAACAGTAAGTGTTGTGTACATTTTTGTAACAAACACATAGGCAAAACACTTATAGGAAATCTATATTCTTGGCAGACAATCAATAATTGTTATAGAGGACGAGGCTGGAGCAGCAGCAGGTGTGATAAAGTAAGTTGTTCAAACTAAAAAGCCACGACTTCTTCTATCACTGTATATTTCTTATTTTGATGGATTTCAATATTGTTTATTACTTTGTGCTTGCTAGTACTCAGTGTGAGGTCCAAGAGCAGAACCCTGTACTTGAGGTTGGAGTTGTCAGGACACCTGATGTTGTTCTAAAGTAGGTTATCTAACACAGAAATATAAATTCTCTGAGAATGATGTCTGACAGCTTTATTTTAAATGTTATTATCTTCATCTTTAAAGTTACTATTATCATTTGGTACCCCATAGTGCTCAGAGGCACACCCAGGAGCAGGTGATGGTGGAGGTGGCTGAACTGGACGAGAACACAGAAAATGAAGGGACAAGCGAGTGAGCGTTATGCACATTTCTATTTTTGTAAAATATATATATATATCTAACAGTGACGTGCGGTGAGGTTCATGGCTGGTGAGGCACTGACTCCTCTGGAGTCCGATTAACTATTGTAAGAGCTGAAAAGAGCATCTTATTTCACAATTCATCCAACAGCATGCAACTATGCCCCCTTGAGGTGAGGCAGAGTACCGCCTGCCTCACCTACGGACTCTTATCTGCACTTTATTGTACAATCAGCAGAAATAATTTTTTTAGCACATACATCAAAGACGTTACACAGACTGTAGTGAGTCTTGGTGTATAACAAATATTTCTGTAAAGTTCATATTGGCGATATACTGAGGAACAGAAACGGGCACGCGTCATGCAACCCAGTTTATGTAGGATCGGGCAGTCAGACGAGAGGTGTCGCAGTCTGTCCTGCCACTCCTCCGTCAGCACTCCCCTGATCCTCCACACCTGTCCCTGATCCCAGCTCTCCAATCAACCCAACCTGTCACACCTGTCTCCCATTTACTCACCAGTCCTTATATACACCAGCACCACAGTCACTCCCTGTTGGACCTTAATCCTGCGCTCTGCATGGACTCACCCCTTCGCCGTTTCTGGTTCCTGTCCCTCCTTCAGTCCTGTCGACGTAAGACCTTTACATTGTGTTTCAGATTGTTAAATAAAGAATGGTAAACCTGCCCTTGTCTCTAAGGGAGTCCTGCATAACATGGGCACAGCTCTTCACAGATCAGTGTAAAATATTGTTTATTTACACTGCCTCTCCTGACCGCACGTCACTGGTGTAACATTGTTTAATTTCTTCTTACCCAGTTCAAAGTTGTATGTGTGTGTGTGTGTGTACGCACGTGTGTATGTACGCATATATGGATTTTTTTTTTTTTTTTTTTTTTTTTTAAAAAGGCCTCTGCCAAGATGAACCATGTTGTATTGTATAATCACCACACCTCCCAAAAATGCAAATGTTGTATTTTTTACAGGTCTCCAGATTTAAAAACTGTCCTTGGAGATCTTGAAAAAGGTCTTCTGAGAACTTCATCCCCCATCCACAATTGTCTGAATGTGTGCCGAGAGTTCCTGCTTGAAGGATCTTTCAGAGCATTTAGACGAACTCACTTCAATCCCTGTCATCGCTTGATGATCACATTTGTTGATGACGAGGGACAGAGTGAGGGTGCCGTGGACGATGGTGGTCCCAGCCGGGAATACTTGCGACTTCTCATATCAGCGCTAAGAGATAGCCGCTACTTTGAGGGGCCAGAGAGCAGCAAAAATCTTTCCCTAGTACCCCGAGGTACTAAGTAATACATAGTGATTAAATATAAAGTCCAATCATGACACATAGAAATGTAGAAACTATTTAATTTCTTCTGTCAGCAATTCTAGCTGGAGAGTCTTACTCTTTACATATGTTGCAGGTCTGGAGTTCGGGGACTATAAAGTCATTGGTCAAATGCTATCCCTGGCCCTTCTCCAAGGAGGAGTACGGCCCTCTTTTTTGTCGTCAAGGCTGTATGCTTTGTTGTGTCGGCAACAAACAGGCCCAGTATCAGTTGAGGAGGTTGGTGACTGGGAACTGCGCCAGCACCTGGATAAAGTGGGTAGCACAAGTACCAGGATTTATCTTCTTATTTAGGTTGTCCAACATATGTTTGATATCATTGTTCTCATTGATGCAGATTAAAGCTGCAGAAAACTTGCAGGAGGCCCAGCGTGCTGTTGAAGAAGGCTCACCGGCTCTGCATGCCCTGGGCTGTGCAAGGTCTCTTACAGACATGGAGAGCAGGCAGGCTCTCATTGAGGAAGCGGCAAAGGCACACGTTGAGGGGCGCACTAAAGCTGCATTGGACCAGTAAGTTACATCCCATGAACTGAATATAGCTATGTCAAGAGGGGTCCACTGTGTTTATAAAAAATAAATAAATAAAACTATTGGACTGTTTTGTTAATGAAAGTTTATGATTTAATGTGCAGTACATGTGACACAATACTGTGTATAGAAAATGGGGTAATGTGCCATACAAGCGTTATTGGTTACTAATGTGGTTATTACATATACATACACACTGACCCCTGGGGAAATTTGACAGACTTTTATTTAAATAGCATGTTTTTTCTTGGTGATTGAGATTGACACAGGCGCCTCTCTAAAGATAAGATGATAACCAGAACAAGAGACATCACTGGACAAAAATAATTCTCGGCTTTCATTTGAAGTTTTGGCAGTAAATTAATGCAAGTACAGATTTTTATTTTTATTCGCAATTAAAGTTTTATTTGAAATCTTTTTGACAGGCTAATTGAGGGATTGGACTGCCTCAAGGTGGCAGAGGCAATGAGGGACCATCCAGATGTCCTTCGGCCCATCTTCATTTCCGGACACAGCCAGCTGACTGTACAGAGCTTGATGACTCTTTTTGAGATTGTTCTTTCCCCACCTGGCAGCAATGCCCGAAGAAGTGAAAATTTGACACTTACGTTTTGGAGGGACTGGTTAATTGATGTTGGCGGTAAGTTATGCACAATGACTGTTATATAATTACTACAAAAGTAATTAAATATTACATTATTGTGTTTTCATTCAGATGGTTCACGATCAGTCAGCCTTGACAAGATTTTGATTTTTGCCTCTGGAGTGGACCAAATCCCTCCAATGGGCTTCCCCCAGAGGCCTCAAATCGAATTTCTCCATGCCCCTCATGAAAGTGGTGCTCGACGGCGCTATCCTGAAGCCAACACGTGCAGTGTTGTTTTGAGGCTCCCGATTCATCACACATTTGAGGACTTTGTGGAATACATGGAGTCAGGAATCCGTCAGTCTCCAACTGTTGGCTTCATTTAGTTGGCTCACTGGTAGCGGAGTGTAGGGGATCAGTTCATGTATGCACGTATGTGTGTGTTGTGTGTGTGTGTGTGGTGGTGTATGGGCGTGCTGTGTGCTATTGTTGCCAGTAATTTTATTATTCACCCCCCTGTAAAGTTTTACTGTTCAAAATGTGTTATATAAATTTTGTTTACTAAATAGACATGTTGTCTTTATGACATGTAAGGAAAAATCACACCTGAAGATGTTGGCATTGTTGACTGGTGGTGTAAATGTTTGTTTTTTATGGAGTTTAAGAAAGACCTAAGTTTTATCATTCCAAGAGTTTTCATAATTTTGAATTCTCAACTGAACTGGGTTGATTGAGGAGAGGATGTTTCACTACTATTCTACTGAATGAACTCAGTCCAGTTGACAATTGAAGCTTCACAACTGTGTGTGTTTTTTTTTTTTTTTTTTTTTTTTTGTGCTCTAGGACAGCATTACAATAAGTTCATACTTGTATTTAAGGCTTTTTGGTGTGAAAATGATAAAACTGTTTACTGCAACCAGATGTTTGGGAAGGCTCTAATTCCTCAACAGAATGTACATCCCCTACCACTGATTGTCAAAAAACATTGTTCTTTGGTGTTTAGATACTGTTTAGTTTTTATTTATTTTTTATTGCACTGGAAATTTGTCACATAAAAATATTAAAAAGGCTTGATTGAGGACTGGAGGTGTAATTTAATCTTTAAATCTAACACATTTTGTTTTTTTTTTTTTTTTAATTTGGCCAAAATGTCTTTCCATTCTTATACATTAGAAAGCTATTCTTTTCCCCTCTGCAGACTTGATTTTGGTCAATGGTATTATCACAGTTCTTTAAAACATCAAAAGTGGGTATATAGTCCAATAATTTTTTTTTTTTTTTTTTTTTTTAAATATGGTTAAGTTCTGCCCCAGTCTTCATTACATTTTACAAGCTCATTCTGTCAAAGTTGGTTAGTGTGTCAATAGTGAACAAACTGTTTTGCCAAACCTCAAATTACAATATGAGATATTTGGAAACATGGAAAACAAGCCGTTTCCATTACTTGTGAAATAATTTAACTTGTTGGGAGTAATATTAACTCGTACATTTTTTTTTTTTAAGTTTTGAGGATGTATCCAAAATTCTATTTGCGTTAAAGAAGGTTTTTCCCCACTATGGCTACATCTGAAATTTACTTTGTGCCTATGGTGGCCCTCATGCTGCTGTAAAACTTGAATACACAATGGGCAATGATTCCCTGTTTTGGGGCCCCAAAACTTGGCAATGAGTCCTTAGAGTCCCTGAATGAAGGCACGGATGGTATTTTGATCATTTCAAATATTAAAATGTCCTCCAAGGATAAGGCTGTTCTCAATTGAAATATAAATGAGTTTCATAAAAAAAAAAAAAAATGCTTAGCGTTGATTGACCAATTAGGCCCCCTAGTGGTATACACTTTCAATTGGTTGAACTATGATTAAACAATCCAGTGGCCCAGACTCTAGTTACCATGCAGAGCGATCTGAGTCCTGCAAATGCAGGCACACATTTATACTTTGTATAGGCACACATTTATTTATACAATGTGTGTACTTCTTTATACAAAGAACTCCAGGGTTAATTTTAAAGTTTTAGACCAAGAATTAACCCCTATCATTAGCCCAACGCTGTTTGCGCTAGGACCCCTTTGCTGTCCCAGTTGATGCCTGAAGTGAATACAACGAGGTCAAAAACGAAACATTTTGAAACCTTTTATATTGAAAGTCCAGCATTTTTGTAATACTTAATAAACACTTAGATGAGACATTGTCCAATTTAACAGTTATTTATTAATGACGAGGGCAACAGCAACAGAGACCAACGACAAGGACCAACGACATGAACCAACAACAGAAAGCAACGACATTAACCAATCACAGAAGGTAAGGAGACGTGCAGAGTGCTACAACGTCTAAATAGATATGCAACATAGACATATGCAACAAATACTATGTTCAGCATTTACATATGCAGCAAACACATATGCAACATAGACATATGTAACAAATACTATGTTCAACATTTACATATGCAGCAAACACATATGCAACATAGACATATGCAACAAATACTATGTTCAACATTTACATATGCAGCAAACACATATGCAACATAGACATATGCAACAAACACATATGCAACATAGACATATGCATAAAGCAACAACACTAAGCAAAAACATTTAAGAAATAGACATCAGCCAAAGACACGTAGCAACAACACAGACCAACATCTACATACACACATTACATGTACTTTTTTTTGACACAAACGGAACCTCATAAAAAAGATCGCTTCACGTTCAGTTGTGTTTCCCTGAATTTTGATTCTAAATCTGGGCGAAACAACTTTGGTTGACAGAAACGGGATATGCAGTCACGTGACATCCGCGCCTTGATTCAGACCACGGAACAAACGTTCCACCTCAGTTTCAGTACGGACTGAAACACCGTTTCGAGCTTGCCATCATTATTAGAGACTGGAGATCTCGACGATCCGAATCGCGTCCTTTCAAGGTATTTTCTGCAACAGTAATTAACGCTTTAAACTACAGTTGGAGAATCCGACGACGACTGACAATTGTTCGTTTCTGTCCTCTGTGGAGACCAGCTCGCTGTGGAGGAAAGACGGAGCGAAAGAAGGACCGGACAAAGACTTGTTATCGATGGAAGCCTCGCGGAGAAGGAAGATGAGAATTGACATACCTAGTGTGATGTGTTTGGTTTAATCGGTAAGTGGTAATGTTCCCGGGAATTGTCTGGTTGTCATGTTTGGTGCTTAGTGAGGTTTAGTTGTTGGAGCTGCGGAGTGGTGTTACACCAAAATCTGTGACCCATCAGAATCTGTGACCACAGAGGGCGACAGTGTACATTTCTCTGCATGTGTGTCTTAGAAGACAAGCGAAGACTTGACAGAAACTTGTATTTAAGTCAGGGTTTATTATAATGCATGTACAGTAAAGTCATGCATTCTCATAGCTATCAGAAATGGTGTCCTAGGTCACCCCTCTTGTAGTCTGGACTCTTCTAACATAATATTTGACCCTCACTTAGCCAAGAACACAGAGGTCACCATTTGTGATAACTATCAGAATTTGTGACTTTGCTGTACCGACATTACAATGAACTCACACCTAAATACAAGTGTTTTCAAGACTTTGCTCGCCTCCTAAGACGTATGCAGAGAACTGTAAACTATCGCCCCCCTGTGGTCACAGATTCTGATGGGTCACAGATTTAGGTGCAACAGTGACAAAGTTCTACTCAGAGCCATTGTAACAAAAGTGCAATTCTGGGGGCATTGATGTGGCTTTTACTTATGGTGAAAATTGCTTTATTTTCTGCAAGTATTGCTTTCTTTGCAAGACTGAACTGAGAAACGTGAAATACAGGTGAAATGAAAATACTGTAATGTCCAGCAGGTTGTGTTGACATTATGGAGGAAGAGTAAACATTTACTTCTGATCTCTCTCGCTCCTCCCCCTTTAACTTTCTCATCCTGCTTTAACTCCTCAAATATTTAAGGCCTCAGCTTCAGTAAACAAAGAACATGTGAACAGGTAAACATTAACAGCAACATTACTGCAGCATCGCTACAACACACTCTTAAAATCATAAGAGAAATATTTGGCTGCTTTAGTTTTTGGGTTAGGTGTCTGTCAGGTTGGGCTGCTTATTGATGAGTCTGAAGATCGTGGAAATGTAAGATGCTGGGATATTGTGGGTATGGTGTGTGTTTATTATGGAACCTGTAAAGTTGTTTATATTAATATACACTGATCATTCAAGATAATCTACTCTGATTTCTTTGTTGCAGCTGAAGGTAGAGCCAACTTTAGTTGCTTTGGTGGTGTAAAGGGGAGATTATGGTTTAACCGGGACCCAAAATGTGTCTGAATTTGGCCGTACTGACTTAGAAGCTGACCTGACAGCTGCCAGGGCCGGAGTGGAACCTGTTTTCAGCCTGGGAGTTTTATATTAAAGACCAGCTAACCGCTGTCTGATGTGGAGTGAACTGGATAAATAAACTATGTGTTCATTACTTACATCCTGTAGTTTTTATTGTGAAAGAAATACATTGAAAGTCTAATTTCCTGTATTAATGCACCAGATTACAAAAATATTGACTAAACAAATTAGTTTCCATGCTTTCACGCCTCCCTTTATGAAACGGCTGTGACTTGTAGCAGGGGCAGAAGCTAAACACACAGAGCCAAAGATGGACTGCTAACACTTACACATTTCAAGAGACTAAAATAAAGACCACCATTTATCTTTAAATGGGAGCAACTTGTGTTGCACATTAACCTTTCCCCCTCTCTCACGTCCTCTAGTCTCTGTCCTCCATCAACTCCGTCTTCTTCTTTTTGCTGTCTTCTATCTGTACTTCCCATCTGTTCTGCCACAGGGCATCAAAGATATTTATTAAGTTTTCTACACCTTCCTCAGTTTCTCTTTATGTCTGCGTTCATTTCAGATTCGACCCACTAAAATGTTTTTCATTAAGTACATAAATAAAAAGAAAATGTGATTTATTCAGACATATAGATATTCTACAATTCTGTTGTTTTCTCAGATGTTAACTGAAGCCTATAGATGCTTCTGGAATAACTAAACATCTTTCTGTGGTCAGTAGCTACGCTGGGTGGACTGGGACCAGTCAGTTTAATTTGCTTTAAACAACGTCTCAGCATCTATTTACCCCTACATTTATAATTATTCAGTTAAACCATCAGTGAAAATAAATGAGACTGGCTGATGTTATTCTCCATCTTATCTATTAAATATTTTCTTTGAAAGCTCACAGTGGCTGTTTTGTTTCAAGTACTGAGTAGTTTAATGACACCTGGTGTAAGTAAAGACCTACTCTGAAAGTATTCTTACCAGATTGAGTCTAGACCTGTTGAACTGAGGCGATGTCAGGAACATATTACTCCCTGTATTATGATCATTACTTATTTCATTACCATATTTATTACTGTACATTTGAACAAACCAGAAGGCCTTAGTTTTAAGATAGCAGGGAACTTATGTTATTTAAACATCACATCACACTCTGATAGTAACTGGATAATACCTGATAGTACCTGGAGAGTATCTTCCTGCAGTGGCAAAGGACCCGGAGTAACGTCTGTCTCCACCCAAGCAGCACCTGTCATCCTTCTCTTTGTTGCGTCATCATAACCTCATCACCTCTGCTTCTGTGTTATGATTTTCAGATGTTTAAAGGGGTTTATGGTCTTCACACACACATCGAACTGTGCATTGTTACCGTTTGTGGAGCTGGAATATCTCCACAAAATAAATCGGAATGAATGCTGAGTAGTGAGTAAACCACGTGTGTTGCAGCGCGACGCGGCAACACAATGCTACAACGCAACGCTCCAACACTGCTGCAAAGCAATGCTGCAACACAATGCTACAACGCAACGCTCCAACACTGCTGCAAAGCAATGCTGCAACACAATGCTACAACGCAACGCTCCAACACTGCTGCAAAGCAATGCGGCAACACAGTGCTGCGACGTGATGCCGCTGTGACGCAACGCTGTAACACAATGCTGCAATGTGATGCTCCAACACTGCTGCAACGAGGTGCTGCAACACAGTACTGCGACGTGGCGCAGTGTGACGCTCCAATACTGTGCTGCAAAGTGAGAATCATCTCCTTGGAAATTAATGTTGTGACAGGCAGCTCCTCTTTGGCTTTATTCTGCCACACTTGTGTCTGCTAAACCTGCCATAAAAATTAGGATTCTTTGTTTGTTTGTTTGTTTTTTATCTTTTTATATAAGTATATGACAGCTTCTCCTCTTAGTCGTTTTGTCATTCAAACGGACTATGATGCAGCTGCTCTTGTTTTCTGCCGACACTCCTCCTTGTTTTTCAGTCTGTATATTCTCAGCCTTAAGTTACACCAGAAACATGAGCAGCTTTATCATTTTTCTAGAGCTGCTTTACGTTGAATTTCTTAGTTTCCTTTTGATAACTTGGATGTTTCTGTTGGCCTCGTAGCCACTGCTGAACCTGTTGCTTTATTATGCTCATTTCACATTTTTTCACATATCCCTTTATTTATTTATCAATGTTTACTCAGTAAACAATGTCAACACAAAACATACATGTTCGAGACCGAATCAGACCCTGAAAACGAGTGAAAAACTCAGCAACCTGCAGCGACTCTGCAGTGATGGAGGACTTCAGGCAGAAAGGAACTGTGGAAAGCTGCAGGGACAGGAGGAAAAACATCAGTCAGCTGGTCTGCACATGATTTTAGTGTCTGACCTGACACCTTATCTGGACCCGTAGTCTTGTTGATGTTGATCCTCCTCAGGGTGGGTGTAACTTGGTGCAGTTGTAGGGTAAGAGGCTGGTGCTGTGCCTCTGGCTGTGGGGGTGAACAGTACTAATGCTGCTTGGAGTGTTGAAGCATGCAAATAAGCTGTTAAAGGTCAGGCAGAGAGGGGTTGTGGCTGACCTGCTGGTTTCTGCATTTGTACTCTGAGATGGTTTTGATACCTTTCTACATGTTATGTGTGTTGTCATTAAAGTGCCCCAGAATGCACTGCTTGTACCTCAGTTTTGCCAGGTGGATGCCCCTTTTCAGTCAGTTTGTCTCCTGCTCTGTAGGCTGCATCCCGGGTTTTTAGCAGAGACTGAACTGTGCTGTCCACCCATGGCTTCTGATGTGAAAAAAATTGATTGTCTTTGTGGGTAGAATAGTATCAGTGCAGAAGTGAACATAGGAGTGCACAGATGTGTGTATTGGCTCGCGATGGTATGTAGGCCACTATGATCATGACAGAACTGAGTTCTCTAACCAAATTAAACGGTCTGCGCTTCACTGCCAGATATTCCAGGTCGGGGGAGCAGATGGTTCCAATAATGTTCATAGCTGTACACCACGAGTTGTGAACGTACAGCACCAAACCTCTGCCTTTGGTCTTGCCTGAAGATGCAGTCCTGTCTGCATAGAACGGAGAGTGCCCCGCTAGCTCCACCGCTGCATCTGGGATATTGTTGTCCAGCCGGGTCTCTGTGAAGATTGCTACACAGCTGTCCGTCTTAAGTTAGACGATCCTCAAACAAATTTCGTCCAGGTTGTAGATGAGAGACCTGGCGTTTGCGAGGAGGACACGGGACAGAGCCTGTCTGTCGGGGTTAGTTGTAGTAGGGCTACAAATGCTAATCACGATTATTTTGATTAAACTTGAGATCGGGGCGAGGGGACAGGAAGCCAGTGTGACATTTGAAGCATTGACTAATTTCTTTTCACCCGGACTGTAGCCACGTCCATCACAACACCCTCACGGCACTCATCATACAGGGCAGAGAGAGACATTCAACTAAAATGGTGACGAGATGCCAAGTGATGCCGTTTGTATTGATGAGTTTCTTAAAATCCAGGTTGTTCACTGTGGCGAGAAAAAAAAAAGTTATGTTTGTTTATGTTTGTTATCTCTGTGTCTCTGGGAGCTGGTGGATTATTTAGTCGCGACTAGGGCTGGGTGATATGATGATATATATCATCTGGACTATAGAAAATGTCTATCGTTTCATATGAGGCTCTATCGTTTGCGCCGCAGTTAGGTGCTTTACTGTAGTATTTTACATCAAGATGCATCTTACAGCATGCCCACGCACGCTGCAGTACATTAATAAACATGTAGGAAGACGGTAGCAGATGCGTTTTAGAGCAGGGTAATGTACTATAAGATGACCAATCAACCCAAACCGAGGAGCTTGTACCTAAAAGAGGGACAACTTCTGTCGCATGGATGTGGTTTGGATATAAAAAGACCGACGTGGAACAGACAGCAGTTGTTTGTGAAGTATGTCGGCTCCCGGTCCCAACAACGGACTCCAACACTACTAACTTATTTTATCACCTGCGCAAGAATCGTGACAAAAAATACAGAGAGAGTCAATGAGCAAAAGCTGCATCGAGCGGTGGCGAAAGTGCTCATGATAAACTCCAGATGCTGCAACAGGCTTTTACCCGTGCAACACCATATAGCTCCAGCAGATTGAAGGAAATTGCTACTGCTGCTGCCAAGCACGTCTGCACAGATACGATTCCATCCATACGGTCGGGAAACTTGGGTTTTGTGAGTTGGTGCAAACATTCGGTCCGAAATGCCCAGTTAAAAACATATTACTAAAGTTGTGTTGTCTGATTTATATGATGCATGTCGGGCCAAAGTGGAGGCGGAGATTCTTAAGGGGATGTGATTTATTTTTTTCACTTGTTAGATTTTGCATAGTTATACTGTGTGCCTGATTTTTTTGCACATTAAACTTCAAAGTGTACATTTGGTATTTTGCCCTGCACTGTGCTCTTTAAACCTCAGAAGTGTGTAGTTTATTTTTTATACCCAATAGGAATAGGCAGACCTTTACAAATATTTGTGCTAAGGTGCTGCTTTCTATTGCCTATTGAACAAAGAATAATACTTGGAAGACTCTTACATGCTAAAAGAGAAGTCTGGGTGCTGTTACTGTTACAAAGTAGGCTACTGCTACATGTTGAATTTTAATGGCAGATGTTACCATGACCATCACGGCTTACTTGGGAAAAAAGTTCTAAATAAAAGAAATATTGAGTACATACAACCTTTTATTTGTTCAGTTTTATTTCAAACTGCATTTCCACATTGCAGTTTTATATAAACTATTGATTAATTGAAATTACAAAACATTTCTATATTGTGATCTATACTGTTATCAGGATACAAAATGAGTTATAGCTGGATATGAGATTTTGGTCATATTGCCCAGCCCTAGTCACAACTCACAAAAATTGAAAATTTTTCTTGTGTCGTGTCGCAAGCCCCATGATTTGTTGAAAACCCAGATCATAATTGAGATTAAAATTCGATTCATCGCCCAGCCCTAGCTTGTAGCTTAGCATGCAGCACGCTCCACTTGCCCCGCTTTTGTTAACATTGTCTTCTCAGTCTCATGGGCCACAGAGGAGGGATGGTGAATGCCTCTGTGATCTGTTGCAGTCCGGGTGGAATAAAATCTGTCTTTGGTGATGCAGAAAAACAGTAGTTTTTTTTTTTTCCCTAATTCCAGCAGGTCAGCCCTGCAGGTGAAAACCCGAACAAATACATCAAAAGAAAAGTAAATAGCCAGTAGCCACTATGTGTGTACAATCCACCATCTTGAGTAATGGCATAATTAGAATTTTATGGGTACAGTGTGAGCTGGGTGGCTGCCAGAGGCGGGGCCCCTGGCGGTCTGATCTTCGGCTGCAGAAGCTAGCTCTAGCGACGTGAAATGTCACCTCTCTGGCGGGGAAGGACCCTGAGCTGGTGCGCAAGGGTGAGTGGTTCCAGGTAGATATAGTTGGGCTCACCTCAACACACGTCTTGGGCTCTGGAACCACTGTCCTTGAGAGGGGCTGGACCCTCTTCCATTCTGGAGTTGCTCCCGGTTAGAGGCGCTGAGCAGGTGTGGGCATGCTCATTGCCCCCCGACTTGGCGCCTGTGTGTTGGGGTTTACCCCGGTGGACGAAAGGGTAACCGGGGGACGAGTCGTGACTGTTGTTTGTGCTTATGCACCAAACAGCAGTTCAGAGTACCCACTCTTTTTTGAGTCCATGGAGGGGGTGTTGGAGAGCACTCCTTCCGGGGACTCCCTTGTTCTGCTGGGGGACCTTAATGCCCACGTGGGCAATGACAGCGAGACCAGGAGGGGCTTGACTGATCTGAATTCAAGGGGTGTTTTGTTGTTGGACTTCTGTGCTCGTCAATGAATTGTCCATAACGAACACCTTGTTCAGGCATAAGAGTGTCCACATGTGCACTTGGCACCTAGACACTCTAGGCCGCAGTTCGATGGCTTTGTAATCGTCTCGTCGGACTTGTGGCCGCATGTCTTGGACACTTGGGTAAAGAGAGGGGCAGAGCTGTCAACTGATCACCCCGTCGTGGTGAGTTGGCTCAGATGGTGTGGGAGGATGCCAGTCAGGCCTGGCAGACCCAAGCGTGTTGTGAGGGTCTGCTGGGAATGTCTGGCGGAGTCCCCTGTCAGAAAGAGTTTCAACTCCCATCTCCGGCAGAGCTTCAACCATGTCCCGGGTGAGGCGGGGGACATTGAGTGGGCTGTGTTCCATGCCTCTTTTGTTGAGGTGGCCAGCCGCAGCTGTGGCTGCATGGTCGTCAGTGCCTGTCGTTGCGGTAACCCCCGAACTTGTTGGTGGACACCAGCAGTAAGGGATGCCGTCAAGTTGAAGAAAAAGTCCTATCGGGCTTTTTTGGCATGTGGGACTCTAGAGGCAACTGATGGGTATCGGCAGGCTAAGCAGAATGCAGCTTCGGTGGTCGCTAAGGCAAAATCTCTGGCATGGGAGGAGTTTGGAGAGGCCATGGAGAATGACTTCCGGACGGCTTGAAGGAGATTCTGGTTCACCATCTGGTGGCTCAGGAGGGGAAAACAGTGCTCCATCAACACTGTGTAAAGTGGGGATGGGGGACTGCTGACCTCGACTCGGAACCTTGTGAGGCGGTGGAGGGAATACTTCAAAGACCTTCTCAATCCCACCAACACGTCTTCTGATGAGGAAGCCTAGGGGCCCTTGTGTTGGCTCTCCCATCTCTGGGGCTGAGGTCGCTGAGGTGGTTAAAAAGCTCCTCAGTGGCAGGGCCCCAGGGGTGGATAAGGCCCGCCCAGAGGTCCTTAAGGCTCTGGATGCTGTAGGTCTGTCTTGGCTGACAAGCTTCTGCAGCATCACGTGGACATTGGGGACAGTTCCCCTGGAGCACACCCTAAGGGGCACCTTAGGGTGTGCTCCAACTACAGGGGGATTACACTCCTTAGCCTCCCTGGTAAGGTCTGTTCAGGGGTGCTGGAGAGGAGGGTCTGTCGGATAGGCAAACCTCGGATTGAGGAGGAGCAGTGTGGTTTTCGTCCCGGTTGTGGAACAGTGGACCAGCTCACACCCTCTTCATGGTCTTTGAGGGGGGCATGGGAGTTTGCTCAACCAGTCTACATGTGCTTTGTGGACTTGGAGAAGGTGTTCGACCGTGTCCCCCGGGGACTCCTGTGGGGGGTACTCCGGGAGTATGGAGTGTTGGACCCCCTTGTACAAGCTGTCCGTTCCCTGTACGACCGGTGTCAGAGGTTGGTCCGCATTGCCGGCAGTAAATCAGTCGTTTCCAGTGAGAGTTGGACTCCGCCAAGGCTGCCCTTTGTCACCGATTCTGTTCATAACTTTTATGGACAATATTTCTAGGTGCAGCTGAGGTGTTGAGGGGATCCAGTTTAGTGGCCTCAGGATTGGGTCTCTGCTCTTTACAGATGATGTGACTCTGTTGGCTTTATCGGGCCGTGATCTTGAGCTCTCACTGGAGCAATTCACAGCCGAGTGTGAAACGGCTGAGATGAGAATCAGCACCTCCAAATCCGAGACCATGGTCCTCAGCCAGAAAAGGGTGGAGTGCCCTCTCCGGATGGGCAATGAGTTCCTGCCCCAAGTGGAGGAGTTCACGTATCTCGGGGTCTTGTTCACGAGTGAGGGAAGGATCGGGAGATTGACAGGCGGATTGGTGCTGTGTCTGCAGTGATGCGAACTCTGCATCGGTCTGTCGTGGTGAAGAGGGAGCTGAGCCAAAAGGCAAGGCTCTCGATTTATCGGTAGAGCTACATTACCACCCTCACCTATGGAGCTAAGCTGTTGTATGAGTCAGGAAGCTTGGTTGGAGGGCAAATCACCTGAGACAAAGAATAAAAGTAGGGGGTATCATAGGGGAAAAAGATGTCCATTACAAACCACAGTGCCGATAAAAAAGACTGACATGAATTTGTTGGTAACCCTGACCACTTGTTTGTTGCAGCACTGTATTTTTTGTTGGTCAACGGATAAAAGTTGAGGTGGTGCTTTTTTTTCTTTACATAGTCTTCTCTGCAACATTACTTAAAGGTCCCATATTATGCAAAGTTCACTTTCTAAAGGTTTTCTGACAGTCAAATGTGTGCTAAATGGGTGAGTCCAAGATCTTTTCCTTTGTGATCTGCCCCTGGTAGTGGATGCTGCCATTGATCCGCCCCGACGGCTAACTGAGCCTGCCCTCTAAAATCACAGAGCAGGTGCCATCTAAAGCTGGATCCGCTCATAGACAGGGGCGTGGCGTGGGCAGGTACCACTCATGAACATTTAAAGGTTCAGACACAGAAACAGCCTGTTCTCCGTGGAGCTAACTAGAGCCACTTTGTGAATGGCCTGAATATGGGGAAGACTGAATTTGGGGTAATACACTTTGAAAACAATGTTGTATGACACCCATATGAAATTCTTGAAAAAATGTATAATATAGGGCCTTTAATATTTTATACAACACTGCTCTTCTTGTTGAATGAGGTATTGTTCATGCAGACATTTTAAAGGTGACTGAAAAGCTCTGACTGAAAGACTGAAATTCAACTTTATTTTTCATTTCAGTGTATCCTGCAGATGTGCAGCAGCTGTTGGTGACTACAGAGGGGGTTCCTTGCAAACGGAGTCTGGATTTAGAGTCCTATCTCGTAAAAGTGGAACCAGAGGAACTATGGCCCAGTCAGGGTGGAGAGCGGTTGATGATGGGATGGTGGAGAGTGTCACCAGTTTACCGATGATGATGATGTCGACTCTGAAGAGTGAAGATGATGATGATGATGATAAAGAACTTCAGCCTTGGTCATCTTCACTCCATCTTTATCAAACCAAAACTGAAGGCAACACAGAGGAAGAGACTCCAACCACCAACCCAGCTAAACTGATTAAATCAGAAACTGATGAAGAGGATTGTGGAGGACTAGAAATGACCAGTAATCCAGACCCAAACATTTATTTACAACCAAATAGTGACAGAAAGGCTTCAGACTCTTCTGAGATAGAACATTTGTCACATGAAATGGAAGACAATGTTAAAAGCTGGAATGACAATAAGGCACATGGATCAGGTGTAAACAGTGATGTGGAGTCTAACACGGCCAAAAAATCACTGAGCTGCTCTGAATGTGGTGAAGAGTTTGACGACCAACGATCTCTCCAGAAACACTTAACAAAACGGTCTTTAAGCTGTTTGAACAGAAAGAAATGTTTTAGAGTGACACAAAATGTAAATATGCAGAAAAGAGTCCACACAAAGGAAAAAGGAGTTCATTGTGAAGTTTGTGGTAAAATATTTACTCATACAAAAAATCTTAGAATACATATGAGAATTCACACAGTAGAGAAACCATTTAGCTGTGATGAATGTGGACAAAGATTTAGTGAAAAGACAAGCTTAACCCAACACATGAGAGTCCACAAAGGAGACAAACCATTCAGCTGTGATGAATGTGGACATAGATTTAGTGACACGACAGCCTTAAACCGACATATGAGAATCCACACAGGAGAAAGACCATTCAGTTGTGATGAATGTGGGCAAAGATTTAGTCAGAAGACAAACTTAAACCGACACATGACAATCCACACAGGAGACAAACCGTTCAGCTGTGATGAATGTGGACAAAGATTTAGTCGAAAGGAATACTTTCACCAACACATAAGAATACACACAGGAGACAAACCATTCTGCTGTGATGAGTGTGGACATATATTTAGTCACAAGGCAAGCTTAAACCAACACATGAAAATTCACACAGGATTCAGACCATTCAGCTGTGATGACTGTGGGCAAAGATTTAGTCATAAGACAAGCTTTAACCGACACAAAAGAGGCCACACAGGAGACAAACCATTCAGCTGTAATGAATGTGGACAAAGATTTAGTCAACAAGTTATTTTAGAACAGCACATGAGAATCCACACAGGAAACAGACCATTCAGTTGTGGTGAATGTAGACAAAGATTTAGTCAAAAGGCACACTTAAACCGACACATGAGAATCCACACAGGAGACAAACCATTCATCTGTGATGAATGTGGACATCGATTTAGTCAAAAGACAACCTTACACCGACACATGAGAATCCATACAGGAGACAAACCATTCATCTGTGATGCATGTGGACATAGTTTTAGTCAAAAGACAACCTTACACCGACACATGAGAATCCACACAGGAGACAAACCATTCACCTGTGATGAATGTGGACAAAGATTTAGTCTCAAGACAAGCTTAAACAGACACACGAGAATCCACACAGGAGACCGACCTGTAGCGTATTCCCTTTCTCAGGAAGGAACAGATGGAACACATCCCAAGAACTGCTTTTTAATCTTCTATTGACCTGTATTCTCAGTTGAATTTCTTTAACAGAGATTAACTTCTTCCAGAGAGAAAGTGGACTTTGGGACTGTGCATCAAGAATTTACGACCTGAGTCGTAAGAGTTGAACACTTGCTTAAACTATGATTTTGTATTTGAGGATTGAATAAATCTCCTGCAACCACAAATCTGTCATATTACATAACCATGTGAACCAAGGACTAACATATCTTTCCAAGGTTGTTGCACTTCAGCCAGAGAAGAAGACAGAGATTTTACACCTCCCATTTTTGTGCTTCTCTAAACTCATGAACTGACATCTCCATACAGGAAGTGGACTGAGACACAGTCCAGAACAGCTCCTATACCCTAATAACTGGAGACTCAAAAACCCCAGCTTCCAAACCTACAGACCAGATCAATCCTTGGATTTCTGCAGATCGTGTGACGTGTTTAACTGCAGATGTTACAATATCTTACGTTTAACTAACAAATGCTTCTAAAACTCTGAAAAGGGTTTTCTACACTTTATCAGAAGTGCCTTGATAAGACCAGGAAAATAGTTTCTTTATCTGAGATATAAGATAGTTGTCTTCTCTCTGTCCCAGACAATGAATGCAGGGAGCTGCATGAGCACCAGAAACGGTTGTAAGCGGGACGACTGGTCCCAACAGAACCCGACAATTACTACCATCCTCCTCCCTACTTAAAGCACCCAAAAATGTGTTATTTTATTTATTTATTTATTTTATTTTATTTATTTTTGCTGTAAACAGGACAATATTACTTAATTGTGATGAAAACTACATATACTGTTGATAAAATTAGTAATTTTTGTTTACCGTATTTTCTGCACTATAAGGCGCAGTCTCAGGTACGGCGTATATTTCTGTATTTAACCCATACATAAGGCGTACCATATTATTAGGCGCATGCTAAAAACATGCAGTCTACAAAAAAAACGTAAGCAAAACAGTGAGTTTAGTTGAGCTTTATTCTACTATTTAACAATACACTCACATTATTTTTTAATCAATCTTCTCCCACAAATCCATCAAAGTCCTCATCTTCTGTGTCTGAATTGATCAGCTGGGCAATTTCACCATCAAGCATGCCGGGTTCCCTCTCATCATTGTCGGAGTCAGTCTCGTTGCCAGGTGGCTGTTCAGCAATGATGCTGGCTTTCGTGAAAGCTCGGACAACAGTTAAAGCAGATACCTTAGCCCAGGCATCCACAATCCATTCACATTTGGTGGTGTAACTCGCCAGGCGCTGCCTCCCAGCCTTAGTAAAGGTGTGTTCACCATCTGTCATCCATCGCTCCCACGCCG
The DNA here is from genome assembly GCF_017639745.1 of Melanotaenia boesemani. NCBI lineage: Eukaryota > Metazoa > Chordata > Actinopteri > Atheriniformes > Melanotaeniidae > Melanotaenia > Melanotaenia boesemani. The sequence continues at coordinate 3,716,534 of NC_055692.1, forward strand.
CTCGCAACTTCCCTTTGAACCCCCTGTTTACACCAATGTCCAGTGGTTGGAGTTCTTATGTTAATCCTCCTGGAATGATGGCAAGCTCCAAATTCATTTGCTTTACTTGGTTTATCACCGTAGCGGTGAGATGAGCGCGCATGGAGTCGCAGATGAACAGGGGCGGTCAACCACTCATTTTCTCCTCGTCCATCCAGCCCTTTTCATTGGCCTTAACAATGACTCCAGCTGGAAACTTTTCTTTTAGCAGCGTCTTCCTCTTAAAAATGACTATAGTTGGTAGTTTCTGTCCATTACCATGGCAACCAAGAACAACAGCGAAAGCCGACTTGTCATGTCACATGGTGCATATTGATACCGTGCTGGTCCCCTTTTTCTCCACAGTATGGTTCACAGGGATATCAAAAGTAAAGGGACCTCGTCCATGTTTGTGATGTGGTTGGGCTGGATCTTTCTGTTGGTTACTGCAGTAGGTGCGGAAAATGGCCAGCTTTTCTTTGTAATCCGCTGGCAGTTGCTGCGCCACTGTAGTCCTTGCGCAGATGGAGAGATGACGCCGTTTCATAAAATGAAAGCACCAAGACGGACCTCCTTGAAAGTGTTCGATCTTCGATTTTTGTGCTATCGTTGTTGCTTTCAGTTGAGTAGTAACTGTAGAGACGCTTCTCCCGGCTGTTCTTTGTTCAGTAATCAACTGTTCAAGTTGGTCTTCTAACTGTGGCCACTTTGCTTTGTTACCGTGGAAACTCTGTTTCGTCTTCTTAACTTGGCACAGTTCATTTTCTTGCTTCCTCCACTTCCGAACCATAGATTCGCTGATTAAATTCTTTTGCAGCTGCTCTATTCCCATGTACAACTGATAGGCTGTAGTTTGAGTTGTGCCATAAGCATGTCTCTTCACTGGTGCCATTTTCGGGAGTCCTTAGACAAACAAATATTGTTTTGCAGCATACCGTAGTCTACCTTTAATATACTGGCACCTGCCGGGGGTGTGGCAAGGTTAGGGTACGTGCTGAGGCGCACACATAAGGCGCACTTGGTCACTAGGTGCATGGCCAATTTTTGAGAAAATTTAAGGCTTTTAGGTGCACCTTATAGTGCAGAAAATACAGTATTTTAAAAACTGGATTTTGTAGGTAAAAATGGCTCATAATGTCCTCTATAGGGTAAAACCAGGTTATGTTTTTCGTGACATAGAGAGTTTATCTACGTCAGGAGAAAATTTTAAAATCCCCACAGCCCCTCCCTTCAGATGCAGATAGATGGGGTCCCCGCCTAGCAGGCATAGAAAACCACGCCCACTAACGCATATGAAAGAATGTGAGCTGAGTTGCTGTCTGTCAATTATTTCTGCCTGTGTATCCCATCCCGTCTACTTTCCGCTGCCTGATCCCTAACCCTTGCAGTTGCAGGCATTTTTCAAATTCGGCAGTGGGTGGAGCAATACAAAAAGTGGGGGGTGTAGTTAAACTTTAACTGCTTCTTTGAACGAGAACTTGCGTAATAGAGTCTTTGTGAATGATTGATTTGATTAAGTTGAAGGGATTTATTTAATTATTCTAAACTTTAATGGTTCTCCTTGCTTCCATTAAAAGAAAATATTGGTGGTGCCCTGAGGTTTCCAGATAATAATCATAATAATAATGTATATTAATTATTCATATTTTATATCAACATCAGTGTTTAATAATGCTAGATTGCTACAGACCATTCAGCTGTGATGGATGTGGACAATGTAGATTTAGTCAAAAATCAAGTACATGAGAATCAATACGAGAGAGATCAAGCTGAAACTGCTCTACTACATCTCAGTGCTGAGACACAGTCGATCATAACATCTTACAAAACTGGCGGGTAAACTGATTAGGACTTTCTGGCACTGCAATTAATTAGATTGAGTTCTATTTAAAAGACAAGGACTGAGCAATCTGAATGAACCAAAATAACCTGTGGCTTCATCCTGGGGCCACTGCTGTTCAACATTTGCATGCTCCCATCCATCCATTTACCGCCGCTTATCTGGAGTCTGGTCGCAGGGGCAGCTGCCTAAGCAGGGAAGCCAAAACTTTCCTCTCCCTGCCCACGTTCACCAACTCATCCAGGGGGATCTCGAGGTGTTCCCAGGCCAGCCAAAAGATGTAGTACCTCCAGTGTGTCCTGGGTCTTTCCCGGGGCCTTGTTCCGATGGGGCCGTGCCTGGAACATTTCACCAGGGAGGCCTCCAGGAAGCATCCTGACCAGATGCCCGAGCCACCTCATCTGGCTCATCTCGATGGGGAGGAAAAGCAACCCTCCCGGCTCACCAAGCTTCTCACCCTATCTCTAAGGGCGAGCACCCCCACCCTGCAGAGAAAACTCATTTTGGCGCTTGTATTCGAAATCTTGTTCTTTTGGTCACTACCCACAGCTCTTGACAATAGTTGAGGGTAGGAAAGTAGATCGACCGGTAAATCGAGAGCATTGCCTTTTGGCTCAGCTCCTTCTTCACCACGACGGACTGATGCAGAGCCCGCATCACTGCAGACGCTGCACCGATCCGCCTGTCAATCTCCCACTCCATCCTTTCCTCACTCGTGAACAAGACCCCAAGATAGGTGAACTCTTCCACTTGGGGCAGGACCTCATTCCCGACCCAGAGAAAGCACCCCATCCTTTTCCGGCTGAGGACCATGGTCTCAGATTTGGAGGTGCTGATTCTCATCTCAGCAGTTTCACACTCAAATCGCTCCAGTGAGAGCTGAAGAGCCCAATGAAGCCAACAGAACCACATCTACAGGATTCCCCAGGGGACATGGTTGAACGCTTTCTCTAAGTCCACAAAGCACATGTAGACTGGTTGAGCAAAGTCCCATACTCCCTCCAAGACCCTGAATAGGGTGTAGAACTGGTCCAATGTTCCATGACCGGGATGAAAACTACAGTGCTCCTCCTCAATCCGAGGTTTAACTAGCCGAAGGACCCTCTTCTCCAGCACCCCTGAATAGTGTGAACCTCCTGTAGTTGAAGCACATCTTCCGGTCCCCCTTTTTTAGGAGGGGGACCACCATCCCAGTTTATTATATTTATATATTATATATGGTGTTATATTTATTATAACACCATATAGGCTAACAGTAAACAGAACAAACAATATCTAGAAATCCTCTTAATAACAATGACAACATAACACGAGAACAGTTCAGGGAAGGCAGGATCTGGAAACTGTAAAGTAATGTTCCTCGCAAAGAGGTTTTCCGCAGTTTTTGCAGGTGCATTGCACAATTCTTCTGCCAGAGCAGCGTGCACACTCCCTCTTTGGGCAACTTTTCTTCATCATGCCAACTATGGTTATTTTGTTTTTCAGCAGCTCCTCTGCCAGACCAAATAAAGTGAAAAACTTGTCACTTGTGCAGTCACTCCTTTCAGTTCTTCCATCACCTCCAGCACAACTCTGTGCCCTTAGTTTTTTTCTGCCAGCTGATCAGCCGATGTACACACTCACTTTGCAAGCTACCCACATTTTCAGGTCATACCTGGCCAGCTTCATTGGCATTTACTGCCAATGAAGCAGCATTTAGCTGTTTTGCTGCAAAGAAGTGGAACAAACTGCCAGTGGAGATAAAACTTTCACCAAATTTGGACATTTTTAAATCCAGGTTAAAAACATTTCTTTTCTTATTCGCTATGCATGAAATCTGCATGTTAATGTTTTTTAACTTATCTTGCTTTTAAACATTTTAATGTAATTCATTATTGTGTTGTTATTATGTGTTGATGCCTTTTACTATTTCTAAATATCTGTAATGCCTTTGTTTTATGTAAAGAAGAAGAATTGTCCTGTACATGAAATGTGCTATACAAATAAACTGCCTTGCCTTACCTTACAACTGCAGCGCGTTTTATGCGCAACCAGCTGCTCATCCACACAGATGTCCTCATCGGGGTTGAACTTAATCATCTGGAGATGGTCAGTCCAGTAATCCCAGGAGACTAAAATAGGCACGGATGGTGGTTATATCAGTATCCCTCCAGTCAGCGACCATCCTCCTTTCATGCAGGTTTGTATATTTCACCGTCAAGCTGGTTAGCTTCTTAGTGAAAAATAAATTGAAGCAGTCCACCAGCAGTCCACGAGCCTATCAGTCCCGGCTAGGGCATAGTGGGTGGTATTCCCGTGCATGGAGGATTCCACTGGAGATCCATGAAATACAGTGGCAGCTGGCTTGACCACAGTCAGAATTTGTGGGTGACCTCTAGATTTTGATACTTTTAGATACTTCTCTGGGTTGCTGGGGCCCTGCACTGCAACCTTATGGCTGTGGTGTGTGGTGTGCCCTGATTCGGGTGGTTGCCATGTCAGTGGCTGCTGTAGGACATGGATGAACTGGCTCCTGGTGTGGATGGATCCCCATGATATTGTTTCCTCACAGCAGCATCAAGCCAGATATTTATCACTTTTAGTATTTATACCTACATTCAGTTTGGAGACAAAAAATTAGAGAGGATTTACAGATTCAGTTTCTACGCATCTCATGAGATCTTGAATTTGAGGGTCAGAAGGTGTATAAACACAAAAAGTTTCCTTTTCACAGCATCTTTGTTCTCATTTTTAATTTTCTAATGGTTTCAGAAACTGAGCTGAAATGCACTTCCTACTTACTGGAAGTCCTCTACGAAGGCAAAGTGACACACTTACATCTTCCACATAACCTGTGAACATGCTACCGCCTTTTGATTATGGCTTTTGCACAGTAGGGCGGTCACATGTCAGGGGTGTAAAACACGCTTAGCCTCAGGGAAAATGGGGTTTCTAAAAGAGCATTTGGTTCTTGAACGTCTCCCTACAGAGAAAATTTGTCTCTCAACTATGAGAGGCAAAATGAGAAAAAGAAATCCAGAAAATCACATTGTCTGATTTTTAATTAATTGGTAAATTCCTCTGTAAAATAAGTATTTGGTCACCTACAAACAAGCAAGATTTCTGGCTCTCACAGACCTGTAACTTCTTCTTTATGAGGCTCCTCTGTCCTCCACTCGTTACCTGTATTAATGGCACTTGTTTGAACTCGTTATCAGTATAAAAGACACCTGTCCACAACCTCAAACAGTCAGACTCCAAACTCCACTATGGCCAAGACCAAAGAACTGCCAAAGGACACCAGAAAAAACAAGGTAGACCTGCATCAGGCTGGGGAGACTGAATCTGCAATAGGTAGGCAGGTTGGTGTGAAGAAATCAACTATTCATAACGTTCTGAGAGCGTTATGAACGCCTTAACCTAGAAAACGTGTTAATTCATGGTGTTATTCGATGAATCGCTCCGATTGGCTGAGGCTCAGGGTTGAGCCATTTCACTGAAAATCGTGGGGCTTGCAGACTGTAACACCATCAGTAATGCCATCGGTTGTTGGCAATTTCACCCGAAGCTTTTTGTTATAGAGATTTTTAAAAATACAAAAAATGAAGAAAAAGAAATCAAAAGTAATTTATTTTTGAAAGGTCAATTGATCTATTTTTTACTTTCAATTTGACACAAGATCCTAAATAGAAGCGCAAGTTTCCTTCTTTAAGGACCATTCAAGGGCTTATATTTGTCATTTCTTTTCTATGAAATCCTGCAGCACCTTCATGAGCAGTGCAGCTACCAGCTCCAGCTGCTGAGAATACTTTCTTAGCTGAGCAGCAGAACTGTTCTAAAAATAGCCAGCAGATGGAAGCATCCCATGTGTAGAGGATCAGCAACCTGCTGCTTGTTTACTGTATAAAGTTTTTTTTAGTGGACAGCCTCTGTCAGTGTACAGTAGGTAGGTCCAAAATGGCTCCACAAATAGTTCAGGACTCAGTTGTTTTGAAACTTAAACACCTTTATTTTTCTTTTAAAGGAGAACCCAAAACCTGCTTAAGGACAGTGACTGTGTCAAGACCTTGCTATTTGTTTCAAACCTAAAAGGCTGTTCTTATAACATCTAAAAGCCTGACTAATTTCTGTAATCTTAAACTAATTATCTACCAAGACATATGTGGTATCACAGTTAATAATTTGTTAATGGAACACCTACTTATTGATCGGTTATGGTGATATTCCCGTAGGGTAGAGTTTATTAGCAATACTTGGTTATGGTGTTGCAGTACCTATGTGTCCAGTAGAGGGCAGACTGACACCATTTATGTTACGGGGTTGCACGTTTTAGGCAGAAGAAGTCCGTCAGTAACTCCTGTGTAAAAATGCTGCTAGTGGTTCAGTAAAGAGATCATTAAGCACAGTTCACATGTGGACCTTGGATTTTTATGAGGATGTAACAACATATTAGAGCCAATCACCAGAATCAACGAAATAAATACTTGAGCCTTTCACCCCAAATGATTTGACGGAGGGAATTTCTGATTTGTACTGTACATATTTGTCTGTTTCTGATTTGTCCGTACTGATCTGACTAAGCTTATCGGATTTTATGCACACTTGTCTCTAATCTTCCTGTTTATTTCAGTACTCTTTCACAACCTGGATTCTGCAACCTAGATTGCTGCCTTCAAATCAGTACAAATAAGCTGTGGATTCATTATCAATGAATGTAGGAATTTATTAGTGGGGTGACATAAATTTGGCCACTTTTTGGTAAATCGTTTAGAAAAGAAAGAAGTGTTGAGTGACAATTATGTTTTTCTTTGTCAAAATAGATCGTTTTCAATGTGCTGAATTTATAAATAAAAGTATAATTGTTCAGGTCCTATAGCGTTAGAAGCATCAGCTGTCACACATCTTGGAGAAGAGCAGTGTTCAGGTGAAGTGGTCCACTCCCTCAACTAAAATGAGCCACTCAAATAGCAAATTTCTGATTTAAAAAGAAAAATCAAATTAACTTTATTTAAACTCATTTTAGCACACAAAACACAACATATTATATTTTAAAGATTATAAAACAATTGCTTAAAACACTACCTCATATTCAAAATAGTCAGGATGCTGTGCGAAATGTAAATAAAAACAGAAATAAATTATTTCTAAATCTTATAACCCCATATTTTACTCCCAGTAGAAGATTTTAAAAAAAGGCTTAAAAATTAATTGGAAAAAATCTACAGCATTTGACAACTAATTGTCAGCAGGTCAGTAACATGACTGAATCATTGAAGGCATTTCAGAGAGGCAGAGTGTCTAAGATGCTGGACAGATGTTTTAATTTATGGAACAATGTCAGAAAAAAATTTATAAATTGTAAAGAGTTTGCAGGTTAATGCTCTGTCATGCACAGAAAAAGCCATGTCAGAAATCCAGAAAAACCACCATTTTTTCTGGACCAAAAATGGCCTGAGGCAAAGTGGAAAACTTTTCTGTGGAACAGAACAGTTTCACAACAGAACAGTTGGAACAAAGCAAGAAACAAAGTTTGAACTTATAATTCGTGAATCATGTAGAAATCTATAGACTATGAACTATTTACATAGGGGCAATAGAATAAATGGCTTAAGTGTCACTTCAAGTTACCATGTGACATCAAAACCATGAAAAAATATTGAAGTACTTTATTAGATGTCATTACAAACTGTAAAAAAAGAAAGAAAGAGAAAAAAAGGAAAACACTTCCACATATTCCTTAAATATACTTGAAAACAGACATAAAAAAGCCTTTAAAACTCATAATACCTCTGGCTGAGTAATTTGAAATGGAGTGAAACGCATTTATGGCACCATGCATTTGCAGCGTCCATAGCAACCAACTTAGCAACAATCTCACTAGACATGAGAATCTTTATGAATACACAAATACTTTTTTTTTTTTTTTTTTTTGCTCAAATGGGATACTTTAATCTTCGTTCTTTATAAACTATTTTGTCTACACTCCGTAGCAGCAGCATCTGACCGTGACAAACAAAGAAGAAAGCACAACAGAAACACAAAAAGCTAACACCACATATTTTTTTTACATAAATAGGCAAGGCATGGCAGTTTATTTGTATAGCACCTTTCACGTACAGGACAATTCAAAGTGCTTTACATAAAACAAAGGCATTACAGATATTTAAAAATAGTAAAAGGCATCAACACATAATCACAATAAAATAATAAATTACATTAAAATGATTAAAAGCAAGATAAGTTAAAAAAGTTTCCGTGCAGATTTCATGTACAGGCGCATGAGAAAAGAAATGTTTTTAACCTGAATTTAAAAATGTCTACATTTGGGGAAAGTTTAATCTCCACTGGCAGTTTGTTCCACTTGTTTGTAGCATAACAGCTAAATGCTGCTTCTCCATGTTTAGTCTGGACTCTGGTCTGGACTCTGGTCTGGACTAGTTGACCAGAGTCTTTGGATCTAAGAGCTCTGCTAGGTTTATATTCTCTGAACATATCACAGATGTATTCTGGGCCTAAACCATTCTGGGATTTGTAAACGATCAGAAGGGTTTTAAAATCTATTCTGTGACTGACTGGAAGCCAGTGTAAAGATTTCAAAACTGGTGTGATGTGTTCAGATCTCTTAGTCCTGGTTAAAACTCTAGCAGCAGCGTTCTGGATGAGCTGCAGATGTTTAATGCTCTTTTTAGGAAGTCCTGTTAAAAGACCATTACAGTCATCCAGCCTACTGGAGATGAATGCATGGATGAGTTTCTCTTGGTCTTTCTGGGAGACTAAACTTTTAATTCTGTTGATGTTTCTGAGCTGGTAAAAAGCTTCTTAGTGAAGCTTTGATGTGGCTGCTGAAAGTCAGGTCTGAGTCTATCAACACTCCATGGTTACCAACTTGGTCGGTGGTTTTAAGAGCCAGAGTCTCTAGATGTTTGCCAATGCTAACCCTCTTCTCTTCGCTACCAAACAGAATAATCTCAGTTTTGTCTTCATTTAATTGTAGAAAATTCTCCTTCATCCAGGTGTTTATTTGCTCCAGACACTGACAAAATAAGTCTATTGGACTGCAGTCATCTGGTGACAGAGACACATAAAGTTGGGTATCATCTGCATAACGTTGATAATTAATGCTATAGTTCTGTAATGTTTTACCCAAAGGGAGCATATACAAGTTGAACAGAAGAGGTCCAAGGACTGACCCCTGGGGGACTCCACAAGTCATGGCCACTCGCTCAGATTCATAGCTACCGATCGTAACAAAATAACTCCGGCCTTTTAAATAGGACCTGAACCAGTGAAGGACCGCTCCAGAAAGTCCAACCCACTTTTCCAGCCTGTGCAACAGGATTCTGTGATCTACAGTATCAAACGCAGCACTGAGATCCAACAGAACCAGGACTGATACTTGCCCAGAATCAATATTCAACCTAATGTCATTCAACATGTTGACCAGAACTGTTTCAGTGCTGTGATGAGGTCGGAAGCCGGACTGAAATTTATCAAGATTTCCACTTTCATTTAAAAAGTCATTAAGCTGGTGAAATACAACTTTCTCAATAATCTTGGAAATAAAAGAGGTTAGAGACAGGTCTATAGTTGTTCATTATAGAGGCATCTAGAGTCCTTTTCTTTAAGAGTGGCTTAATAGCAGCCATCTTTAGTGACTTGGGAAAAATGCCTGATGCCAGTGAGCTGTTAACTATCAGTAGGAGATCACTTTCTACTGAGGTAAAAACTGTTTTTAAAAAGTCGGATGGTATCATGTCCAGAGTGCATGTTGTTGATTTCAACTGCCAAACTGTTTCTTGTAGGACTTTTAAATTCACCATTTTAAATTGTGACATGACATCAGAATTATTTCCGGGTTTTAGACACAGACTACTTTTCTTGTGTGATGTCTGGAATTAATATTTTGCCTAATTGTTTTAATTTTTTGGCTAAAAAAGATGGCAAATGGGTTGCATTTCTCAATGGAAAGGAGCTCAGGGCTTATCTGTTTAGGAGGATTAGTAAGTTTTTCAATCATAGCAAACGGCCTGTGAATTGTTGACATTCCTGTTAATCATTTCAGATAAATGCAGCTCTCTGGCCTTGCACAGCTCATTGTTATAGTTACGCAGGCTTTGTTTGTACAACTCATAGTAAATTTGAAGTTTATTTTTCTGCCATTTCCGCTCAGTTTTTCTGCGTTCTCTTTTTAGGCTGGTAACCACAGTGGTGTTTCTCCATGGTGTTTTCTGTTTGATCAAAGTGCTCTTGATTCTTATCAGTGCAACAGCATCCATTACATTCAAGATTTTCAGATTGAAATTATCCAGGAGTCTATCAACTGACTCTGCACTGGTTGTTGGTAACATAGCTATGGCCTCCACAAACTTAGCACTTGTTCTTTCATTAATGTACCTCTTCCTAACGGAGAAGCAGGTTGGTTGAACATTCTGAGTGATCAGTAAATCAAACAAAATACAAAAATGGTCAGAAATAACCAAATCAGTGACCTCAACAGAAGAAATATCAACACCTTTGAAATAACCAGGTCCAGAATGTGACCTCGAATGTGGGTCGGTTCTTTTACATGCTGACACAAACCAAACATCCAATATGGAAGAAAATTCCTTGACATTACCATCCGTCATGTTATCTATGTGAATGTTAAAATCCCCAGTTAAGATGAAATGGTTAAAATCAGTAGAGATAACTGACAATAATTCAGAAACTTCATCAATAAAATTTGCACAATGTCCTGGACGCCTGTAGATGATTAGAAATAGGATTTTAGGAATGCCCCTTAAAATAAAACTAAGATATTCAAAAGAAGTAAAATCAGCAAATGAAATCTCTTTACACTGGAATGAATCTTTAAATAAAGCAGCTGTTCCTCCCCCTTTCCTCCTGTTTCGACATTTATTCATAAAACTAAAATGAGGGGGTGCTGTTTCATTAAGAACTGTAGCACTTGTGTCTTCTGTTAGAAAAAGAAAATCTAAACTGTGAGAAATGATGAAGTCATTAACTAACAGCGACTTGTTGGACAGAGATCTAACATTAAGTACAGCAGCTTTATGAAGTTTACACTGGTCTCTGTTGTTTTCTGAATTATACAAGTTTACAGTTAACAGATTAGATCGATTCACCCCACAAACTGACCGTGTTTGATTCCTTATTTTACTAACTAACACAGGAATCCTACTGGATCCAGGCTTGATCTCAGAACAGCTGTCAGTAGTAGCACAACTACAACAAGGACCCTGAACGCATCATGGCATGTTATCTTTGTTGTGAATTCTGCTGCTGCTCTGTGAACCTTCTGCGCCTCCTCCCGTGCCCTGCGCTGCCAGGACAGATGATCTAAGAGGAGGATGAGGAGGGGGAGCCCTGTATTTCTTGGTAGATGGTGGTCGCTAGGGTTCATACCGGGATAGAGACATCCTTTGAAGACCTTGGGTGATGTGGAGAAGAGGGTCTGGTGAGGGGGGAGAGCTGGGAGTTGATCGCCTCTCTGCTGTGTCCTTCGCTCTTATCTGTACACTCATGTTTGGGTTTGCTGTCCCAACAGCATGACGCAAGTGTGCACCAAGTAATCTGCATCCAGTTAGATTTGGATGCACAAATAGACCAACTTCCTCCTAATAATAAACTGTAGAAGTTAATAATTCAGTCATGAAGAGTTTATTTAATAAATCACCATCAAATCATATCAATCTCACTTTACAGTCTAAATAGCCAAAACAGTAAGTAACAGTTAGGGGGTCCGTACCACATGTATAACGCCTTATTAAAATTCCACAGCCTAAATGTAAAGTAAATTGCTCAGTTTTCTGTTTGTCACGTAAAGTGGTTGAACCCACCAGGGAGTACTGGTTGCGAATCGCACACACATTCACACACATGACATGATTTGGCTTTGTTTGTATAGTCTTTTATTTATTTTTATTTATTTATTTTTTTTATTGGCACTGGTAACGACCCTATCATTGCGGCCTACTGCAGTCTTTGTATTTGTTTAAATAAATCATCAACAACGCTGGATCCCATTTTCACGGCTCTTTGTTTAGAGACTTCAGCATTATCCACAGATGATTTATCATGAAAACGGCTGCACGTTGATAAAAAAACGAACATGTGTTTCGCATCTCGACAATTTCCCTAGTTTTAACTTAAGCTGATGTATATAGGTAGGGTTTAAGAGTGTCTACTATTGTTTGGCTTCTGAATAACGGTGCCAAATCAGTTAATCAGTGATTAAACCGAACAACCATCAAAACAGAAACAGACAACCTCCTGCTATATATCTGCAAAGTTATAATTTAAGTAAATCTGTACGCATTTAAACGCTATTAGGCCATTGAACACGCGCAAAGCATGCTGGGTAACACCGCCCATCTTCAACACATTACAAATGTAGGCGATCTATCTACCTATCTTTCCTCCTCCTCTGACTCAACTTACTGTTAGTTTATTGTTATTTATTATCACAATAACAAACCGGCATTGGTAGCTATAAATAGTCAGAAAAAAATCAGAAAAATACACAAGTAAGTTTGGTTTTCATTTAGATAAGGAGTAATTAACATTTATAATCATCGGCGGATATTTTTGGGGTTGTTATCGGAGTCCCAAATATATCTGTGAATGAGTAAACTGATAAATGAGACGATATATATTTGTATAAAGATGTTTCATAAAGTTCAGCCCGTTCACTTGTCTTAGCTCACGCAGCAAATAACTGTATGCAGTCCACACCCCTGACCAGTTGGTGGCGGAAATGTACCACATCGTTGTGTGCGATCCGCCAACAATGAAACGAAAAAGAAGACGAAGAAGAAGACAAGGCACAAGAAGAAGAAGACATATTTACGGCTTGTTGTGCTTGTTGGAAGAAAGATCGGACAATGACTTCTTTTTATATATATATTTTTTAGCGAGGGAAGCCTCGTGGGGAAGGAGGTGAGAATTTACATATCTTGGTGTAATGCGTTTAGTTTAATCGGTTAGAGTGGTGGCTCTGTGGTCTCTCTCTCTCTCTCTCTCTCTCTCGCCCGTCTCTTTAAGTCTTTAAATACAAAACAAACAAACAAACAAAAAAACCAGTAATGTCCGACAGGACGTGTTGTAAGAATAGAAGAATAACCTTTCTGCAACAGGTCCGGACTGATCCATGGCCGCGGGAAAAGCGGGACAATTCTCGGTTGTCTGGGTCTTAAGCATCTGGCTTACTTGTTAAAAAAAATAAACAAAAATTTAAAAACGCTGCAGATTTATATTAAACATGACATGATGATCGCTAGTTCATATTCTTCATCAGCCTTTGTTTGTAGCTTTAACTGACTTAATCTAACTTTCGGTGTGTTTATCTGTTTGTAAATGATGTGATGGCAGATTTCTGTGTTTGTTGGTTAAATGTTGATATCTGAGGTTTTAATTAACTCCATATGTAGTGTGTGTTAGTAGATGTGTTTTACATGGTAAAGACGTGGCTTATTTTACTACATGAAGTATTTTGTGGGTGCTGCACAGCCAAACGTACCTCCACAGGTGGGTTGCTACATAAGTTTTGGAACCCCTCCTAAAGTTGGACAATCTCTTATCTGTCTAATGTGAGTGATTTTTTCATTTTTTAATGTTAGATAAATCACATCAGGTGAAGCTGCTGTGTACCACTTCATGTTTTACTTTAGTAGGAAATATTGGGGATGGTGTATTATATGTACTACAGTAAACTGGCAACTAAATGATTTGCTGACACAATGTTGTTCATCTCAACATAATACCATCATGAATAAAGGGGTCCTGTTTTGACTGTTGTATTGAACCATTTGATGAAGGAAAAGAAGAGAAAAACACTGGACTAGTGGTTTGTAGTTTTATGTGAATGTTGGGCTAGAAAAATGAGTTTTGGTGATTACTTAGACCATATGTGTGCACGTACACTTGTGTGAGTATGAGCGTATGCATGCAGTATATGAGTTGGATTAACTTGAGTGAGTGTAGGACTCCTGTCCTGACTTTGTATCCCAGTCCAGCCCTGTTCTGTAAACAGTTACTTCTGTTCCCTCTCGCTTCCCTCCCCCTTAACTATCTCATCCCACAGACCTGCCTTAACCCCATACACATTCAAAGCATCCTTTTCAGTCAGTACTAACAGAACATGTGAACAGGTCAACATGAACAGCAACTTTACTGCAGCATTGCTACAACGCTACTCTTAAAATGATGAGAGAAATAATTGCCTGCTTTAGTTTTTGGGTAAAGTGTCTGTCAGGTTGGGCTGCTTATGGCTGTGTGTGTGAAAATTGTGTAAATATATATTGTGTATGTATATAAAAGTTTTTATTATTATTATTATTATTATTATTATTTAACTGACTTGAATGTTTGCTGCTTTAATCCAGATGAGTATTGAAAAGATTTCTGCTCATCCAGAGCAGCTTGAAGAGGTACTGATCTTAAATAAAGTGTAACAGTCAAATGGTTGTGGCTAGTAAATGCTATTAATTAGTATATAATTGAAAACTTTCCATTGAGGTGTGAAGGCCACGCTCTTCAGGGAGTGACGGGAACACTGCTCTGCCCGGAGAGCGTTGCTAAGGCAACAATCAGGAGAAGCAGAGGCCCTTATCTTTACAGATAACTCACACCTGGAAACCACCAGTTTGGCCTTCAGTATGTCAGAGAGGGGAGAAGTTTTAGTTTTGAAAGAAGTTTGACGTCTGAATCTATGCCTGACTTTGACTGCTATAATACACATGATATGGTATGATGTTTATAACCAAGGACTGAATCTGTGTACTGCCTAATCAAGCATGAACTTAAAAAAAAGGGGGCTTATATAGCCTGCCCAAAGAAATTAAACTTTTGCTCCTTTTTTTTTTTTTTTTAACTTGTCCTGTCCAGCATCATAGCAAGCAAAATGATAATCTGGTTGCTGTATCGTGCTGAACAAATTTGCTCTGCCAAGGGGAGGCCTATGGGTAAGGCTCCTCTTGATAATCTGATTCATTTATTTATTTATTTACTTTGAATCACGGAATCTATGTAATCTTTGCTGGACCTGACCAGAGGGGACAGAAAAAGATGGAAAATAGCAAAAATAGCAAAAGGGAAAGAAGAAAGGAGATCAGACAGAAGGACGACCCTTCAATCCATACCATCACCAGACAACAAACTGTTAAACCTGTACATGAACACACCAAAAACAATTTCCTACAATTTTTACAAAAGCAGAAACACACACACAGAAAAAAAAATAAATAAATAAGAAACAGGGCAGCTAGTCATTAAGAGTTTTTAAATAATAACCAAATCAAAAGGACATAACAGCGACCAGATACTGACTCACAGGAAAAAAAAAGAAGAAAATTTAATAATTATCGCTTTGTATTAAAACCCACTAGACAACTCAGTGACTGTGTCAGCATGCAGAGCATGAGAAACATGGAGTGATCAGTGACGAAGAGTGGTGAGTGATGAAGAGTGGTGAGTGAGATTGTGCAAATGCGACCACGCCCCCACGGAGGCCAGAGGCAGACCAGGGCCTGGGCCAGGCCCTCAGCAGTAGACCCGGAGCACCAACCCAAGCCACCCCACCACCAAGACGACTCCAGCCCCCCCGAAGGGCGACAGAGGAGAGCCCCAGCAAGAGCCCCCCACAGTCTCGGGGCACAGGTCCCAGTGGGCCAAGGTCAGCAGCCGCCGGCCCCGCCAGGGACCGGCCACCCAGGGCAGCCCAAGCGAAGGGCCCAGGGCCCCAGGAGCCCAGAGGCGGCCGCCCCACCCCCCAAAGGCAGAGGGCCCGCAACATGCTCAGGAGGACCAGGCCCCCCCAGACAGCCACCCGGCGCAGGCCAGCACACACCCCGATGTTCCAGCCGCACACCCCGGGAACCAGGGTGCTATCGGCCCCCTCCCCCCACTCCCCACCTACTTCAATCTGTACCCCATATGACCCCATACTCACACCCTCCCCCGTGCCGCACCCACAATCACTCACCACCACACAGTCACGCCACACACAACCCACCCACCGTGCCCCGTGGGGGACACCCCAGGCGGACCAGCAGACAGTGAGCCCCAAGCACTCCCCCTTGACCCAACCCCCACAGAGCCAGCAGCCCACCAGCGCAGCTACCCCGGTACCCGGCCCCGGGGCAACCACCCCCACCGCCCGCCCCCCAGCCACACACAGGGGGAGCAGGGGTGTGAGAGGTCCCCAGTACCCTCCCCCTCCCCGCTCCTGACTGTTTATGTAGTGTGTGTTGTGTGCAATTAAAATTGAGGGGCAGTGACTGCAATGAGCTGGGAGCCGGGCCACCTAAGTGGCCCCGCCCGCCATGCCCCGCATGCCATGCCCCCCAGGTGTTGTTTGTGTGTTGTGTTTCTTGTGTTTTGGTGTCTCGGTGCAATTAAAACTGAGAGGCGAGTCGCCACGGGGGGGACCCAAGGAGACCATTGAATGGTCTCCTCCGTTCCACCCCGCATGGCTCCACGCCTCCCAACTCCCTACGTGTGTGTGTGTGAGACAGAGAGAGCGGGAAGTGAGAGGGGTCCGGGGATGTACGTCCAGCAACTTCCCTCTGGATGATGAGCCTTTGGTGGCATTAGGCACCCCCGCTCCCCTGAAGGCCCCCCAGGGCAAGACAGGCCAGGAGAGGCCGCCCCCACGACCGGGCCATCCTGGGACCGCAGCCAGTGAGCCGCCACCCACCCCAGAAAGTTCCCACCCTCCCACACCCCTAACGGGGAATGAGAGGATGGGGACAGACCCATGGCCCACCACCCCCAGGCCCGCCCAGGCCCCCCCCCCCACATGCGCACTTAACCCCACCCCAACCACACACCCACACTCCCACTCATCCTAACTCACCGTATGCCCTATCCGCCTCACCCAAAAAATATAAACATTCACACAGCATCCAACCCTCCCACTGTCACTCCCCAGACACACCCCCACTCATCCTAACACATGCATACGCACGCACACAAACATACCCCCACATCCACACAAACACACACAACATACAAGCATCCCTGTTTCACACCCCAGCACCTCCCCCTATAATCCCCCGAATCCCACTCAGCCCTCCTTCAAACCCCTGCACCCCCCCTGCCCCCAGGCCATACCCTGGGTCCCAGGGTGCCAACCAGGCACCAGGGCATGCATCAACCCACACCAGGGAGGCACATCCGGGCAGGCCCAGACCCCCGGCACATACGGAGCCCACCACCCCGGAGGGAGGAGGACCACCCCCGGGCACCAGAGCCCAGAACCCCCGCCCAGCCCGCCCCGGAATAGCCCGGCCGCCCAGCCCAGGACCGACGCCCACCAACCCAGGCACCACCAGTGGCCTCACCCCCCGCCACGAGGCGACTCCAACCGCTGGCCCCCACAGCTCCCGACGGGGCCAGGCCCAGAGCCACCCCTACCGCAGAGCAGCCCAGTCCCGCACCACGGGCAACCACAAAGAACCCGCAACCACCAGTCACCCCCGGCCATTTCTCAAACCCCCATAGCAACGAGGTCACAGTCCTCCACCTACACTAAGTGATGGAACTAAGCACAGGGGACCAGAAGGAATGAGATTCAGCCAAATAGTTCTTTGAGGAGGCAGACATGGTCTCACTACTGATGTGGTCAACTAAGAGATTCCTAAACTGCTGAATACACAGATTATTTTTGTTTTTCCAGTTCACAAGGATAGTTTTCTTTGCGATGCATAATGCTGTGCGTATCATGTGTGCAGAGTTAATTGCCATATTAATGTCACCCAAGTCACCTAGTAGACATAGTGCGGGGATTGTAGGAATATTACATTTAAACCATGTTGACATGTCCACACATACCTGAAGCCAAAACCTGCGGACAGGTGTGCAGGACCACAAGGCATGGAGGTAGTTGTCTGGTGTGTTTTCATTGCAGTGTGTGCAGATGTTTGATTGTGACAGACCCATCCTGAACATCCTTTGTCCTGTGTAATGAGTTCTATGCAGAATTTTGAATTGTATTAGTTGCATATTTGAATTTTTAGTCATTTTAAAGGTGTTTAAACATATTTGTGACCATTTATCTTTATTAAAGTTACTGGATAAGTCACCCTCCCACTTTGAAGTTGGAAGACAGATTGAGTCTTCTAGTTTGGATAATAGTCTATATGTTTTTGATAATAGCTTTGGGGCATTGCGATTCATGAATTCTGCCACCCTAATAGGTAGCTGTAAGTTTAATTGATTAATGGTATATTTTTTACATATAATAGATTTAAGCTGGTGATATTCTAAAAATGTTTTGCTACTGATTCCATATTGTGAAGTGAGAATATTAAATGATAAGAAGTTTCCATTTTCTATTATATGTTCTAACTGTTTTATTCCTTTATTTTTCCATTGAGTAAAATTGATAAGCTTTTTGTTTTGCAGGATGTCAGGGTTATTCCAGAGGGGTGTAAACTTACATGGAAAAAGTGAGGATTTGGTTATTTTTAGAAAATCCCACCAAGCCACTAAAGAGGAACTGATATTGATGCTTTTAAAACACTTATGTGTTTTGATGGTTGAGCTGATGAATGGTAGGTCAGAGATAAACACATCCTCACACAATGCTTGCTCTACATCTAACCATGATTTATCCAGACTGCTAGGTTTAAGCCATTTGGAGATATACTGCAGCTTGTTAGCTAAGAAAACATGATTAAAGTTGGGTAGCTCCAATCCGCCTCTATCTTTAGTCTGTTGTAAAGTTTTTAGACTGATACGTGATGGCTTATTTTTCCATAAAAATTTAGATATATGTGAGTCCAGTGACTTAAACCAACTGGAGGATGGTTTAGTGGGTATCATTGAAAACAGGTAGTTTACTTTAGATAGAACCATCATTTTAACTGTGGCAACCCTCCCCATGAGTGATATGGGTAAGTGCCTCCACCGTGAGAGATCATCCTCTATTGCTTTAAGTAGCTGGACATAATTTAGCTTTGTTAGTTCTGATAACCTGGGGGAAATGTTTATGCCTAGATATCTAATGTTTCCAGACTGTATTGTAGTATTGGGTATATTTTGTAGGTCACAGTTGATGGGCATAATAATGGTCTTAGACCAGTTAATAGAGTAGTCAGATATTGATGAGAATGTGGTAATAAGTGTGATTGTCTGGGGGAGAGATGTTGGTGAGTTCTGGAGGAAAAGTAATACGTCATCAGCATAAAGACTTATCTTGTGTTCTATATTTTTGGCATGGATTCCTTTAATCTCTTTATTTTGTCTTATGGCAGCAGCTAGGGGTTCAATAAAAATAGCAAAGAGTGATGGAGAAAGCGGGCAGCCCTGTCTGGTGCCTCTCTGCAAACAGAAGCTTGGAGAAGTTTGATCATTGGTCTTCACACATGCATTTGGGTTGTTATATAATATTTTTATCCAATCTATGAAAGATGACCCACACCCAAATTTGTTTAACGTTGCAAATAAAAATTTCCAGTTTACTCGGTCAAATGCTTTTTCTGCATCTGAAGAAATGACTGTGGATTCCAGATTATGTAGAGTAGAATAATCTATGATGTTAATTAATCTACGCATGTTAGTAGAGGAATGTCTACCTTTAATAAATCCTGTTTGGTCAGGATGTATTATTAGAGGGGTTATTTTTTCTATTCTTCTGGCCAAAGCTTTACTAATTATTTTGAGATCTACATTTATTAATGAAATTGGACGGTAACTGGATGGAAGTGTCGGGTCTTTACCTGGTTTTAATAGTAGAGTAATATTGGCTAGGTTCATATTTGAAGGTATTTTTTGTTTTTCCTTTATTTCTAATATCATATTGTAGAAAGTGGGTGCCAACGTTGTCCAGAATTCTTTGTAGAATTCTGCTGGGTAACCATCTGGACCTGGAGCTTTATTGTTGGGCATATGCTGGAGAGCTTCTTGGAGTTCGCCGACTGAAAGGGGGGAATCCAAGACCATTTTATTTTCATGTTTTAATTGTGGAAGATTGATGCTACTAAGAAATTTATCAATATAGGCATCTGTTGTAGTTAGTTGTGATGCATATAATGTTTTATAGAATTCCTTGAAAGTGTTATTTATCTTGTCAGGGTCATGGTTGATGTTTCCTTCTGGATCTCTGACAGAGGAGATGGTTGATTTCTCCTTGTTTGTTTTTAACTGATTAGCCAGGAACCTTCCAGATTTGTTGCCATGTTCGAAATTCTCCAAGCGAAGTCTTTGCACCAAGAACTGCGTCTTTTTATCTATTATTTCATTAAGTTCAAGTTTAGCTTTCCTTATAGCATTTAGTGTGTGTTCTTCTGGGGAGACATGGTAAGCATCCTCTAGAGATTTTATTCTGAGTTCTAACTCTGAAATTCTCAAAGTTTCCTTCTTTTTCTTATGAGAAGAAAAGGAAATAATTTTTCCTCTCATTACTGCTTTTCCTGCTTCCCAAAGAACACACGCTGAAGTCTCTGGCAAGTCGTTGTTTTCTAGATATAAGGACCATTCTCTTTTAAAGTAGCTGATAAACTCAGGATCTTTAAGTAATGACGTATTAAATCTCCAGTTTCTAGTTGCTGGTTTATTGCTCTTACTTCTCAGAGTGAATGATACTGGTGCGTGATCACTAATGCTAATAGGATGGATTTTGATTTCTGACATGTCATTCATCAGCGAGCTGCTAGTTAAGAAATAATCTAATCTAGAATAAGAATGGTGAACTGAAGAGAAGAAGGTGTATTCTCTTAGTGTGGGATGGTGAGAGCGCCAAGCATCACAGAGACCAAAATCCTTCATGTACTGTTTTACAGTTTCTGACTCGATGAGCTCCTGTGGTACTTTGTTTTTCCAGTATAATGTTAAAATCACCTCCTATAATTAAGGTGTTATCTGAGTGACCATAGAGTGAGGCGAAGAGGGAGTGAAAGAAGGAGGGATCATCTACATTTGGACCATATATATTTGCAATACATAACTTAACATTTTTAATAGATAATGTAACTATTATAAATCTGCCTTCTGGATCTATGATTGTATTATCTATATAAAAATTTAACCTTCTATTAATAAGAGTTGCTACTCCTCTCTGCCTAGAATTATAACAAGCTGAAAACACGTGTGGAAACTGGGTTGTTGAGAGAAAATCTATTGTTGAGGTTGATAAATGAGTCTCTTGGAGTAATATTATATCTGCTTTCATTTCTTGCAAACGATTAAAAGTTTTTAACCTCTTTTCCCTTGTGCCAGCTCCATGCACATTCCAAGTAACAAATGTGAGTTCATTCATGAACAAACCACAGAAATGAGGGCTATATACATATTACTGAAGCGTGTGTGCGTGCATCCCACTGCTTCTCCGCGTGCATTTGTATGTGCCAGCTGGTTGTGACAGAGATGTATGTGCACTTGTGCTGTCCTGTGTGTGTTCCTGTGAATCGTGAAAAGTGCTGATGTGTATATAATATAATGACAAGTGTTACCGTTAACCGTTAAAGGGTCGGAGAGAAGAAGTGTAAAGAGTGAAAAGAGCGACAGTGCCAAAGGAAAAAAGTAATTTAAAAAACGCATCTGTACTGATAGCAGTGTAGTGGAGACGGGCAGTGGATTTACTGTTAACAAAATGATCTTTTATGGCAGTTTTATGGATATAACATGATCTAGTGAGAAAACAGGAAAATTAAAGCACATACCAAGTCAGTAGAGCACGGAGTGATGTCCGGGTCGCGGTACAGCTGTCCATTGATAAATAATTTATCCACCGCGATGACAGCGCGAGCGCCATTAGCAAGAGATTTCCTCCTGATGGGAAACAGGACTCTTCGTCGGTCCAGAATCTCTCTCGGATATTGGTCGTTTACTCCGAAGTTCGTTCCCTTCAGTTCGCGGCCCTGGTTCTTCACCTGCTCCTTCTGTTTGAAGCTGACGAACTTCGCTACAATGGGTCTTGGTCTGCTGGACCCGGGTTTCCTCCCGCCGAGCCGATGGACTCTGTGAAAGGAGATGTTTTTCACCGTTTCCTCCGGGAGCTTCAGGTGGGTTTTGATGAAGTTTTTCACCGTGGTCTCGGGGTCCTCCTCCGTCTGCTCTGGAATCCCTGCAAACACCAGGTTCTCTCTCATGCTCCGCGCCTGCAGATCGATCACCGTTTCCTTCATCTTCTTATTTTCCTCCGAGAGACGGGTCAAGCCCTCGGTGAGGGATTTTACCGACTCTCTGAGACCAGCATTTTCTACAGCCAGAGTTTCCACCTGCTTCTGGCTGAATTCTAGTGATTCACGTAGCGCCTGGAATTCCTTGTGGAGAATTTCTACCAGACTCAAACGCGCATCAAAACTACTGAGTTTCTTATCTATAGAGATCAGAACATCTGTTGAGTCGTTCCCCGGTGGTGAAATAGCTCCAGGTGAATCCTCATTTCGCTGTCTCTTGGACTTGGATGAGGTGGAGGGGGTGGACGTGTTGTTCGGTTTTCCCATGACGATTCTGTCGTAACAACGATCTATAAAATCTGTCAGGCTGGCCAAATCCTCCCCGCTGTGCTCCAGAGTGTACCTTTTAAAGACACTATTTTCCTACTTTAAAGAATATTTTGATTAGGTTGGCACAAAATACAATCGAATGAAAGTATAAATGTTTGGGCGCGCCTAGTTTGAATCTGCCGTCTCCCCCGGAACTACGTCACCTACAGCATTAGCGTCACTTACCTGCCACCAGCGTCACCTACACCTTTTGCTCTTAAACAATGTTTTATATAGCCTGCCCAAAGAAATGAAAACTTCTGTGTTTAAACAATGTTCTTTCTCTCCATAAAGGAAGGGTTTTGTCTGTAGAGATGCTTTTTCTGCTGATGGGAAAAAAATATTAAGTGGGTTGGTCTAAAGTTGTATCTGCTGATGGAAATATACTAAGAAGGTTGGTTTAAAGTTGTTTTTTCTGCTGGTGGGAAGATACCAGATGGGATGGACTTGAGTTGTGTGTATATATATTAGTGATAATTTGAGAAGAGAGTTTTTTGGGGTTTTTCTTTTTCGGGCAGGATTTTGCGGAGATTTTGGCAGATTTTTGCAGATCTTTACTCCTTTACTGGAGAGATTTTTACCCTCTTGCTGAGGGAGAATTTTAATGTTGGAAAAGACTTAGGCCGTGAGAGCGGAATCACTCCTTGTGAGAAACCTTTTATTCTGTACTTATTTCATATATTCTACTCTTGACCCACAGCTAAGGGAAAACCCCGAAAGGGGAATCTTATTATATTTTCTTTCTTTTTATATTTCTCTGTATTGTACCAAAAATAGAAAACTTGAATAAAAGGGTTATAGTTAACTTCGGTTAACTTCCCAACCAAACTCATTTCTCTTATATTTTTCTACATCCACTGAAGGGAAGAGAGAGCACCACGACGAACAGGTAAGCCCCAGATTCCCCAAATGCCCAAAGAGACATAAGAATTCGCTAGGTTATTACTTCGACACCAGGTAGTGATTCCTGCAGGACGGTAGTACGGTAGCTTTATACTCCTAGACCGAAAGGTTGGCTTATCTACCAGAATAACTCCTCAGGCCTATCTCTGCATGAGCGGATGATAATAATCGGGAATTCTAAAGGGATAAAATTGCTTGTTTCTGCGCCAAAAGCATCGAGGTGGAAAGGTTCGCCCATCGACTCGCGACTGGAGTCTCACCGGCCGTTAAAGATCCAAGAGAGAAAGCAACAGGACGTGAGCCTGAAAGGTCGGTCAAAGAATTGACAATAGGGTAAATATTCGTCAGAGGCATCAAACAGAGCTGAACATCCTGTTCAGGAGAGATAGGACAGCCGAGAGGACAGCAGCCAAAATGCTGCAGAAACAGTTGGTGAGGAGGAAACGGATCAGTTCTCTTAGTTCTCTCTTCTCTTAAAGAACTTACTTTTAAAAATTAGGATTGAACTGAATAATTTTAAATACTTCTTGTAGCTTTAAACTGTCTCAGCAGGTGGCAAAGTGCAGTTCAGAACATCACCCGCTGCACACACTTTGCATTCACCCCGATGATCGACTCCACCGACCCGTGACCCTCGATTCCCTCACCGGTGTCGGGAGCACCACAAATTGCTACCTGCTCTGTGGGGAAACACTGGAGATGCTGTTATATTGTGGGTATGGTGTGTGTTTATTATGGGAGTTTTCTGAATAAAACGGCTGCAGGTGGGGCTTGTGACTTAGAGGTGAGAGAAAAAAAAGATGTGATAAATATTTAGTCTGTGTTTTGATGATGATGATTAAGGGTGATGAGCAGAAAGGACTGTATTGATGGACTGGTCCAGATATCAGTAATCACTACAGGTAGTCGGGTAAGGACTTGATTGATGTCGGAGAACAGATCTTAATGTTATTTATTGAACATATGTTGCCAATCATGGTATCTGTACAAATGAAATAAAAAGAATAAATGTACATTAATTGTCTTTGCACAAATAAATAACTGGAGGTAAATCGTGCAGCATTATCTACAAGAGAAATAAACCACTAATAAGAAATAACTAATCAGTCTAAAATAACTAATCAGTTGTGCAAATAACTTCACAGGAATAACAAACTGAATTAAATTATAATACAAAGAAATAAAATAATCACCAATCAATGACCCACAGTAAATAAGGAAATAGGGTGCATTGAACGAGTGCAGGTCAAGGACTAGTATGCTCCAGAATACGAACACACATAATAAGCAGCTATGACTAACACACTGGCCATGAATGGCACAAATGTCCAGTGCACAATACACGGTGAACAGACGTAATATGTACTTCACCTACATTTTACTGCAATTAAACCAAATATAAGCATATAATATTATTTCTGAACTGACTTAAATATTTCTATGAAACAGAACAGATAGCTCTCGCAGCTACGCTAACAACCGAGTGGAATGCCATACACAAGTAAGGGATGCTAATCATTAGCCTGCAGCTAACTATATACAGTCCGACCTCAGAGCAACATGTTCATATTAAATCGTGAAACTTACGTTCATTGGACGCATGAAGGCACACAAGGAAACTTATTAATAGCTTGAGGCAATATTATGGAACAAAAAAACTGTTCGTAATACTGAACGAACAGCATCAGAGGAGCCCTTAGGTCTGCAGGCTGATTCACTGTGACGGGAATGCAGGCTTGTGATTGGATGATCAGTGAATCCATCCGCTGTTCACGTGCACCCCCTGCAGGCCCCCTCATGAACCTATGCACAGGCATTGGATGAAACTGTGAACACAGAATCTTAAAGGGACCCGCGGTGAGAGTGCACGATAGGAATGCACAAGGTGAATAAAGCAGTGTTCATTTCTGAACAGTCTGACTTGAGGGTTTTTCCTCCTGGATGTGTGTGGTGACTGAGGACAGGCTGCTGTAAAGTTGTTTATATCGATATATGTTGATCTTTCAAAACCAACCTGCTCTGATTTGTTTTTTTGTCGCTGCAGAAGGCAGCGATGACTTTCGCTACTTTGGTGCCCTGTAGGTGAGATTATGGTTTAACCCTGACTCAAAATGTGTCTGGATTTGGCCATACTGACATTAGAAACACGACTGCTGCTTTAACTATGATAGAAGTCACCTGCTTCAAGCAGCTGTTCACCTGCAGAGCTGCTGCTTCTTGTCTTACTTGTAGCTGTATTCTAACATACAGAACATCCATCCTGTTACACCACTGCATTAAGGCTGATGTGTCATTCTACTGCATAAAAAATAGACATTGTACCAATAAAATTAATTTCAACTGCTGGTGTCTTTATGTGCAATGAACAATTGACCCGGTTATTTCATATTTAACTTGAAACTTTGTTGGTGGCAGGGCGGGGTTGTGCCAGTCTTTAAATGCCAAACAACTGGTCACAGTGATTGGACAGAATTACAAAAAAAATCTGTGTCTGTATCTGTGTGCAGAATCTGTGGTTCCGTATCACCTGAAGGTCATTTGCTGGAGACAGTTGGAGACAAAAGTCTCTGTCCTTCATATCCACTGCTCGACAGCTGGTGCATGAACGATACATGAAGGTAGAGCTGCACAATTCAGGAAAAAAATGTGAATCACGTTTTTGTGCTCAGAATTGAGATCACAATTCTCTGGCATGATGTTTTCACAAAATGTTTTTTTGCACTAAATTTTAACAACAAAAAAACTTTGTTTTTTTTTGTTGTTGTTGTTGTTAAAGGTCCATAAAGGTTATGAACAGAATCGGTGACAAAGGGCAGCCTTGGCGGAGTCCAACCCGCACTGGAAATGATTCTGATTTACTGCCAGCAATGCGGACCAAGCTCTGACTCCGGTCGTACAGGTAATGGGCAGCTCTTATCCAAGGGGGTCTGGCACTCCACTGTTCAATGACCGGGACGAAAAGCACACTGCTCCTCCTCAATCCGAGGTTCGACTATCCGACAGACCCTCCTCTCAAGCACCCCTAAATATACCTTACGGGGGAGGCTGAGGAGTGTGATCCCCCTGTAGTTGGAGTACACCCTCCGGTCCCCCTTTTTGAAGAGGGGGACCAACACCTCAGTCTGTCAGTCCAGGGGAACTGTCCCCAATGTCCACGCAATGCTGCAGAGGCGTGTCAGCCAAGACAGTCCTACAGCATCCAGAGCCTTAAGTAACTCTGGGCGGACCTCATCCACCTCCGGGGTCTTGCCACCGAGGAGCTTTTTAACCACCTCAGCGACCTCAGCCCCAGAGATAGGAGAGCCAGCACCAGCCACCCCAGACTCTGCTTCGTGTTGGTGGGATTAAGGAGGTCTTCGAAGTATTCCTTCCACCGTCTCACAACGTCCCGAGTTGAGGTCAGCAGCCCCCCATCCCCACTGTACACAGCGTTGACGGAGCACTGCTTTCCCCTCCTGAGCCGCTGGATGGTGGACCAGAATCTCCTCGAAGCCGTCCGGAAGTCGTTCTCCATGGCCTGCCGGTGTCCACCAACGAGTTCGGGGGTTACCGCCATAACAGGCACCGACAACCTTACGGCCACAGCTGTGGCTGGCCGCCTCAACAACAGAGGCACGGAACACAGCCCATTTGGACTCAATGTCCCCCACCTCACCTGGGACATGGTTTTAGCTCTGCCGGAGATGGGAGTTGAAACTCTTTCTGACAGGGGACTCTGCCAGATGTTCCCAGCAGACCATTACAACACGCTTGGGTCTGCCAGGCCTGACCGGCATCCTCCCCCACCATCTGAGCCAACTCACCACCAGGTGGTGATCAGTTGACAGCTCCACCCCTCTCTTCACCCAAGTGTCCAGAAGATGTGGCCATAAGTCCGACGATACAACTACAAAGTCGATAATCGAACTGCGGCCTAGAGTGTCCTGGTGCCAAGTGCACATGGGGATACTCTTATGTCTGAACATGGTGTTCGTTATGGACAGTACATGACGAGCACAGAAGTCCAACAACAAAAAACCACTCGGATTTAGATTAGGGGGGCCATTCCTCCCAATCACGCCCCTCCAGGTCTCGCTGTCATTGCCCACATGAGCATTGAAGTCCCCCAGCAGAACGAGGGAGTCCCCGGTAGGAGTGCTCTCCAACACCCCTTCCAAGGACTCCAAAAAGGGTGGGTACTCTGAGCTGCTATTTGGTGCATAAGCACAAAGAACAGTCACGACCCGTCCCCTCACCTGAGGGAGGCTACCCTTTCGTCCACCGGGGTAAACCCCAACGTATAGAAAAGGGGGTCCAGCCCCTCTCAAGGACAGTGGTTCCAGAGCCTAAGCCGTGCGTCGAGGTGAGTCCAACTATATAGCCGGAACCACTCAACCTCGTGCACCAGCTCAGGCTCCTTTCCCACCAGAGTAGTGACATTCCACGTCCCTAGAGCTAGCTTCTGCAGCCGAAGATCAGACCGCCAGGGTTCCCGCCTCTGGCAGCCGCCCAGCTCACACTGCACCTGACCCCTGTGCCCCCTCCTGCAGGTGGTGAGCCCATGGGAGGATGGGCCCATGTCACAATTCTACAGTCATTTAGCAGACGCTTTTATCCAAAGCAACGTACATTTGAGAGTAAGTCACCCAAAAGAGTGTCACCCTTTCGAGCTGAGCCAGACCGGGCCCCATGGGCTATGGGCCATTTTTTAAAGCACCTCTATGACAATGTTTTAAAGGTGTGACTTTAAAGAAGCTCTGAGGGGATGAGGTGGGATTTTTTCTGCTGCGTGGTCTTGAAATCTAACTTTATTTTTCATTTCAGTGTTTCCTGCAGATGTACAGCAGCTGTTGGTGATTACAGAGGGAGTTCTTGTAAATGAAGTCTTGTCCTAGAGTCCCAACCTAATAAAAGAGGAACCAGAGGAACTATGTCCCAATCAGGATGGAAAGCAGTTGATGATGGGATGGTGGAGAGTGTCACCAGTTTACCAATCATGATGGCTCCTTTGAAAAGTGAAAATGATGATAAAGAACTTCAGCCATGGTCATATACGGCCCATCTTCATCAAACCAAAACTGAAGGCAACACAGAGGTAGAGCCTCCACCCAACAACCCAGCTAAACAGATTAAATCAGAAACTGATGGAGATGACTTTGGAGGACAAGAAATAACCACTAATCCAGACCCAAACAGTTATTTACAACCAAACGGTGACAGAAAGGCTTCAGGCTTTTCTGAGATAGAACATTCGTCACATTTTGGACCTGAAATGGAAGACAATGATAAAAGCTGGAATGACAACAAGGCACATGGATCAGGTGTAAACAGTGATGTGGAGTCTAACACGGCCAAAAAATCACAGAGCTGCTCTGAATGTGGTGAAGAGTTTGACGACCAACCAACTCTCCAGAGACACTTAACAAAAAGGTCTTTGAGCTGTTTGAACAGAAAGAAATGTTTTAGAGTGACACCCAATCTAAATATCCACAAGAGAGTCCACACAGGTAAAAAAACAGTTCGATGTGATGTTTGTGGAAAAATATTCGGTCATAAAACACTTCTCAGTATACACACGAGAATCCACACAGGAGAGAAACCATTCAGCTGTGATGAATGTGGACATAGATTTAGGCAAAAGGCACACTTAACCCAACACATGAGAGTCCACAAAGGAGACAGACCATTCAGCTGTGATGAGTGTGGACATAGATTTAGTCAAAAGGCAAACTTAACCCAACACATGAGAATCCACGCAGGAGACAGACCATTCAGCTGTGATGAATGTGGACATAGATTTAGTCGAAAGACACACTTAACCCAACACATGAGAATCCACACAGGAGACAAACCATTCAGCTGTGATGAATGTGGACATAGATTTAATGAAAAGGCAATCTTAACCGAACACATGAGAATCCACACAGGAGACAAACCATTCAGATGTGATCAATGTGGACGTAGATTTAGTAAAAAGACAAACTTAACCCAACACATGAGAATCCACACAGGAGACAAACCATTCAGCTGTGATGAATGTGAACATAGATTTAGTCGAAAGACACATTTAACCCGACACATGAGAATCCACACAGGAGACAAACCATTCAGCTGTGAAGAAAGTGGACATAGATTTAGTCGAAAGACTCATTTAACCCAACACATGACAATCCACACAGGAGACAAACCATTCAGCTGTGATGAATGTGGATATAGATTTAGTCAAAAGACACATTTAGCCCGACACATGAGAATCCACACAGGAGACAAACCATTCAGCTGTGATGAATGTGAACATAGATTTAGTCGAAAGACACATTTAACCCGACACATGAGAATCCACACAGGAGACAAACCATTCAGCTGTCATGAATGTGGACATAGATTTAGTCGAAAGACAAGCTTAACCCAACATATGAGAATCCACACAGGAGACAAACCATTCAGCTGTAATGAATGTGGATATAGATTTAGTCAAAAGACACATTTAACCCGACACATGAGAATCCACACAGGAGACAAACCATTCAGCTGTCATGAATGTGGACATAGATTTAGTCGAAAGACAAGCTTAACCAAACACATGACAATCCACACAGGAGACAAACCATTCAGCTGTAATGAATGTGGATATAGATTTAGTCAAAAGACACATTTAGCCCGACACATGAGAATCCACACAGGAGACAAACCGTTTACAGTGTAGATATGTGCTGGTTAGTATATATTTACGGGGGGTATTCCATGAAAATTGATCAACGCAAGTCACGTTTATTTGTATAGCACATTTCATCATTTTGATTTTAACAGATCTGAACCTCTACTTTTACATGAGGAAACACTGGAGAGTTTTGTCCTGGTTGGTGCAAAGATGCATCAACCAGGACAACCTGCCTTTTAGACCCGATTCCCACATCACTTTTAAAAATATTTTGTGGTTTCTTTCAGTAAGATTTTTTAAATATAGTGAATTATTCTCTTCAGACGAGTCTTTTCCCATCTGCCTTCAAAATGGCTGTGGTGAGACCCCTTCTAGAGAAGAGTAATTTAGACCCCACTGTTTTTAATAATTACCGAGCAGTATCCAACCTACCATTTTTAAGTAATATCATCGACAAAGGATTAAAAAAAAAAAGGGTTCTTGGATAAAAACAGTATTTTGGAAAAACATCAATCTGGTTTTAGGAAGAACCACAGTACCGAGATGCCCTTGTAAAGATTGTTAATTACCTCAGGTGTAATTTTGATGCACAGAAACTTTCAGTTCTGGTTCTACTGGATCCAAGTGCTGCCTTTGATACAGTAGCTCACCAGATTTTATTAAACAGACTCAATGTCTGGTGGGCCTCTCAGGTACTGTTCTTAAATGGTTTTACTCCTATCTCACAGATCAATAGTGTTTATGTAAATATGGATACATGCTTCTCAAAGATCCATAATATCCAATTTGGTATTCCCCAAGGATTAATTCTAGGTCCACTTCTTTTTAATTTGTACATGTTGCCACTTTGGGATGTCATCAAGAGACACGGCATTGATTTTCACAGCTATGCTGATGATATGCAGCTTTACATCGCTGTGTTTCCTGATGACCTGAAGTCAGTTAACATTCTTTTAAACTGTATTTTAGATATTAAGTCATGGATGGCAGAGAACTTCTTACAGCTCAGTCAGGACAAAACAGAAGTTTTAATTATTGGTCCTGAAGACAAGAGAGAGAGCATTTTACCAAAATTACAAAACATATATTTCCAGTGTGTGAGAAATCTGGGTGTCCTTCTTGACTCCGAGCTGGATTTTATTCCACACATTAGAAATGTCTCAAAGACAGAATTTTATCATCTTAAAAACATAGCCAGACTCCACCCTTTTTTCCCTCTTGCCAGGACCGAGGTGCATGCTTTTATTTCTAGTAGATTTGATTAATGGTCTTGGGTCTTCTTATTTATCAGACCTGCTTTTAGAGTATGAACCCTCGCAGACCCCGAGGTCTTCTGGTACTGGTCTTTTATTTGTTCCCAAAGTCAGAACCAAGACTTATGGTGAGGCTTCGTTCCACCACTACGGGCCTCGACTGTAAAACAGCTTGCCAGAGAGCCTCAGGGCTGCAGAGACTGTTGATGTTTTAAATTTTATTAGCTATTGTTTAGAATTTTGCTTATTTAGTCGTATATTCTGATAATATTTTGCTACCTATTTATATGGCTTTCTGTTTTACTGTTTTATTTTTTATTAAGTAGTTTTTATAAATGCTTTTATTTTATCTTGTTTTATTTTGTTATTTCGTTTTATATTTTTCCTGAACTACTTTATCTGTATTTTTATTCTTATCACTCTTATTAGTTCTTATTTTTTCTAAGTTTATTTATTCTTATTTTTACTTTTTAACTCCAGTGTTTTCCCCCTGGTGGTCCTTCACACCGGTGGCTCTTCCTGCTCTTCGAGGTTGTTTCCATGGTGACTGCTCTTGTCTGGGTGGGTGGGGGTCCTGCACTGCAGCCCTGTGGCTGTGGTGTGGACCCCATCCTTCCCTGGCCTGGGTGGTTCCTGTGGTGGCGCCCAGTGTGCCCATGGGTGGGCTGGGTTCCGGTGTGAATGGATCCCCAAGCTATTGTTTCCTCACAGCAGTGTTGAGCCAGATGTTTGCATTTTATTACTACTTTTATACTTATTTGAAGTTCAGAGGCAGTTCTTAATAATAGTTCATGTTTGTACAGAATGGGGTATGGGTGGGCAGGGCGAGTGCGCATGAAGCTTGGTTTGTATATGTGTGCGATTGTGTGTGAACAATTATGAGGTGTGTCCTTTTTTTTGTTATACTTTTTTATGTGAAGGCTTTTAAATTTTGTATTCAATATGCATGATTTGTTTTTATTATGTATGGTACTTTGTGTTGCCTTGTGCATGAAAAGTGCATTAAAAATAAAATTTCATTTGATGATTTGATTTGATTTACAAGAAAATTCAAAGTGCTTTACATAAAACAGAAAACATTACAACGGGGTGCAGGAAGCAATAACAAGTGCATTATAAAGCAAACTTTAAAAGAAATAAACAAAATTAAAAACAGAAAGTAAAAAGCTAAAATGAAATGGATAAAACGCAAGAAATAAAGTTCCAGTGTGGGGAATTTAACAGTTGCTTTGATAATAGACAGCTGATCGAAAAGTTTTTAACCCTGATTTCAAGAAAGAGAGTCACCCATAAAGTCTGACTCAAGCTAGCAGCATTTTCTAATTGGGTCTCGAACAAATATCTCTCACACTTTTTTTTTTTTTTTTTTTTTTGTCTGATTCTCCAGGAAAGTGTTGGTCTCGCTCTGTACTGCTTAAACCTCAATTGAACATTTTGTTTTGTTTTTTACACAAACCAGTGGGAGACAGAGTAGGAGGATCTTTAAATAATTAATATTATAGACTTTTAAAGCTTTTTTTGTTTGAAAACAACAAAAATTTTAATAGAATCAATTAAACTGGTGGAAAGCTTTTTTTGGAATCACATTTCAACCGTCAGATATTCTTTTAATTAAGCTTGACACTTAGCCCTGCCCAGAGTAGACTTGTTCTCCAGCACCAGTTACCATGGTAACTCAGTAGGGAATAATTAAAACCACGATGATGCAAAAGAATTTCTATTTTGATGAGCCAGTCTTATCAAAATAATCAATCTATCAAAATGTATTTATATGGCAGTTTACAACATTCAAAGTAGTCCCATTTTGCTGTACAATAAAACCACTGCGAGTGTAGTAAAATGATGAAACAGGAAGTACATCAGTAAAATACAATGAAATAAAATAAAAAAAAAAAAAATTACAATATTACTGGGTATTAAAAGCTCGTCTGAAGAAATATTATTTTATTCCAGACTTAAAAAGACCCAGATCAGTTAAAGTGCGTATATCAGGGGGAAGACTGTTCCAGAGTCTGGGCCTGGCCACAGAGAAAGCCGGTCGCTCCAGTGTTTGTACTTGGCTTTTGGGACTTCCAGCAAAAGTTGGCTAGAAGAGTTCTGTTTGGGTTTTGTAGAGACCCCATGTCAGATAAATTGAATGGACAGAGGCCATTAAGAGCTTTAAAAACAAACAATAACCCCTGATTTCCACCGGTGCGTGTTAGCCATGTTATGGCTGTGCCGCTGCTATACGCTGCCGTTTTAGTCAAAATTTTGGTTTCCACCGGGTGTGCCGCAGCGCATATCAGAAGCATCCCAGAAGCGCCTTGTCGCGGCTCTCCCCTAAAGTGCTCCTAGTCTATTTTTTGACAGAGCACACAACCAGAATGCGTCAAATTCTGCAGTTTGGATAGGTGCAGACAGGAAGTCGGACACGGGAGCAGTGTAAAAGCTTCCCGTATTTTTCCAAATAGAAGCCCCCTTGCAAATCTGCGCTGCTGAACCATGAAAACATTACGTCTTTAATCGGTCAGAGGGTCTCAGTGGATTTTCTTTTTCATCATGGATGATGAGACGTTTATCCTGGAAGTGGAGAGTCACAAGGTTCTCCACTTGTCCAGTGATTTCGTGATCTCTCAGATCCTTCTAGTTGGACTGCACTTGCGGATGCGACACCTGACACGTGTAGATCACAGCGCAAAAAAACAAAAGAAACATGGTGCAACCATAATGTGGTGCATACGCACCCAGTTAAAATGAGAGGTGAGATCTTAAAATCAGTTCTAACAGAAACTGGAAGCCAGTGGAACGACTGCAGAACCGAAGTAATGTGCTCCCTCCTGGGTCTGTTTTAAAAACGAGCCGCAGCATTCTGCACCAGCCGGAGACTCCAACATAAAGGGTATTGTAATAGTCTATTCTGGAGCTGATGAAAGAATGGATAGCATTTTCCAGTTCCAAGCAGTTTAAAAATGGCTTAACTTTGACCAAGAGTCAAAGTTAGTAAAAACTAGATTTGACTACACTGTCTTTATGTTTTTCACATTTAAAATGATCAAAAATGACCCCAAGGTTTTTCGCAGTTGGTCTGAATCTAGAAGTCAGTGCACCAAGATCAGTAGATCCAGGATCACCAATAAAAATATACTCTGTTTTGTCCTCATTCGTGTAGAGAAAATTGTGGTGCAGCCAGGGCTGGACTGGGACAAAAGATCGGCCCGGACATTTTAAGTCGAGACTGGCCCACTAGGTATTGATGGAAAAGACGACCACGCCTATGAAAAATAACTTTCTTATGAGACTGCCTTTACACTGCCTTGTTGAGTTATATGTGCTTGTCTCATAAATTTGAACAAACACCCAACTCCCTTTTCCCATCATTCTATATAGTACCTAGTGGAAACTTCGAGATTACATTACATTACAGTCATTTAGCAAACACTTTATTTTTTTCCAGAGACTTACAAAGGTTAGGCTGTAGTGTTAAGGGTCTTGCGTAAGGCCGCAACTGGAAGGTGTTAATATTCGTCCCATGGGTGATATGTAGATGATTAAAAATATAATTTTAGGAATACCGCTTAAAGTGATAATAATAATAATAACAATAATAATAATAATAAGAAGAAGAAGAAGAAGAAGAAATGTATTTTAGTCCCTCAGTGGGGAATTTGCTTTGTTGCAACAGTACAGGTCAAATAGAACACACACACACACACAATAATAAGTACAATATATGATCAGACAGGTATTCAAAATAAATAAAATGTCTTAACACTGGAACAAATATATAAATAAGGAAGCTTAGTCTCCTCCTTTCCTCTCATTTTGACATTTATTTAAAAAAAAATGTATACTCACTACATCAATACAGTCACCTTAGACCTCCACAGCAGCAACACTCAGCATAGCAACACAGAATATTTCCTCAAAATTGGAAACCTTTCAAAAGTGAAGGGAGACACAGAAAAAGGATGACACTTGATGGACTTGCTCAGATGATCAAAGTACTGGTATCTGTACTCTAGAAAATAGTTGAATCATGTATTCTATCCAGTACTTAGAGGAAACCACAGCAGGCTTCCAAAAGTGAGTGACAGCATTTTATAAGAGACAGTGAGAGCTTAACAGAAGAAAACAGCTGTTTATACACATTACCTCATTATAATATTCATTCAATCTGTGTCTTATGCATTAAGACCTTTTAAGATGCACTTATTCTAATTTATTTTACTATAATCATTTTCTGAGCACTTTACTTTTTTGCACTCCAGATGCCAATTTTTTTCTTTTGACTATAATGTGTGAAATAATGTTTAATCTCATATCTGATATATTAGAAGAAGTGTTTTGATCATTTTATTTTACCTCATCAGGCTACAAAAGCAGCTTTCTGAACAGCTTACTCTTCTCAGCTGCCCGGTCAATAACCATGTCAGAGTCCAATGACATGAGACTATCCTTTTCAGTGGCCATCAGCATAAACATCTCCAGCCTGTTTGCGGACAGGCTGCTTCGGAGTCTGCTTTTAGTGAACTTGAGTGTTGAGAATGTTCTTTCGCGGGCCACCTGAGTCAGGGAGAGGATCAGCAGGTACTTGTATGCAAGCCCAAGGAGATGATAGGCATCTGAAAGCATGTTGAACTGCCAGAGAATTTGGTAGCAGCACAGTGGGCAATTTTTGCAAGAATAACAGCTTTTGGTCACAATTTCACTTTCTTCTTCCCATTTTGCAGATCCATCCACTGTTCTGGTCTTGTACTCATCTATATGTGATGCCCTATGTCTGTCACACTGGCCAGCAAAATTTTTCAGTTCTGACTAGAGGTTATTTACTGTAGCCCTGCTGTCAAACTTGAGGAGACATGTGCTGAGGTTTTGAAGTGCATTACTAGGAAGAGAAACATCTTACTTTATGGGGTCCAGCCATGCAAAATCAGCAAGGAGAGGGCCATGTATGACAGATCTCCTGTTGATTGTCTCAAAAGCTGTGTCCAGTATGGTGATGTGCACTTCCACCTCAGCATTGATATGTACCTCATCTTCAGCCCCTGAGAATGACTTTAGTCCTCCTGTCTGTAGCCGCTCAGACACGTTTACACCTGACTCTTTTGCATGCAGATATGCCGTGTTAGTTTGCAGTGCAATCGTGTACGGTTTTGGTTTGGCCCGCTTTTAGGGCCGGTTACCTAAGCGGATCCTCTGCCTTTGTAGTGTGCGGGTATAGTTCAGGTGGGAGTAAACTGGTTCCGAGTTGGATGACAGGAGGAGAATATGGGGATGGTCCCTCATTGTATTTGATAAATAAATTGAGTTAAAACTTTACGTTGTTTGTTTTTATTGGATTTATGTTACACACCCCCCTGGTAACATATAACATTTTACAGACAAGAA
The DNA here is from genome assembly GCF_017639745.1 of Melanotaenia boesemani. NCBI lineage: Eukaryota > Metazoa > Chordata > Actinopteri > Atheriniformes > Melanotaeniidae > Melanotaenia > Melanotaenia boesemani. Next base: position 3,753,026 of record NC_055692.1, read on the forward strand.
AACAGTCAATCATGGTGAACTGTGCAGCATTTGGATGCTCCAACCGGTCTGAGAGGGGCTTCCCAATGTATGGATTTCCGAGGGACCCAGAACAGAGGAAAAGGTGGCTTGTAATAGTCGGCAGGAAGGATTTTAATACAGCTGCACAAATAAGCAACAATAAGAAACTGTGTAAAGTACGTCATGTCTACAGAGGTGACAGAACAATACCCTTTTATTAATTTTTTAATATGTTTCCATTAACCTAAGTCATATTGAACCTAAAATTCTATGAATCTATGAATAACAATGCCCTTGATTAGTACACTGAAATAAATAATATAAGACCGTGACCACACTTATTCAAACTAAACAGAAAAAGCTGGGAGGCCATGAGGTAAAAGGACAATATCTATAACATACAAAGGCAAAATACATTTAAAGAAAAGCTTATCACATTGAACAGACAATTATTTTATTGCATAACCTCCGACAAAATATACGTGCGTTTCCGTGACTGATATTGCATTACCTCTGAATATGAACGGAATGCATTGGCGATGACCGCAGTCTGATCTGGTGTTTGGAACTATTGAACGTCTCCAGTAACGCGGAAGTGCGCCGCCATTTTTTGTACATGGGAGTCAATGAGAGTGTTGCCACTCTGAGTATATCGATGGCTCTGGGACGACTCATTACAGTGGTCCGGACCATCGACGGACTATGATCTGGACCAGGCCACTATTGTAGCGACAACCCAGCAGCAAGATGTTTGATTTTTCTGATTTTCTGATTACAGCAAACCTCTTTGCCTGCACTTGTACTTAATCAGTTGAAGCACTATATTGATTATCTGTTAATTTGGACAAAAAGTCATTGCCAGGTGTGCGTTATTTTGACTTAATGCTGAAAGGGACAGATGCAGACTAGAAACACCAGTTTATTGTCAGTTTATTGCTTTGGTTTTCATCGGAGTCCCAAATTTTTTTGTGAATGATTAAATTAATATAAAATATTAAAAATATAAAAATAAAAGTATACAGACTGATCTTGACAAAAATTTAAATCTCTGGGAGCACATTCAGAGTCAATAACAAGACAGACTGAATTGAAACAAAATAAGGAAAAAAAAAAGAAAGAAAAAAAGGTCTAGTTAAAAGTCCAAGTGCTGAAATAATTGTAAATGTCCAAGGCTTGCTTTGTCTCAACAAATTTTAACAGTTTTTTCTTTTTCTTTTTTGTTTGTTTCTTTTTTTAATGCAACAACTCATTCCTAAACATCACAAGCAATGGCTTCATTTTTAAATAACGACATTTGTGGATGAAGTGTTTGCTAATAAAATTAGGGAGTTATACAAACGTTTTTTGTATTTGTCGCCTACTGTGAGCCCAAATTTAATACATTCGAATTTTAATTTGGGAAAATCACTATCATGCTCTATAATAAAACTTTGAAAAGAGGTCTAAAGCTGTTAAACATAAACACAGTCAAAGAACAGGTGAATCAGGGTTTCTTTTTCTGTGTCACAAAATGATAAGTTATTTCTGTTAAATTAAATCTTTGTCTCGGGAGCTCAATACAAGGGTATACAGACGTTTTCTAAAGTTCAGTCCGTCCTTTTTTGTTCGTTCGTGTAGCAGATAAATGTCTGCAGTTCACACTCCTGACCAGGTAGTGGCGAAAATGCACCAAGTCGTTGAGTGCGAGCCGCCGAAGAAGAAGAAGAAGAAGAAGAAGAAGAAGAAGAAGAAGAAGAAGAAGAAGACTGCCGTACTGCAACGTTATGTTGGTCAGAGAAAAAAGTTAATTCACGTCCTTTCACTGTATTTTCTGCAACAGCAATTCACACTTTAAACTACACCTGGAGCCTCCGACGTATTTTAGATACTGATGATTGTTCGTTTCTGTCCTCTGTGGACACCATCACGCTGGGGAGGAAAGACGGGACTGAAGAAGGACCGG